>NC_035108.1:119432014-120032327 GCF_002204515.2 Aedes aegypti | reverse complement strand
TCGATGTTACTGAATCGATTCACATTTGAACTGTCGAATCTATTTATCGATTTAATCGAATCCTTTGCATCTATATATTTGAATTGAAAATTTATGAAGTTTGAGATGGGATCAAATGAATTAGCAGTCGACACCAACATCTTTCAATAAAATCAGTTTTCATATTCGATACAACAAATTCACTAATTAAAAATTTGGTTTCTCTCCCATCAATTCATTAGAAACATTTATCGATTTCTACAAAATAAATCGAATCAAAACTCGAATTAAAAAAATCAATTCATTCGATTCTTGATGCTCCAAACATCGATTCAAAATATCGATTAATCGTAATGACAACTTAAATATTCGAAATATCAATTTAAACTCAGCCAAAGCTAGTACGGATGCTGATATTGGGTGCCACTCATATAAACCAAGAAGCAATTAAACAGTTTGAAATGCATACTTACCGATACTAATGATGGCAAATCACATGACACGATAACTATTACTAATATTCTAAAATATTTCAACAAATGTATATTTTTTCATTCTCCACAAATTATCAACTATTTATTGTAAAATGCATAAATGTTATAATTGTGAATAAAACTAAAATATAGGGATTTCTTATGAACAAACGAAAACTATAACATTTTTTATTGGTTTAGTATAAAAAAATTTCATTATCGGTATTTTACTAGTACTACCGATGAATCTATGAAAAAGGTCGAAGAACAAAAAAGAAGGGACAAAAGGTCGAAGAAGGAAAAAATTCTCACCAAGCAAATCATTTTCGACCTTTTGTCCTTTCGACTTTTTGTCTTTCGACCTTTTGTCCTTTCGACGTTTTGTCTTTCGACCTTTTGTCCATGAACCCGATTCTGATCGATGTAGTACCGTTGAATCGGTATTCAGCAAAAGTAGTCGGAGCCGGAATCCCTAATTGACCACCTACTTCATAAATGAAACTAACGTTAGAAAAGTTAACGATGAAAAGGGTGTATGATATTTAGTCTGTTTGTCTGTGGTAAACCTGTCTGAACAGATTATTCCGATCTATTGTTGATTGATGTCATTGTTGATTTGATTGCATAAAATTCGATATAGTGATGCCAGATATTCAAGTTAAGCCAATATAGGGGGTAGTGAATAAGTGTAATTATATCTGCATGTAAGTAAACATTTTTTCAGACTTTCTTTTGACCGTCAGGCTAAAGCAGGCTAAAAGCGGCTTTCTCTGCATTTCATAGTATTAGTTTCAAATTATTGGATTAACATGTTTCAGACTGCGGAAATGTGCGCGTCCAAATGATTTTTAGTGTCAAAAAGGTGCAAAATTTTATATAAAACCTTCAATAACTCGAAAAGTATGAGAGATAAAATATGCTCTTTTGGAGAAAGTTATGCGTTTTTGCAAGTAACAAATAACACTAGAACAATTGAAAATTGTACAAAATCATCCAACCAAGTTATGATGAAAAAAGTGATTTTTAGGGGTGTTCCACAAAAAACTTCACAAATGTACATGAAAATCAAAAAAATATGCATACGGTGTCTTCAGCAAAGTTGTTTCTTCTAATATTACCTACAACTTTGCCGAATAAAGTTTATTTTTAAATTCATAAATACGAAAAATAAAATTTCGTTCTCACTTATAGGTGGATTAATCACCAAACTGACACTTTCATAAAATAGCGATTATTTTATGGAAAAACTTTCCCGAAGACACTATAGTACTAAAATCATGTTTTCAAGGTCAAAACAATTTCGATCACGTTTTTTCAGCGACGGCTACAGTGTGCGTTAGCTGTTTATTTTTTGCAGAAAAAACACTTATTGCTATTTTTTTCTGCAGGAAGTCTCAGTCCTTTCTTGAGAATTTTTCGGAGCTCGCTGCAAAAACTAAAATGTATAATATAACTATGAAACTTTTTTTTTCTTTTAAAATTCATATGCAATCCATAAACCAGTAAATATTAATGTTTAAGATTATCATCATTATTTTTAGCTTCGCTATCACTGGTTTGTTAGTTATCTATTTTAACCAAAAGATTTTCCCATCCTGATAAGGAAACACTTTTTTCTCGGGAATGCTCTAATAGATGTAATTACAGGATTTGATGTCGCCAACAAACAGTGTAATAATTCTTAGTCAGTATCAATTCTGGAGATCCTCCCTGCAACTCTTAATATCCTTGTTACATCCTCGTGAGCCTCTTCGGTCAACTGTCCAATAGAGACCAAGAAAGAAATTACCTCACTTCCTCGTATAAGGATTCAGTGAACAAAGCGTTGAGCAAATTTCTCCATAGCATCGATGTTACTGAATCGATTCACATTTGAACTGTCGAATCTATTTATTGATTCAATCGAATCCTTTGCATCTATATATTTGAATTGAAATTTATGAAGTTTGGGATGGGATCAAATGAATTAGCAGTCGACACCAACATCTTTCAATAAAATCAGTTTTCATATTCGATAAAACCAATTCACTAATTAAAAATTTGGTTTTCTCTCCCATCAATTCATTAAGAAATATTTATCGATTTCTACAAAACGAATCGAATCAAAAACTCGAATTTAGAAAATCAATTCATTCGATTCTAGATGGCTCCAAACATCGATTCAAAATATCGATTGATCGTAATGACAACATAAATATTCGAAATATCAATTTAAACTCAGCCAAAGCTAGTACGGATGCTGATATTGGGTGCCACTCATATAAACCAAAAAAGCGATTAAACAGTTTGAAATGCATACTTACCGATTTTCTCGCATTAAAACATATTTACACAATTATGAAGAAACAATCCACAATCGCCTTCGTGTACTGCCGTTCTACGCATATTTGGCTCGCAGCTCATAAGTTTTACATAGAAAATGGGACAAGTAAATGTAGATGAGCAGTGTAAGCAGGTTGTAATTTTTTAATGGTCCCTTTTATACATGGGTTCGATCACCAAAAAATGAACAAATTCAACAAAATGCTTTCATAGAAAAATGTATGAACAAATATTGTTACATGATCTTTAAAATGATCATCTTAAGATTTCAGTAATTCCGCTGTTTTATTTTGCATGATGCTGATAAATAACCTTCGCCAATCGTATCATCAATCAAGCGGTTCTGGTGATGGCAAATCACATGACACGAGGGTAAGTATTTCCGATAACTATTACTAATATTCTAAACTATTTCAACAAATGTATTTTTTTTCATTCTCCACAAATTATCAACTATTTATTGTAAAATGCATAAATGTTATAATTGTGAATAAAACTAAAATATAGGGATTTCTTATGAACAAACGAAAACTATAACATTTTTCATTGGTTAGAGGGAAAAAAATTCATTATCGGTATTTTACTAGTACTACCGATGAATCTATGACAAAAGGTCGAAATACAAAAGGTCGAAAGGATAAAAGGTCGAAGAACAAAAAATAAGGAACAAAAGGTCGAAAATATTTTTTCAAAGAAGGAAAAATTTCCCACCAAGCAAATCGTTTTCGACCTTTTGTTCTTTCGACTTTTTGTCTTTCGACCTTTTGTCCTTTCAAAGTTTTGTCTTTCGACCTTTTGTCCATAAACTCTACCGATACTGATCGATGTAGTACCGTTGAATCGGTATTCAGCAAAAGTAGTCGGAGCCGGAATCCCTAATTGACCACCTACTTCATATGTGGAACTAACGTTAAAAAAAGTGAACGATGAAAAGAGTGTATGATATTTAGTCTGTTTGTCTGTGGTAAACCTGTCTGAACAGATTATTATTATTGATTGATGTCATTGTTGATTTGATTGCATAAAATTCGATACAGTGATGCCAGATATTCAAGTTAAGCCAATATAGGGGGTAGTGAATAAGTGTAAATTATATCTGCATGTAAGTAAACATTTTTTCAGACTTTCTTTTGACCGTCAGGCTAAAGCAGGCTAAAAGCGGCTTTCTCTGCATTTCATAGTATTAGTTTCAAACCATTGGATGAACATGTTTCTGACTGCGGAAATGTGCGCGACCTAATGATTTTTAGTGTCAAAAAGGTGCGAAATTTTATATAAAACCTTCAATAACTCGAAAAATATGAGAGATAAAAATATGCTCTTTTGGAGAAAGTTATGCGTTTTTGCAAGTAACAAATAACACTAGAACAATTGAAAATTGTACAAAATTATCCAACCAAGTTATGATGAAAAAAGTGATTTTTAGGGGTGTTCCACAAAAAACTCCACAAATGTACATGAAAATCAAAAAATATGCATACGGTGTCTTCAGCAAAGTTGTTTCCTCTAATATTACCTACAACTTTGCCGAATAAAGTTTATTTTTAATTTCATAAATACGAAAAATAAAATTTCGTTCTCACCTTTAGGTGGATTAATCACCAAATTGACACTTTCATAAAATAGCGATTATTTTATGGAAAAACTTTCCCGAAGACACTATAGTACTAAAATCATGTTTTCAAGGTCAAAACAATTTCGATCACGTTTTTTCAGCGACGGCTACAGTGTGCACCCCCCTTTCCCCCAAAATTTGGACAAAAAACATTTTGAAATACTAAACATTGACTGATATAGAATGGTCGACAATAGAGCACCATAATTACCATTCTCTTTAAAAATCATTTAGTCCATTTTTAAATCATGTTAGGCTTTACGATTATACCTTTCCATTTCATCTCATTCCAGCCGTTTCAACATGCCTCAATGACCTCATTAAAAACCTTAGACTGAAGAATTATTAACGATAATCAATTTCATTTAACCTAACTTCTAGATTGGGTTTCATGGATTTTTCTTCGATTTGTATGAAGCTTCTAATATAAGTCTAAATTGAGAACAATTTAATAGTTACTAAAAATTAACGGCATCTTGTTAGGTTAAGGCTGACGAGGCAAGAAAAGTATATAGTTTATTTTTACGAGAAATAAGCATTCATTAAGATAAAATCAATCAAATTCAATATGTATTTACAAAATTTTAATAATTTGCCGCACACATGTTTTTGTTGATCTTGACTGGTGAGTGATGAGCCTTACCATTGCGGTTCAAAATTTACATCGTTTTATTGATCATAGTGAAAAAGTTCCTAGGGTGATGTGCTAGTATCCATCGTATTAAGCATTGATCAGTGAGAACTGCAATTTTCCCAGTATTGCAGTGAATGATGCTGATACAAACCGATGCCAAACAATTATTTCTCAAAACGGCTTTAGCATTGTACAATAACATTTTGATAAATCTTGATCTCTTTTTGGAAATAATGCAAAGAAAATGCATCTTACCATATTCTCAGTCCGTCGTATCGTTTTTAACTCCGTCGCAATCAGTTTCCAGATTCGTCTCACAACTTACAGCTCACTGTGTGTATTGAATGGTTAAAACACAACATATCAACGCTATAATAAAATGTTTTACTACAATACATAGATCAACGGGCATCTCCCTCCATTCCTTCAGCATGATGGAGTATACTAATTTCCTTAAAATTAATTGTTCGTCATCAAAATTCAGCCCAAACATATGAACAAAATTCCTTTTGACCGTACAATTATGGCATTTGCTCACAGTACAGCGAAAACAACACAATCAAAGGAACCGTATTTTTACGTTGAGCATCACGCACACATTGATGCGCACAAGCTTTTTTTTCTCAGTACGACGGATTGAACTTTGTTTACATTCTCAACTATACGCGGCGGTTGAGGAAATTTCGTAAAATTTGGTGATTTATTGAAGTTTTACGGCGTGTGATTGGAATGAAATCCTTCAGTGAAGAAGTACGAAGGTTTTCCATAGTGAAAATAAGTGCCCGGTGAAGTAAGTCACCCACGGGGGCGGGAAGAAACTTGTGTTGGAAAGTGGTGTGGCTCAGTCGATCGCTAAGCATTTCTCTCAAATCGTGTTCGTCCATGCGATTTCGGTGAAAAAGTGCAAAGTGGATAATTGCAGTGGCGACTCGTAACCTCACTTTCTACCTGTTTCTACGACTCTAAAACTGACTATTTCGGCAAATTTAGATTATAAATTAAAAAATTATTTATTAAAATCGTCCTTTGTAACAAAACTCTATTCATTACATACAAATTTGTTGCTGAAATTCAAGAATTTCTATTCATGGAACAGGTAGATTCGAGGTTAGGGAATCGCCACTGGATAATTGAACTGAAGTTATTTACCGAAATACAGTACTTTTATTGCATTTTTGGTGTACAAGTGTACAAACCATAACAGCTTTAACAAAATTACACTTGGATAATGAATCTATGTTGCAGGCAAGTTTGAATATCCGACGTAGTGGAACATTTAAAGTTTGATACGACGAACTGTAGCGCTTACGACGAAGAAGAATAAAACCCTATCTATCATTTTCTGCTTCTTTTCAATTCCCATGGTCCTACCACATTTTGTCGTCACTGTTTTTCCTACAACTTGCCCTCTTCCAATGCCAGCTACTTCCTCTACTCTGTAGGTATTTGGGTGAGTAAGCCGTTCGGCTTAATGGGAAACGGATTGGTGGTCGCTGTTGCTGCTGCAGCAACAAACTTGTCTGTTTGAGACGATGGGCAAAGAAAAACATTAAAAAAGAGTGCATGGAGCGCCGACTGAAGCTATTATTTGGTTGTTTAAAAGTGCGGTGGCGGCATGGCATCAGAAGGCAGCAAGAAGGGCAACCACGCTGGGAACCATCGGAAAGAGCGCAAATTCGAATTTATAAATAACAAAAGCAGTGTTGTTTAACTATACAACAGACAATTTTTGTTTATTTAGTCTGTCCCGGCTTGCACGGCGTGTACCCATAGTCACTCAGTGTCTGACAAAGCGCGTTCATCATACTATCATTGTGTACTAGGTGCCATCCAGAGTGCCTTTAAACAAGAGTGACGTCGTGTTCCAGTTTTAACAGGTCTCCGCAACTTATAGAAGTCGCTGGTATGTGAGGATATTATACATTTATTTCTATATATTCACATTTTGTAGTAAAGGTTGTCCACGTGAAAATTGCAACACAAACAACGAATTGCCAAAAATCCGTCTCGTAACCAATTGTCTTCAAATTTTCAGAGTATCAAACAAAACACATGCTTTTAGTTTTCTATTATGTTCCTTCTTGAGATTTTGTGCACTATTAGAACCGATAAGTTTTCGTACAGTGATTCATGCCTTCTCCAATTGTTAGTCTGTGTTGACTATCCTGAGATATTCTTGCATTATGAAGCAAGATACGTTTGGAAGGTCTCAATTGTAGGATTTTTGGATAATTCTGGTCTGCTGAAAATCCGCCTTATGTAGGTTGGCCATTCATAACGCGACAGGATGTTTTTGTCAAATTTTGCATAAGCTCTATAATCCGTAGCGTGTCCGTGATTTTACTACCACATTCTGCTGTTTCTTACGGTTTCGTGCCTTTTGGGCTCCAGCCCGTTGCTTGAGCTTTTGTTTAGAGTAGCTTTTTTGTAATATCCATGACAGAAGTGTTTGGCTGAAAGCTTTTTTTTTTGCAATATCCCAGACAGAAGTGCTTGCCTAAAAGCTTCATAATTTTTGTCCACTTATTTTTTTTTTTTTTTTTTTCAATCGCTAGTCAGGCGTTCTTCGTGACGTTTAATGACACGAGAAACAATAAACATAACGATTCTCAGCTTTGCTTGCTATTGCACGTTGCAGAAGATATGGGTATTCGATATTCATGTACAAAATATCGTCTCTCATACTGTGATTTTCCAAATTTTACTGGCACTTTTCAATGAAACTCACAGGAACTAAACACTACATACAGAACTGAAGTTACTCAAAATTCCAAACATTGTTACCTTATAAGCAAAAAAGTTATAGCTATTAGCGAATGTTGCAATTTCAACGTGGACAACCTTTATTGCCATTCAATATGGTATTACGAAAAGCAGTAGAAAAAAAAGAATGGTTTGAAATGTGTATTTTTCAGATAGAACTCAGTTTTTCCTTGTTTGATCATTTTAAGCAGCAGAGAAGTATCACAGGATTTAATAACTTAATTTAGATAACGATTAATATCGACACGGATTCTTAAACTAGAAGTTTTTTGAGAACTTGTAAAAAAATGGTGCAAAATATTGAGAAACAAAAAAGTTATCGCGATTTGAATATTTTTTTCTTTGGTAAAAAATGAAGCTGCTGCTAGAGGGATTAAGGTGAAACAGTTTTGTATCCAACTTTCAAGGTTTCACTAAAACTTCAAAGGCACTAATCTCGCGAAGGAAGCATCCAACAACAGTGCGCTTTTTATTTTGGCTTTGTACACTAGCAGAAAGCTTTAAATAAGAAGATCACGAACGTTTGCCTACTATTTCTCCAGTTTAGTGCCTTTGAAAAAAAGGATAGGGGCACAAGTCGGCCATTGTGACGACTATCTTTGAATTCCGACATATTTCTCCTTAAGAGAAAAATAACCGTCATCGTTTTACAAATTTTCAAATGCGTTTTACGAAATTGAAACAATGTTCATGAAAATCTATCATTACATTGCACTTGTTGTGCAATGATAGATTTTCATTTAGTATTCCTTTAAATTTGAATGAAAAAAAAAACGATAATTTGATTTTTCTATGATTGCTGATGATTAAACTATGAATTCTTGAGCCCTAAGAAGCTAATACAAATATTTTTTTGTGCTTATGATACGCTTGACAGATCAATTGTTTTTTGTTCAAGAAAACACGAGGAAAAACGAACTTTGTAGAAACTGAACGATATGCTCCATTGCCTTAACAAATCATTTCAAGAAATCTTCAGCAGAGTTACAAATCTTATTGCAAGTTACAAAAAATGTATAACTTGCCATACATTGTGTAACGCTACTTAAAATGCCCTTAGCATGTTTATATTATTCATACCTTCATAACATGTAGCCAGCATAATTAGAATAGGCGCTTCCTAATTGTCGGTAAAATCAAACGCAAGTTCGAAACCATTATCTGAACAACAGCAGGATAGGGCTCAGATAGCCGTAGCGGTAAACGCGCAGCTATTCAGCTAGACCAAGCTGAGGGTCATGGGTTCGATTCCTGCCTGTTGAGGATCTTTTCGTAAATGAAAATTTACTCGATTCCCTGTGCTTGCCACACGATAAACGAATGCAAAAATGGTCAATTGGTAAATAATGCTCTCAGTTAATAACTGTGAAAGTGCTCATTAGAACACTAAGTTGAGAAGCACATTCTGTTTCAGTTGCAACGTTACGCCAGAAAGAAGAAGAATCTGAACAACACTTAACAGCCAATAAACAACACCACGACATTTTCCATAAGTGGATATGTTGTACGAGGCTACAGTCAAATCTCCAATAATCACAGTTGGTTTATCGAACATCGAAAAATAGAAAAGAAGTTCGTTATGGTCTCTTATTCTAGCATTCCTTTGGTTAGTTTCACACACGATCATCTGCTTCTACAAATATATATCCGAATCACGAAGAAACGCTTTATGAAAATTTTACTGTTACAATGTGTTGGTTCCCCAGCGATGCCTATCATTGGCGTCATCTTTGTTTGGTTTGGACCATAGGCTGTGCCCAGGCCTATACAGTATAGTGTAATCCAGTTTCATGAAATTTTATTTATTTGAACCCATTTACGCGCAAGTGCTGTAATATAAATCATAACTTTTACTTTATTATCCCCTACGACTTGGCTTTGCTACCACGTCAAATAAAGAGAGCGAGAAGCACGATTTCTGTACGCTTGTTATAGGGAGCTACAATATAATCTCACACATGGACTCATCTGGGCCAATACAGCATATTATTTAGGAAGCATCATCAAGTGCTGTAGCTGACTAACAGTGCCTGGCCAGGTTTGATGATTGCGCCCGGCCTATGTTTTATTTGCCGTCAACTGAAACTGTTGTTCACACATCCGTTCGTTGACTCGGTCGGACTCTATCAAAGTTTCGCTTCCTTTTGTTCGGCTTATCATAGATGTAGGAATGTTGTCGCTTCGTGCGCTGGAAGCTGGACATAAAATTGTGCGCTCTACAGTAGAGTGCCAATTTCCCGGCCATTTCCCGGGATTCGGGACAAAAATCTTTGCTTGTCCCGGGAATTCCCGGGATCCCGGGATTTATCAAATTTTCAATAAAGCTAGCATTTCGGTTGAAATGAAAGTACGAAATTTAATAATACATTTTTTTACAGATAATGTAACTTTTCAAAAAAATATATTAATTTTATCAATCACATTTCAGATAAGACTTTCTCTGGTGAAGTAATCTAACAAAAATCAAAACTTAGCTTGACTAATTACGGGTTTGCTATGGATTATTTCAAATTCTCTATAAAACTTATGAATAAAAACTTAAGTCATAATTTTGAAGCAATGAAAATTCAGTAAAATTAGGAAAAAAAACACCAAATCGAATTGTCCCATTATGAAAAATAAGGCATGTCAGTCCCACTGCAGATTCTCGCATCGTGTAATACAAAAATTAATCGTTACCATCTTCATATTTTTGTTGAAAAGGTAATGGAGTGAAAAGCAAATTATGAAAGTTTCGATGAAATCGAAACATGTTCCAATATCCTGGAATTTTTTGAATATTTGTGTGGAAAACGAGATTGCAAACTTCTCAGTCAATTTTCGCAATGCCTACTTTTTACAGATGGTACTGACTTGCGATTTTCGGCAGCTTAGGTGTACTTTCAAATTTGTTATCTCAGCATAGGCTTATAAAAACGGCTTATGTTGAAAAGAAAAGCATTAAAACTTTGCAACTGGACAAATAAAAATATGTTTTTCTTACTTGGTAAATTGATCTTTTCATGAAAACAATTACTCGTTTATTCTCTTTTGCATTATGCTTTTCTACTTTATCAAATAAGGATGACAGTAAGAAATAATGTCATATTTTTCCATTGATATTTAGCGGTTTTCATCAAATTCTACGAACATTTCGGGAATCCCGGGATTCTCGGGAAGCCAGATATAAAATCCCGGGAAACAGGAAATCCCGAAATTTGTCAAATCCCGGGATGGACACTCTAGTACAGTAGTTTTTTGTCTCGATATTAAGTGGACCATCTAGATTATACCTATTCATATTTGCAATATATATTGGACATGAAACATGTCGAAATGAGCTTCTGGTTCAAATTTCAATTAATTTGGTAAAATGTAAGGTGTGCTTCAATTCAATTGTGTTTTATGGCTAATTTCAAGCTTTAAAAATGTGGGAAGTATTCTATCTGAAAATCATACCTGTATGAAAATTTCGAATATTTAATTTCCAGGACATGATGACTATACAAATCTAAAAGCCAATCCCGTTTAAAGTTACCATTTATCTTATGAAAATAAATTGTAAAAAATAAGTAATTGGCAAGCATATTTGTAAATACGCTGTGTGTGAGCCAAGGGCAGTACCGTAAGCTTATATTTATCGTTTTGATTAATTTTACCAATCCATTGAAACTTTTGATATTACTTAGTAATCCATGCGCAGAATTATATTTGTTCGTGTGAAGGGACGGGGCAAAATGAGCCACCTAGATTTAAGCAAAACAAATAAAAAGCGTCTAAACAAACAATGTCGCACATCGGATTAATTTTTCGAAACCGGTACCGTAAAGTACCCATATTTCGCGCGCGCTCCTAATTTCGCTCACTGTCATTTTGCACATGTTTTGCGAATGACATTTTCACTGGCTATTCTGCTGAATAATTCTGCTTCAGCCATGGTTACATGACGTGCAATAATTCATTCCAATATGTATCAACAAGTATGGATATGGATATGGTAGCATCACGGTATAAATTGTTGTAGTAGTTTTTAACAATAAATCGATTGTTTATCAATAGTTTTACTATTGAAACAGTTAGCTGACGATTGAAATTATCTGATAAGTATGGAATCATATTCTAGTAACTATTGCGTAGAATTCATCTAATTCAGTTTGTCTCAAGTTCGTCGAAAATCATGAATCTTCGGAGGGATTCATGAAAAATTGTTCTTAGCTATACAACTCATATTTTTCATTACACGTTTGCAATTTTCCATTAAAGAAGACATAAAATGCACAGCAAATTAATAAAAAACTATATATTCGAAAGAAATTCAATAAATGTAGTCACTATACTGCATTAGGATAGTGAACAATTTGTTTTAATATACAGAGATAACTGAATGATTTTGCATAAAACATCTTTAATTCGTAAATTGTCAACTCTTATTCCATTCCAGATAATGCAACCAACCGTGTGCAACAGCAGCTGAAAAAACCATCGGATGGCTCCGGAGGTAAAAAGAGCACCAATCAGGACAGCGATGCCGACGACACTAGCAGTGGTGGAATCGGCGGCTCGAATGCCTCCTCGGCCGTGAACAAAGACGAAGACGATATCTACGAGTTCAAATCGACTCCGAAAGATTCCAGCTCCAGCTCGAGCGATGAAAAGGAAAGTAACAGTGACAAAAATGAGAAATCTTCTGGCGATAAGAGTAGTGCGGCTGGCGGCGACGCGGATGCCAATACGAATGCAGGTGGTGCCCCAAGTGGAACCGGGTCCGGTTCAAATAACGCCAGTCTATCGAAGCGACCGTTTTCGGAAGTGAATGATACGGCTGATGATAGCACCGGAGCATCGAACGATGACGATAACAAACGGAAGAAGCGAAAGGACTCTGATACCACTAACAAGGAAACCACGAAAAGTGTCACTGGTGGCAATAGAGGCGCGGTTCCTAGACAAGAGAAGAGTGGCAAATCATCTGGGCCTCCGTCGAAGAATCTCGGTCTAGCCGGTAAAAGCGCTCTGGATCGAAAGAGTCCATGTGCAAGTCCTAAACCGGCTTCAAATGCGTCGTCATCGGCTTCGACAAACAAAGCATCGAGCAGCACTACCAACGACAGCGACGCAGAAGGTGATGATGCTGGAAGCAAGGGTAACGATTCAAACTTCAACACCGGAGGTGGGCCTAAGGTACCACCGCTGAAAATAGTCATACCGCAGCAAAGCTCGGGAGGAGACACCGAAACCGGAGGAAGCTCCAGGAATGGCAAAAACGCCTCCGCAAGAAATCATCCTGCACTACCTTATGTGGTTGCGTCGTCGAACAGGTGAGTTTGAATTTTAAATTCATTCATAATATAGAGTATGCAGGCTGAATCTCGGTTTCTAGTGAATCGATTAATCTGAAATTTTAATCGTAGTTATTTCTAAAACTTGAATTTTACGCAGTGGAAAATTAACAATATTTTAAACTTAAACTTCTTAGTAAGTGTGACATGTTGTATTTTCGGCATGGGTGGTTTGCTGAAAGCTTGAGAGTTCAAAGTTTACAACACTTCTTTTAGAATATAAGCGCATCTCACTGTAAAAGTTTAAGATATTTGGCCGACAAAAACCCCCGAAGAGAATAAAACAGTAAAAAAAAAAATGGAATTAGTAAGGTTTTGAAGTTTACATGTACACGAAGAACAAGTGTCAAATGTTTAAATTGAAATTGAAACTGCGAATATTAACCACGAGCTCCGGTGGGGATCGAACCCTCGACTCCCTATTCGCTAGATGGGCGCTTCAATCTACAAGCTGCGGAGCCTCTTGAGAGAACCGTGACGCTCGGAGACGAACTGAACTCGATTACCCCAAAACACATGTTACATATCAAGGCATATGGAATTACGAGTAGGAGTGCTTCGAACACATTGGGACCAACGCACTATGGTCCAGGAATCAGTTTTACGCGGAAAGATGCATTTTGAGCTTTAGAATGAAACTTTAGACAAAAACGGTCTTCTACAAAGTTGTTTGTATTAGTTGAGCCCTTTGTTTGATGTTATTGAAAATTAGGGTGGACCACATTTTCATAGAAATTGTGTAACTAACTTTCTTATTTGTAGAAATTATATTGTACATGCTTCAGCAAAGTTGTAGACCATTCAATTTCAAGCAACTTTGCCAAAAAAAGTTTTTTTGTATCTCTTAAATTGACCGATTTAGAGCTTTTTTCCTACGGTGACATAGGGTGGTCCGAACAAAACTGGTTTTCTGGCTCTAGAGTTTTCAATTCAAATTTCTCATCAAAGTAGTCTATGAAACACTTTTAGAGCTTTGAAAAATGCGTAATTTGGTGAGTGAAGAAACTCGCTATCTCCTTCCGTTTAGGAGTTATTGTTGTTTTTCTCTCAAAAACATGCCTACTTTGATTGTGAATATCTCTGATTGGGGCAAACATAAAAAATATATTTTGACGGCATTCAAAAGACAAAATAAAATTGTATATTATATCAAAAAATTACAGATGTGTTATTTTTGTAACTCGAATAAAACGTCTTGAAAATCAAATATTTTTTATCACAAAAACTTTAATAACTTTTGAACTAAAATAGATATCATCAATATTTTTGCATGAAAATTTGCGTTTTGTTAAGTTCTAAAAGTCGTTCATAAGCGACTTTGACGAGAAAATAATATTAAAAAAACTAGAGTTGAAAAACTTATTTTTGTTGGACCACCCTGCGATGATTAGGAAAAAATGCTCTAGATTGGTCAAATTTTGAGCTACAGAAAAACTTTTTTTGGCAAAGTTGATCAAAATTTCAAGTTCTACCGCTTTGTCTAAGAGCATATACCAGTATTTTTGCAAATAAAAAAGTTGATTATATGATATGTGTGATATTGTGGACCACCCTAGTTTCAAATGACACAGTATGTAAGCTTACATTTTTAGAAACAATTTTGTAGAAGATCATTTCTGTCTAAAATTTTATTTTCATGCCCAAAATGCAAAATAATAAAGAAATACATACTATGAAAATCTTCAAAATAGTTTTAGAGCCCTATCTTTCTTATTTCGGATTTCTCGTCAAAGCGGTCTATCAACGACTTGAAGAACTTAACAAAACGCAAATTTTCATGCAAAAATATTGATGATATCTATTTTAGTTCAAAAGTTATCAAAGTTTTTCTGCTTAAAATCCTTTGTTTTCAAGGCATTTTATTAGAGTTACAAAAATAACACATCTGTAATTTTTTGATATAATATACAATTTTATTTTGTCTTTTGAATGCCGTCAAAATATATTTTTCATGTTTGCCCCAATCAGAGATATTCACAATCAAAGTAGGCATGTTTTTGCGAGAAAAACAACAATAACTCCTAAACGGAAGAAGATAGCGAGTTTCTTCATTCACCAAATTACGCATTTTTCAAAGCTCTAAAAGTGTTTCATAGACTACTTTGATGAGAAATTTGAATTGAAAACTCTAGAGCCAGAAAACCAGTTTTGTTCGGACCACCCTATGTCACCGTAGGAAAAAAGCTCTAAATCGGTCAATTTAAGAGATACAAAAAAACTTTTTTTGGCAAAGTTGCTTGAAATTGAATGGTCTACAACTTTGCTGAAGCATGTACAATATAATTTCTACAAATAAGAAAGTTAGTTACACAATTTCTATGAAAATGTGGTCCACCCTAATTTTCAATAACATCAAACAAAGGGCTCAACTAATACAAACAACTTTGTAGAAGACCGTTTTTGTCTAATGTTTCATTCCAAAGCTCAAAATGCATCTTTCCGCGTAAAACTGATTCCTGGACCACTGTGCAACGCCTGTACGGCCCCAATTATGTAAACTGGCAGCGCACGACTAAGGATAAGTAACGGTATACGTACTGGATAATATGCGTTGAGGCTGACAGCGGTGACATTCTACTTGGGTTTGTTCACATATTTCATAACGCAAAAAATGGCCATTTTCAACACACACCCACCCCCTCATGACGCGTTTTGTAAGAACATTTTTCGAATTTTGTATGACCTGTAACATCTTGAAGACACCCACCCACCCCCTTCAGCGTTATGAAATATGTGAATGGGCCCCTTCCTTAGTATGATCGGGTGAAACGGCGAGTGAGATAATGGCATAGACTGCCCGCGTCCCGTAAAACCGTGGCTGGCTTTAGAGTACGTTCCAAATCCTTCGCCTGGTTGATCCAACTGGGCGGTAGTAGGCTCACAATCAGATGCCATTACCTGACGAGGGCCATTTGGCATAACGCCGTTTGGCATAATTACCATTCGGCATAACGTTCATTTGGCATAATGGCCGCATGGCATAACTAGAATTATAGCCCTTCTATCAAAATTAAGGCGAGGCCCTCGTTATTAAAACGGAGGAAGCGAAATACGCCGAGATTCTGAAGGCGATGCGAAGCACGGAGAAGGCGGACTAGAATTGATGAAATGATCCTAGTTTTAAAAAAGAACGCCAAGGAAAAGGGTGCAGTCTATAAGCAACTGGCACAAGAAGTACTTTGGGACGAGGTTGATATAATATCCCTTACTGCTGAAGCGACTCTCCAGTGTAAAAATCTGGATGAGGTCACCGATGCAGCCGAGGTTTCGGCTGCCCTCAAAGAGTTGTGTGACATCGACGTAGCCAGTAAGGCCATCCACCTTAGAAAAGGCCCGCGGGCATCCAAGTGGCGGTGATCAGGCTGCCGGTCGCAGATGCCAACAAAGCGAAGAACTTGGGCATACTCAAGGTAGGCTGTTCGGTTTGCCGGCTGAGCATACAAAAGTCTACTGAAGTTTGCTTCAAGTGTTTCGGGAAGGGCCACAAGTCGTGGAATTGCAATGGTCCCGACAGAAGTAATATGTGCAGAAAATGCGGCACCGAAGGCCATAGGGCAAGCGATTGTAAGCAAATTGCTAAGTGCCTAATATGTGTCGACAGAGCAAATAACGGACACTTAACGGGCGGACCCAAATGTCCGGGCACAAGCGGAGTATCAAAGCAGCCAAAACAGAAGTAACAGAGTTATATTTAAACCACTGTGATGCAGCCCAGCAGCTGCTTTGGCAGTCAGTCTCGGAAACCAAGACTGACGTGGTGTTACTATCGGACGGACCCATACCGCATACCAGCCAACAACGGGAACTAGGAGGCGGATAAGTCTCAACAGCTAGCAGCTATAGGGACGACATGATGATACCCAATCCAAGGGGTCTACCCCGTTTGGCATAATGCCATTTGGCATAATGCCGTTTGGCATACAGTCGTTTGGCATAAAGTCGTTTGGCATAATAGTCGTTTGGCATAACAGTCGTTTGGCATAATAGTCATTTGGCATAATGGTCGTTTGGCATAATTTGAAAAAGGAAGATACTGCAGTGGTACAGTAATATGCCGTACCATAAGATGCGTCATCAAATTCCATGTTCCTTTTTTTCAAATGACATGGAATAACTTAGGCGTTGGATATATTTTTGTTAAGGTGAAGATGAATCGAAGCCAAACTTCCAATTTTCAAGAGCACGGATCTAGAGAACCGAACACCCATTTGAGCTGAAAACTTAATGAATTGGTCACCACCAGCTAGTGATCAATCGATTAAGTTTTCAGCCTGAACGGATGTTCGGTTCTTCAAATCCGTGCTCTTGAAAATTTGAGGTTTGGCTTCGATTCATCTTCACCTTAAAAATGCACCATAATATCCCGGGCTTAATGACCCCGGAAGTCATATATGATGAAATTCCAAAAGAGCTTTATTGTATATTGGTTTCCTTGAAAAATGATGATTAGAAGTATGTCCTATCACTAACTGACAACAGAATGTACGATAGTGAGCAGTTTATGGAAGGAATTTGATCAAATTCAATGTTTTTCACAATTATGCCAAACGGCTATTATGCCAAATGGCGATTATGCCAAACGACCGTTATGCCAAATGGCATTATGCCAAACAGCTATTATGCCAAACGACTATATGCCAAACGGCATTATGCCAAACGGCATTATGCCAAACGGGGTAGACCCCAATCCAAGAAGTAGTCTATATCTAAAATTACGGTTCTACAATGGTCGACAGGGTGATAGCCGAACTAGCTTATCGGCAGACAGTAGTGATAGCTTGTGACTTTAATACATGGGCAGTGGAGTAGGGTAGCCGCTGCACCAACCAAAGAGGCCAACTACTGTTAGAATCCCTGGCCGCATTAAATGTAGAGCTGGCAAATTTGGGTACAGTGAGTACCTTCCGCAGAAATGGTGCAGAATAGATTATGGACATGACGTTTTGTAGTTCTAACTTTTTAAGTACAATGAACTGGCACGATGATGACGGTTATACTAATAGCGATCATCAATCGATCCGCTATAGTATAAAACCAGGCGGGCGGAGGGCAGTGCGATGTGCCTCGACCCAAGCCCGAGGTTGGAAAACAGCGCGCTTCGACGGCGAAGTATTCACCAAAGCTCTGAGGCGCGAAAGGAAGAACGCGGTGCAGATTGGCAAAGTTAGCTCTCAAAAAGGAAATCAAGAGACGAAAACGGGCATGCTTTGTTTTATATC
This sequence comes from Aedes aegypti, assembly GCF_002204515.2. Classification (NCBI taxonomy): domain Eukaryota; kingdom Metazoa; phylum Arthropoda; class Insecta; order Diptera; family Culicidae; genus Aedes; species Aedes aegypti. Next base: position 120,014,004 of record NC_035108.1, on the reverse strand, counting down.
CTGTAAATAAAAAATAAAATAATATGTTAATCAGTCCACAGTCCGAGAAGTCTCTCTTCTGCGCCAACTGCAGCCAGTACCTATAGCTCAGAAATACCATAGGTACGAACACATAAAAGGTACCAAGCCAAAAGGTACAATAATTAATATCACTTGAGATAGGTAGACATGACTTTTTGATACTCTATGCCAGAGTACCAATTCGAGTCCGTGGGGTGACGCCTACAAAGTGGTAATGGCTAAGACCAAAAGTGCCATAGTTTCCCAAGAGATGTCGCCCGAGTTGCTGCGATCGATAATAATTGATGTATTCTTCCCGCATCATCCCACAAGCCCATGGCCCCCAGCACGGTGCGGCATGCGGCAGATGAAGGAGAAGAAGTGGTGAGGGTGACCAACGAAGAGCTGGCAGAAGTTGTGAGATCATTCGCGTCAAACAAGGCACCGGGACCCGACGGTATCCCAAATGTTGCCTTAAAAGCGGCAGTGAATGCGGATCCGGACATGTTCAGAACTACGATGAAACGCTACATAGATCGAGGAATCTTCCCGGATGTATGGAAGCGTCAGAAATTGGTGCTACTGCCAAATGCAGGACTGTTACAACAGTCGCAAATTTCGCGATTCTCGCGAATTTCGCGATTTTCGCGGATTTGTAGCAGATTTTGGGTACCAGTTTCTGAGTTAAAATCGAAAAAACAAAAAAAATAATACACAGCAGTATTATTTTCAAAATAAAATAGCTGTTTGTTTTCCGTTTTGTAGATTTTAGAGCAGAAAACTGCTTCTTCAGTTTTAAAATTTGCTTCATTTTTACTTGGCCCTTAACATTCCGATAAGTTTATATGCAAACTTTGATTGTATGAATTGTTTTATAAGCTTAAATGTGAACTATTGAACTCGTTTTTTTAAATCGTACTGTATAACTAGTTATTCATTCATGAACCCATTTATTTTCGGAAAACGTGTTATTACAATGGCAATTGCCTACATTTAGACGTATTATGCTGGTTTTGAAAGTTTACCTTTGCAAAAAAAAATCAAATAAACTAGCTGTAAGAATTTTGACCTCATTTCCTGAATTGGGGGACCCACATTCAGCTGATAACGACATTTCTTAAGCGGCATCCAGAAATTACGTAACGCTCTAGGGGGAGGGGGGAGTAGGCTCAAGCGTTACGGCTCATACAAAAAAATTAAAAAAATCATACAAAAAGCGTTCCGGAGGGGGGTAGGTGATCAAAAATTTCCAATTTTAGCGTTACGTAATTAATGGACGCTGCCTTATTCTTGAATTCGTTTTACTATATGGTGATTTCGCTCCATTTTCATATTTATTCAAGCTAGTTTAAGGGGGCAGGATCCGTCATTGATTTCGCAATTTTCAAAAGCAGTTTTTTCGTTCAAAACCAAGAAAATTTACAGGAAAATGTGTTCACTGTTTTCTATTCTCCAACTGAAACACAGTGAACACATTTTCATCGAATAATTTTCAGTTTTGAGCAAAAAAACTGCTTTTGAAGTTTCGATGATGGCGATGATTGCGATGACGGAGCGTTGATCGTTAATGACACATTTAATATGATTTCCTAAAAATCAGTTAGTTTTGTCAAAAATAAAATGTTAATATCTCAATTCCTAACAATAATATAACAGAACGTTGTAGAATAGTGATTCATTTGCCTCTGGATTACGGTACTGAGAAAAGTGCATAAATTTTTAAGAAACATTTAAGTTTTCACAACAATGTTAAGATTTTTACGAAAAAATGATTGAATATCGTGACACGACATTTTGTACATGTACAGGTTCGTTTTCATCATAATCGAAGATTTTAAAAACAATTGCAATTATTTTTGTTTGGCGCGGATTGGTGCTACCAGGCGCGGATCGCATTTTCGCGGATACAATTTTGAATACTTGTTTTTAATTATGAATCGTGGTTCTACGGCCAACCAGCCGAGTGGAAGTTTAACAACTACCGAAAAGCTAAACATTACATATAATTTGCAATTGGATTAGATGGACAAATTGATGTGAAGATTTGCGAAAAAGTTACACGTCTTCTCAGTGAGAATCGAACTCACGACTCCCCGATCTCTAGTTGGGGCGCGTTACCACTACGCCATGAGAGGACTCATGAACGCAGAAGTTAACCTGAATTCGATTTCAGCTCAATAATCACGTGGTCCTTTTTCGCAAAGTGCACCTCTTTCGGAAGAATTAGATGCCCATCCAAACACAACGCTTTCTATATATATCCAATGCCTAGCCCGAGAGCGCATTGTTTTTTAGGTATAGGAATAGCACACTACACTAGCCAGCAACTGCGCTGGTGCACTTTGCGAAAAAGGACCACGTGATTATTGAGCTGAAATCGAATTCAGGTTAACTTTCTGCTTCTTCTGCTTATCTTGGTAGGTGATTTCATCATAGAGTCCAAGCGATCCCTTAACCCTTTCTTTCCCACGAGGTTTTTTTCGTAGTTTAAAAATAGAAAATGTGATATCTGGATAAATCACCAGAACAAAAGATGTAAAGTTTTACTCGAAAATATGAATAGAACTGAGAAAAATATGTATTGTGATGGATCACATGTGATCCATTGGGAAGATAACTGCAACTAGGGTAAAAAAGAGGCATCAATATTTTTTCCATTTCATTGTTTTTACTCATACATTCTATTTGAACAGTATGTTCTGCACACCTCTCGTCAATTCTGTAGGAAAATAAAAAGCGGGGAAGAAGTTTTTGTCTTTTTTGAGACACAAGCAAACATCACACTTAGTGCATCTAAATGAACTTAATGGTCATTGATATATGCACAGAACGGTATTCAACGGGCCAATGTTCTATTCCTTCATATCGTGTTTATAGCTATTGCTGAGTAATGTTGGTTTGTTGATCGTCGTCAGCGTCTTACAAATTTCTTTCCAACTTAAAATCATTTTCCAAGACATGATGATAGTTTTGTTTTCGAAAAGAGAGGTTAGAACAGAATTGACAAAAATGTTGTTTTATTCCCAATGGATCACCAGTGATCCACCTAACTTTCCGCAAAATCAATAATTTTTTGTAAAGAATATTCTAAAAACTCAACTGAATCTTGGAAAAATAATTTAATTTAGCTTGTTTTTATTTTAGCTTGGTGAAAATCATGTTTATATTTCTAAATATAGAAGTTTGAAAATCCACTTTATTTAAATTAGAAAATCGGTTATTGTGCTATAACTAAAAATCCAAGTGATTATTTTTGATGAAACTTTGTACATTATTTCATGAAACATATGTGGACGTGTGGTGAAAAAATGGATATGATCTAACTTGTACAGTTTATATACGACATACGCAAAGTGGTGGATCACCTGTGCTACCATGGGAAAGAAAGTGTTAAGCATCTTGGGGTAATGATCGATGGCAAGCTCAGCTTCGCTAGCCACGTTGAATATGTCTGTAAAAGGGCATCTACGACCAAGAGTTGGCTGCTGGTCCCTTGTAACATTGTTTAAGTCGACTAGGGGAAGCAGTTTGCCTAGGCTACTTCTTCTACATGTTTTTTTTTTATTTATAGTAGGGTACAAAAAAGCTTCAAAAGCCTGTTGTGTGTTGGGACGGTGTGGGACTCACGTTAGGCGAGCCTAACCACTAAAAAACTTTCCCTACTGCTCCTGTGCCTCGATTCTTTCTGAAACTACATCAGGCAACTTCATCTGGAGAGGGCTGTGCTAATGCACTTCGTCAGTCTCAGCCTCTAGCTGTTCTGCTAGATCACTGTTGGAGCTTAATGTCGTCAAAAACGCTGCTCACTATGACATTTCTACGGTGTCTCTGCGAATACTCGTTTTGCCCAATCGGCGGTTGAAGACCTCGCCGGAGCTTTGGACAGCTTTCTGCACGACGACGCATACTTCTCTTGGGCTGGCCTCGCGTCAGAGCCCTGTTGAACTTCTTCTGGACGCTCATGTGCACTTTGTTGCTCTACGACAACTCGTTCTCCGCTGCTGCTGTTCGAGCTCTCCTGGTTGACCAGTTGGATGCCGAGGACGGTCCAGCGATTCCGGTTGGAGGATGACTTCCGGTTCACTGGTGCCCCGACGACGCAAAACTGGTTTGTGACGATCGATGCTACTCGGCCTAGTCCCTGACGGTGGAGCTAGCCTACTCCGGCTACGCGCTTTTACATGCTTCGATTCTGGCCGGTGGAGTGTCGAAGTCGGTCCAGCGATTCCGGTTGGTGATACGCTACGTACTACTCAGAGTAGTCCCCGGCGGTGGATCTATCCTACTCCGACGAAGATTTCCCCGGCGGCGGAAGATCTCTCGAACCGATGCTATCCGGGCAGATGCCGAGGTCGGTCCTGCGATTCCGGTGGTGGGAAGCTTCCGGTTCACAGGCGCCCCGACGATCATTTGCCGGTGCAACAACGCGTTCTACTCAACTAGTCCCCGACGGTGGACTTAGCCTACACCGAAGCTGGCCGGGCAGATACCGAGGTCCGTTCTGCATGTGTTAAGTGCTCTATGCACTGGTCTTTTTCCGAAGAGATACCGTAAGATGGTTCCTGGGAGAAAAGGATCTTGGGCTTAGGGCAATGTCTGTGCACTCTGTACACCACTTGAGCAATTCATCGAGAATTGCTCATGTACAGAGCATGGGCTGGTTTTAGTGGGCCGTCGTTGGTGTGGCATCCCCTCATTCCCTGAGTTACTATCTCAGGCGTCTGTTTGCAGATTTTCCCCTTGTAAAAAAGAGACCAAACTTGTCGTCGAATGCTTCTGGGTACATTTAATACCTCAATTTTTCGAAAAGTTTTAAGCATTTGAATTTAGGCAAAATTTTGCCTGTTCCAATCATTTTGCCTTTTCCCTGTATATGATTCCTTTCCTCAGGTGACCCAACTTGCTCATCCTAGCCCTCCATTTTTGACTGATTATTTAATTCACAAGTTCAAAAGCTATAACATGTTTTAATATTTTTTTATTTATGATCTCAAAGTTGAAGGAATAACTTCATGGTATCTTTAGCAAAGTTGTGAATTTAGACTAAATGAACAAATTTGCCAAAGACAATTTTTGGCTTTCATGATATCAGCTAATGTTCCATTATTGTCCAATAATGTTCAATTATCTATGTAACCTAACTGTACCGTACATATTTTTCAGCAACGACTCCAGCGCTGACAAAGAGAGCACCTCATCTCGATCGGCAAGTCCTTCAGATTCCAAGAGCTCCGACGAGAAAAATACATCGAAATCCAGTGACGAGAGGGCTCAATCTCGAGTGCTTCGCAGCCACCGTGGTGGTAATGCATCATCCGAAGGTGGTGGTGGTCGTGGCAAGGACAATCAGGGTGATCGTTCCGTAGATCGGTCCAACAATTCATCGCCACAGATGCAACAGAGTAGTGCAGCACCCTCGCCTGCTTCCACCAGTGGTGATGCTGGAAATGGAAGCAACAGCAATAGTGGGACTAGCAAAGACAAGGATGGAAGCACTGCAAGTCCTGCTGGTGCCAATCAAAAAGATAATGAACCTGAAACAGGGTCCAGCAGTGGCACCAATCCGAAAAGCCCTCCAGCCTCTTCCAGCTCTACTGCTGCTGCCACTAACACAAACAGTAGCAGTAACACCACAAGTAACACCGGTGCTAACTCTACTCAAAATAATCAATCCAACAGCACCGCCTCAACTTCAACTTCGGAAACGGCCGTTCATCCCAGGAAACGTAAGATCAAAACCAGTAAAGATCAATCAATGACGGCTGCATCGAGTTCTTCTACTCCCTCCACATCTTCGTCCGCTTCGACGTCGAACGAGGAAAAGAAAGAGATCAAGGAAGAACTGCCGGACGTCCATCCACACGATCAACCGATCACCAATTGCTATCAAATGTTTCTGAACATCCGACGGCAGATCGAACGTCGCCAGCGAAGTCTTTTCCCTGTACAACCGAAACCACCCCAGGGCTTCAAAGATTACCTGCTCAATCGATGTGCTTATGCTTTGGCGGGGAAAACCCCGGCAGAACCCAACATTCAACCTCCGACTAGCCTCCCGCAGCAAATGAAGGAAATCTTCACCACCCAAGAAAAGGAACGCCACAAGCTGAAAATGCAGCACATCGTCGAGAAAGAGAAACTTGTCCTGGCGGTTGAACAGGAAATTCTCCGGGTACATGGACGAGCAGCACGTGCCCTCGCCAATCAGTCTCTCCCATTCTCCGTTTGCACCATCCTCAAGGACGAAGAAGTCTACAACATTATCACGCCCGAGCAGGAAGAGAAAGACCGCAATGCACGATCGCGATACAACGGTCGGCTGTTTCTCAGCTGGTTACAGGACGTTGACGACAAGTGGGAGAAGATCAAGGAAGCCATGCTGTTACGGCACCACAACGAAGCGGAAAGTTTGCATGCCGTCCAGAAGATGGACTGGGAGTGGAAGATGAAGGAGAATTCTCTGTGTGAATTCAAGGCCAAGCCGGTCATCGAAGATACCCACGTGCCCATGGTCAACGTGAGCGATGACTTTGATCTGTTGCCCGCCTAAACATATAGGGCAGATAGTAAGTACGATCAGGATTATAGCTTCTTGCGCTCACCTAAGTAAGATATGTAGATGATATTCATGTTAGTTTTATGCAGAAATTAGTATAGTGTAACACACTTATACTTACGATAGATGATACGAATAGATGTATTCCTTTTACTTATAAAACAAACTGTTCTTAAAAATAGCCTTTGTTGAAATCCGAAAGCCATTGAGCAAGGTGAGCACCATCATTGATGAAACAGCGCAGAAATATAACATTTTCGCATGTCTCAGAGATCAAATCAATGCCCCCTTCATAAATGTTCCAGCACGTCACGATTTTGCGCAATAGGTCGCCAAAGTTGTGTAAAACATTGATTTTGACTTAAATTTATTAATAGAGAAACTCAAAAGTAGATGGAGTACCGTGTACCTTTTAATTCCGCTCCTAAATGCTTATCTTTGACAGATACGCGTATTTCGACTACCACTTGCAGTCTTCTTCATTGTCAGTTACTCGTATCCACTCGTATAGTGGATACAAGTAACTGACACTGAAGAAGACTGCAAGTGGTAGTCGAAATACGCGTATCTGTCAAAGATAAGCATTTAGGAGCGGAATTAAAAGGTACACGGTACTCCATCTTCTTTTGAGTTTCTCTATTTGAGATTCTGCTCAGAGGATTCGAACATTCATTAAAGAGTAAATTTATTAAGTTTTATGATAGTTAAATACATGCTAGCTAACCCTCTAATACCGAAATTTTTAAGTAGATGAAAAAACCGAATTTAGTACTATACCATTTAATTCCACTAGAGTTTGTATCCTTTGACAGATACACGTATTTCGACCTCAACTTAGTCGAGTCTACTACACGACACTGAAGACGGCCTTACAGTTGAGGTCGAAATACGCGTATCTGTCAAAGGATACAAACTCTAGTGGAATTAAATGGTATAGTACTAAATTCGTTTTTTTCATCTACTTATAGGTATTCTACTAAACAGCTCGAAGATTTATTAACCCAAATTTTTATTTTCGATCTAAATATCAATGTATACGCGCTTCACATCAAGAGCTTGAGATCAGCTTGCCATGAGCGCACAAAAATAACCGCGCGCTTGAGCACGTGCTATGGTGAGACGCATTTTTTTAGATCTCATGTAGCAATGTACTAGCTCAAACGATCACATCTGCACTGGCTCATGCGAAAATCTCAATGTGACAGTGCATTTGAACCTCGCAGGAGAAGGTTTCAGAAGCAAGGAAAAGGGATTAAACTATGGATCAAACTGCCCGTAGGCAGTTTCAAAGGACTGACGTGATTCAACGCGGTTAAGATTCTAGAATCTGAATTGAAAAACTTGGGCTGGCCACCGAAGAAGCATAGGCATAGACCGAATTCGTATGCTTCCTTAGGGTCATTGTACTAGGCAAACATAACTGCATGAAAGTACTCCTAGTAAGCGCATGTGACGAGCCTCACGAGATGTCTCATGAGACTCGCTCACTAGGATATATTTTGTACGTATCTGCATCTCGTGTCTCACATAATCTGTGAGCTGCGATATAGAATATCGCATGGCACACTACCTCATTCAGGTATACATGAAAAATACGACACTCTGAATATCATTTTCAGTTTGTTCTAAACTAAACACGTTTTGGGCAATGATTTATTTTTACTCGCAAATTTACGAATTTTGATTTTTATAATTTTTATTTTTGAACATCCCTATCCTTTTTCATTTTTTCGTGAAGCCTCTTATAGTTACTGATTTTAACCCTCTAATACCCAAATTTTTATTTTCGATTTAAGTATTATTTTTCGTTATCTAAAATCGTTCTAAACACGTTTTGGGCATTTATTTATTTTTATTCGCAAATTTTTAAATTTTGGTTTTTGTTTTTTATAATTTTTATTTTTGAACATCCCTAGCTTTTTTCATTTTTTCTTGAAGCCTTTTCTAGTTGTTGATTTTTGGCAATAATAAAAATTTTAATTGTTACGGTATTTTGAAAAATATTAAATTTTTAATTTTTTTTCGGAGCGTATTTTATTTTCCGTGTAACTAACGGAAAAACAGGTTTGAAATGATTTTAATACCACCAGGCTCTTCGTTTGTGATAGGTTAATCGTAGAAAAATATAAATGGTACGATTTTTTTTATTACACGTTAAATGAAACCCAGGCATTTGTAGGTTATATAAGAATGCAATTTTTCAAACAATTTCTAAAAATACAAAAAAGTTTCAAAAGTCATAAAAAACTTTTCTCATATGCCTGTTATGAGTCAAGGTATAAGCCAAAAATAAAATCATTTTGATTTCCGAGCTACGAAAAAATACACAAAATTCCAAAGTGCACCCCGTCTAAAGGCGGGGTTGGGTATTAGAGGGTTAAGCAATAATAAAAAATCAAGTTTTTACGGTATATGATTTTTTTATGAATATGAATGTTTTTATTTTTCGTGTAATTAACGGAAAAACAGATTTGAAATTATTTTACAGTCGACTCTCCACATCTCGATGTTCTACATCTCGATATCTCTCCCTATGTCGATGATTGCTTCGGTCCCTTCATTCTGCATACGATTTCTCTCTCCATATCTCGATATCCTCCTTATTTCGATATCTCCATATCTCGATGTAATCCTGTTGATTCTTTGTTCCCAATTTTCTAAGGAAGACGTCATGGAATGCATAGAAAAACAGCAAAAAATATGGTTTAAATGCAAGTGACTTGTACTATAAAATGTTATCCTCCATGTTACGTCGATAAATAATGTTAACATCAACTTGCAAATTATTTCAGGAACTTTTTGGAAAACCATGTTTTTCTACGTGGTCACCAACCATATGGGGCATTATGAGCCACCCTACGGGGCAGTATGAGCCACCTCATTCAATCGAATGATTTTTATTTAAAACAGTATAGAGAAGAGTTAGTGGTGAAGAGTACATTATTGGAAAGGCAATTGTATTAGCTTTGCTTGAAATTATTGATTCTAGCGGCTTATTTTTTAAAGATACATAATACATAGTAAACAGACCATGTTGTACTAGTACTAAATTGCGCTACTTGGTTCAACGTATTTTCTAGCAAAGTGTTCCACTTATAATGGTGCATTAAGATGACTATGCAGTAAAAAAAAAATTTGGTATATTTAGGCAATGCATTTTTATGTTCAAAACATCGTTTGTTTTGCTTAAATCTAGGTGGCTCATTTTGCCCCGCCCCTTCATCTTGAAAATAATATATTGTTTTTCAATATTTTTGTTTACGAACAAATCTAATTTCGCTCACGAACTGTTCATTATGATCAGAAGTTTCAATGGATTGGTAAAATTTACCAGAGTTATAAATATGATTGTCTTATAGGCTTAATTAAAAACTGCCAAAATTATAAGCTTTTCATGACGAAGGACAAATTTGTACATTTTTGTAAATATCTTGAGTGTTTAAACGAATATTCTTACGGTTTTCATTGTGGTGGCTCTTTGAGGCATCCTTTAGCAGATCGTAACAACACTAGACATTAAAACACTGTTTTTGAGGTCAAAACCGGGGTGGCTCATATTGCCCCGTATGTTCATATTGCCCCCATTGCCCCTATATCGCGTTTATTCATTAACCTTTATCCGCCAAGCGTCTTATAAATAGGATGGTACTTGTAGCGCAAATATCTTGAAAATAAGGAGGTTTAGAAGAAAATTGTCTTCTGCAAAGATCACAGAACTGCTGTCTTCCGGTGAATGTTTTAAGTATTAAGGAAAAATGGGCCAAATATTAAAGCTGAAAAAGCAGTTTTCTGCTTCAAAATCGTTAAATTGGAGAACATAAGAACACACAGCTGTTTTATTTTAGAAATAAAACAACTGAGTGTTTTCAATTTCCCTGGGCGAAGGCACAACCTTGTGATCAGCTTGATTGGTGTCAGGTCCTGGGGCTTAAATGTATCTTTACTCTGTAGAGAAAGATGCACACTAGTGGTGCTATTGGTGATGCTAGCCAGAAGTGTTTCAATCATAAACACTTTTGATGAACTTCACCAAAGAGCCGATACTATTCTAGATCTTTTTATGAGAACACGCAGAGAATTAACAGCTATTCAAATCAATAAATATTATTTTTGTTTTCAATAAACCTTTTCAATTTGTTCCTATAAAAAAATGCGTTGAAACAACAATATTTTTTATCAGAATAAAACACAAATATTGTTGACAGCCAAATTACTGACGCTGCTTCCTTAACCGTGCAATCAGTGTTGCCTCATTTTTTCCAACTCCCATCTGTGTTTTTGGCTGAATTTTTTTTTTATCTGAAATCAAGCTCCAAAATCTTTGTAAAAATCTGTGATGCAAAAAATTCAAATTTTTAATGTTTTCTGATCAGAAAGAACCTTTGCAAACGTATTTCGGCTGTTCTTGGCATGACAACAATTTTTAATTTGAACTAATTCTTCTAGATGTGAAATTGAGATGCTCTCGAGTCTAGTACACGATAGTGATCCTTTATAGAGAGATAAGCGGAAGTAAAATGGCATGATTTGGCAACAGACCAGCAGTGCTGATTTTGCTCGGCGTCGAGAATAATACTGTAACACGGACATGACTTCCTCATTGCTATAAAGTGTATTTTGTTTCGTTATTGATCTTTGGGCTACATATCAAAACTAATAAACAGCCGAAAAAATCAAAAACTAAAAATCGCATTGACAAAAATTTAAAAAAGTAAAACATTCATATTTTTGCTTCATGCAAAATTGCTTTTACCGAAATAATTTCAAGCGGATTACATTACTCCTCAAGAAAAGTTCAAAACAAACATAACGCATGTTCGTTTGGCTCACACTTTGACAGCTCTCGCTGCTCGATTGGCTCACACTTTGACAGAAATGTCAGCTTCCGCGAATCTCTCTTATAAAGGATTTCTAGTACACGACACTGAAGGCGGCCTTATCAGTGGAGGTCGAAATACGCGTATCTATTAAAATATACAAACTATAGTGGAATTAAATGGTATACCGAGTACCCCCGTTGGTTTGACCACATTTAATCTGAACACTTTTTAATTTGTACCCCGCTAATTTGCACATTAGTGTGGGACAAAATTTAGATTCTCGCTCCAGTCCACTTTTTGGATTGCGTTTAGGTCCCATAACACTGTGCAAAATTTCAGCTCGATCGAAGAAACTATATTTTAGCGCCAGCCGTTCGAAGTTTGTATGGGATTTACTATGGGAAAACTTACTTTTACAAAGAAAAATCGCCAGAGGTCGCCCATTGTCCTCTATAAAAATTCTGAACATAGACCTCGATAGGTATTTTCACGATGAAGAATAATGCCGAAGACCGCGAAACAATCCGACACTTGTCAAAAAAGTTATAGAGCGCTGCATATGACGAGCCTAACCTCACTTATTTGACAGCTGCTGGTCCTGTTGTTTACGTTTCGGACTTCGGACGTCGTTTTTTCCATCATTTTTTCATCTTCGCATTTCTATCACCAGCATGCTGATGGTGACGATTCAATCGTATGGTTTTCGGCAGATGTTGTTTCCATAATATACCTCGAAGGAATTTCTTAAGATGATCTTATGAACCAGCATTGACTTGATAACAAAATCCATAGATAGTCTTATGAATTACGTTCTGATCCATTCTTGGTTCCATAAGACTGTCTTGTGTAATTTGAGCTTTAGATTATAAATTCCAATGAATGAATAATACTAATCCGCGTTGAAAAATAGGTTTACCAACTTGGGTAAAATCAAATTTTCATCCATTTTCTCATGTCGCAATTCGATTGAAGCACTTTACTGTAAGCATTAGAATCGATTTGCGATACGACAAAATGGATGAAAATTCGATTTTCTCTAGTTGGCTAACCTATTTTGAACGCGAAGAAGTATATTATAGCAGCGAAAAATTATTGAGAAAAGTTGTGAAGAACGCCTGAATTGGTGCAGGTTTACGTTAGGGGCGGATTAATGGATGAGGGGGGGTTTGTGATTTCTTACGCGTCATACAATCCGGTAGGAAGTTAGAATAATACGATCCGTGGGTATCTGCAGTGGATTTGACCTCTCCTCGCAGCAAACTTTCACGAAATTAAGAATGATTCGAAAAAAGTACTAAGTCCAAACTGTAAACAACAGGACCAGTACCTGTCAAAATTGATGCGTGACGTCACAGTGCAGTGGAGTATTCGATCATGAAAACCTTTCGGCAAGGCGACCACAGACAAACAGACGTAACACTTAGAACAAATCGCGATCAAATTCATAGTCGCGAGAACATGTACGCCCAATGCTAAAATCACTGTGTTTGGCCGATGGGCCAACAGGTGGCGGTAGTGCGTAAACGTCAAACACGAACAAAAACGATGCGAGCGCTGTGGGTGGTGGGTTGGCCACCTACCATATATTTGAATCGACCGTTAAAAAGGTGGTCGATGGACGTCGATGAGAGTGTGACGTCTGTTTGTCTGTGAGGCGACATTGAATAACACGTAAAGGAATAACAACAATAACAAAATCGGGCAAAATTTCCGAATAGTCTATGCTTAACAACTTTTTTCACAAGCATCGGATTGCTTTGCAGTCTTCGGCAATGTTGTTCATCGTAGAAATACCTATCGAGATCTGAGTTCAGAATTGTTATAGAGGACAATGGGCGATCTCTGGCGATTTTTCTTTGTAAAAGTAAGTTTTCCCATAGTAAATCCCATACAAACTTTGAACGGCTGGCGCTAAAATATAGTTTCTCCGATCGAGCTGAAATTTTGCCCAGTTGTTATGGGACCTAAATGCAATCCAAAAAGTGGACTGGAGTGAGAATCTAAATTTTTCATAAAACCGTGTCCCAGCCTATTGCACACCGTTCAGATTAAAAATGGTTCAAACGTCATTTAGCTCGTGGAACGGAGTAGAGTGAAATGGAACGATGTGGAACGGAATGCAGAATCAAAGCAAATCAGGCAAAGGGTGACTAGATGTTCAAATTAAAAATGAATCCCGATGGTTTGCATGAGGTACCGTTCAAATTAGCGGGGGTGCGGTTTTTTTCATCTACACACTGTAAACTCGTCATTACTCTTTAATGTGTGAAAAATACCCATTATTTGCTGATATATGGAAACGTCAAAATAACGGGTACTTTAATTTTTCAGATACAGCGTATTTTTTACCCTTTTATATATTCCATGAACTTACTCTTTAATGGGTGAAAAAAATCTTTCAATTTTGTAATAGTTCTTTATATAGCAGTGGTTGACATACTTTCAATATTGCAGTAACAAGATATAATTTAAATAAGTATTTTGAAATTCGGATAGATCAATGGTAAGTATAATGTATTTCCCTGTCGTGTCCTGATTATAAGACAACATTCAAATATTACAGGATACTATTGCTGCCAAATACATCCCTTATGCATATCCCGGTGCACAAAATCACCAAAGGCAGCTGCCCGTTTACTAGATTAACAACATCAACGTTAACTAATGAATTATGCTCCCGCACCTGTAAATACTTTATTTAATAAAAATGCTTTTAGCATGAACTTTCTTTAGTTGATAATTTTATAAACGAGAAAAAATAATTAACTTCAATTCAGTTTTCATATTTAGAAAAAGAGTAAATTTTACTCTGTTTCTCAGAACAATTGTTTTGGATAATGGGTAAAATTCACTCGTTGATCTGACGTACAAGCCGTTTACTCTTTAAAGAGTAAAGGCCCTTTACTCTTTTTATGAGTTAAACTAGTTTCTCTCAAAGTGGGTACTTTTTTACCCTTTAAAGGGTACTTTGATCTTACAGTGCAGGTATTCCACTGAACAGTTTGACAGCAGCGATTGCGCCTTTTGACCTCGTCCTTCTGGTTTGACTATCATCAGCTTCGCCGTTTTGCTACGCTCTTTCACGTGAACTAGTGATCCTATATAGAGAGATACGCGGAAGTAAAATGGAAATATTTGCCAATGACCAGCAGTGCTGATTTTTCTCGGCGTCGAGAACAATATTGTAACACGGACATGACTTCCTCATCGCTAAAAATATTACTTTGTTTCGTTATAGATCTTTGAGCTACACATTCAAACTAATAAACAGCCCAAAAAATCAACAACTAAAAATCGCATTGAAAAAAATTTAAAAAAGAAAAATATTTCATTTATTTTGCTTCATGCAAAATTACTTTTACCGAAATAATTTCAAGTGGATAACATTACTCCTCAAGAAAAGTTCAAAACAAACATAACGCATGTTCGTTTGGCTCACACTTTGACAGCTCTCGCTGCTCGATTGGCTCACACTTTGACAGAAATGTCAGCTTCCGCGAATCTCTCTTATAAAGGATTTCTAACGTGAACCATCATCACTATCGCCCTTCTGCACCACTGTTGTTCAGACTCATTTCCCCGAAAATAACATTTTCCGAACTACGAAGCCACGAACTACTACAACCATGCTCTATCCTCCTAAGATAGAAAAGCAGATGGTTAAGCTTGAGTACTGCACACAAAATCGATCAATTTTGATCCCAGAGAGCCACAATTCAAGTTTCGGTGAAATGAAATGAGTGAGTGAGTGAGTGCGAATCATTTCACCGAAACTTGAATTGCGGCCCACCGAGATCGAAACTGTCGGATCCCATGTGCACTGAACGAAATCTTCCGCCATAGATTTTTGCCTCATCCGAGCCCCATACCTATTTTCAGACACATCCAAGATGATTTTCATCTTCGGTGAAGTCATCTGTTTACAAATCGCGCTGTATGAAAATCATCCTTTATTGAGAATATTTGTATCCTTTGAAAAGATGCTTGAATTTGAATGATTTTCATATGTCAATGTAAACAATACAAATTACATGTTTGGTATTAATAAAAATATATACGAATCGACTTTGAACAATAACACAACTTTAATAGTTTTATACACATCATATTTTATTGTTAATTACAACCTCACTAATTCACATTAATCCAAAAAAATATTCATTTCATCTCATGAGGCCAGTCGCACGATCCCTACAGCATCTGCATGAAGTGGCTGCTGATGTGACTCCAGAATTCGAATGGATGGCCTTGGGATGCACGATTTGCGGTTTTTGGTACACTAGAAAACAAGCTTGAAAGTAACAAATATAATTGATATAGAAATAATTCTGGATTTCTGCAATTACCTGTGAAATCCACGAGGCGAAACTTGAACACCACGCTGCTGCCACCATATTTTATGTAAACATTCCAAGAATAATTTGACGTTTAGGAACGTTAGTTTTCCGTATGATATTTCAGACGAAAGTTGAATGATTTTTGATTAGGGGCATGGTAGAAAATAAAACCCGTCAATTATTGCATGTTATTCATTTGTGTTTTCTCAATTCAACTGTCAGCTTGTTGTCATACGAAAATAGAGCAAAAGTTGTTTCAGAATTGGATGATTTTTGTTCAACAGTCGGTGGCTGCATCATATTCCTTAATAGTCATTCAAAATAAGGAATATGAATATTTACAGCCATGTGTATCCAGCTTTTTACGAGCGCTAATGGCTGCCGCCCGCAGGCTTGCTTTCTGATAGGGATTGGTCGATTTGACGTTTGGCTTGGGTCCGCTCAATGTAAAACAACCCAAGCCAAACGTCAAATCGACCGATCCCTACCAGAAAACGAACCTGTTGGCGGCAGCCATTAGCGATTTTAAAAAGCTGGATTACAAATCATTCAATCTATGGCGGGAGATCTCGTTCAGTGTGCAACACTCAAGCCCAACCACCTCCCCCTCCATCTCAGGAATACAACGCACAGTTATAACAGTTCATGGCTTCACAATTCGAATTTCGGGGAAATGAGTCTGGTCAACACTGTTCTTCACAGTCAGTTTCGAATGCGCCCTGCTGCCAGACTCAATCTCAAATACGCCCGGTTACCGCGAGGGGGGAAGATGGGCGAAATTGACATCAGAGTTCGTATCAAACGCAAATATCAAATGCGCCCTTATGTTTTACTTTTCTCACTTATTTCGTTAAAAATGTCATTTTTAAGGAACAGCTGTGCATTATATGATTGTAATTCATCAAATAAATCAGTTTGTTTACATTTGTCAATTAGGCCGTTATTCTGGTACTTTTGTTTGTTTGTTTGTTTGTTTGTTTTATTAACGACACTTAACACCAAACAGGTGCATTCGTGTCAGAGTAAAAATTAATAATTTGCAATTCAATTTCATACATAAAAAATCAATTCATTTGCAATATGTACTTAGCAATAAATTTGTCTTGCCGTTTTGACCGCTTGTCGAATTTAATTCTCCACCCGGCTACATCATCTGGTTCGGGATCTGAACCTTAGTCAGAGTCTGTACTCGCATCAACTATTCTTTCTGCTTCCATTTCGTTATCATTATTGCCGGTTTCACGAGACACGTCCAGCAGGGGCTCTGCGTTGGGATCTTTTTTCTTTCGCGGTGGTGAGTTATCCAATGGGCTCATCTCACGAACATTCCGTTTCGTCTGCTGCTGTAGTCAATGTTGCGTTCGTTTACATTTCGCGCCTGCTTTTGCTGTGTTGCATCTATCTGTGTTGGGTTGTCAGCCACTTGTTTGGTATTGCATGAAGATTGCATTGTAGTTTGTTGTTCTTCTTCGCTTGCTGCTGCTTCAGAGCATTTTTGTTTGGGGTGTGCTTTTCGTTCACACCGCCGGCAAGTGGGAATTAGCGAACGGTAAGAAACAGTCGTAAGCTGGTTTAGAATTCGCACGTATGATGGTACGTGTTTTTTGAGTTCAATCCGCACGACACGAACGCCGTTTTGAACACCGGGGAAGAACTTTTTCCACAATTCACGAGCTACGGACACTACCTTCCCATACTGCTTCATGTGATCGGCGACAACTGCATTTGGTATTCCTGGCGGGAGATCGTGGATGTGGACATTCGTCGCAGTATCTTCCATGTAAATAGGAATATTGAACTTTTTGTTTTTTGACGACATTGAGTGCTTCAAATGATGTAAAGCAGCTATTCTCTCTGCTGTTTCTAAATCGCTCATCTCAATGAGGACACAATTCCGAATGTTGTGCATTTGGAGGTTTTTCACGGAAGTCATTCGAATTTCCAATATATTGCACAGAAACTTGTGAATGTCTCCTGCACTTGGCCGCGCGGGAAGCACGTTGAAATCGACGACTATCGTATTTTTTTCGTGGGGGTGGGTGGGTGTTGAAAATGGCCATTTTTGGCGTTATGAAATTTGTGAATAAACCCAAAATTGAGTTATTGGGCTCAACTACGGAATTGCGTTGAAACAACCCAAAATTGAGTTGAATTCCGTCTCCGTGTATGCTCAACATACACTGAACCCCATATATGGTCAAGATATACTAGGTCCGATTGTTGGTTTATATACAAGGTCTAGACCCAACCAGGCGAATAGCATTTTAGTGTGCCATTTAAACTAACAAGATTAAGTTTTTTCAGAGTATCCGCAGAAATTTTTACTTTTCTTGAGCGGAACAGCATACTTAGCTTATGCATGCAACCAAAATCGACATTTTTCCGTGCAGTTTTTACGCAGCCACCACAAACTAAATTTTAGATCACATTCGATTAGGACTGTCAAAACATAACAACAAACGCGTGTTTTTTCATTCTTGGGCTCAGCGCAAGTAAAAATTTCTAAAAATCCTGAAAAGTGATACGATTTTAATTATTATCAGCATTCGCTTCCTATAGTTTAAAAAATGTGCAGTATCGGTGAGGATGATTTCGGTGACGAAGGCGGTGTTCACGCCATGAAGGAAGAATCCCCCCTACCGGAAGGCGCCACCACAATCGAGCAGGAAATATGCCGCAAATGTAACGACCAGCGTGCAGTTCTGAAACTGAACCAGAAAGAGCCTCAGTGCCGCGAGTGTTTCCTGCACTACGTGCGGCACAAGTTCCGAGCTTCACTGGGGGCCACTAAAATTGTGCGACGAGGTTCCAAGGTGATGGTGGTGTTCAATGGGGCACCGGAAAACGTCGTCATGCTAGATATGATCCGACATGGTTTGGAGCAGGAAGCCTTCAAGAAGCTGAGGGTGGATCCGGTCGTGGTTTTTGTTGGTGAGGATTTCATTGGCCGGGATCAAGAGGGATATGAGCAGAGCGTTAGGGAAAAGGTTCAAATTCTTCGACAGTTTGGTTTTCCGGCGTATTACACCGTTCTTGGTGCTCAAGATAGCTGTAGTATTGAGGACAATTGTTTGGCGGGGAAATTTATAGGGGACCAAGATAAGGTTACGAAGGTTCTACAAGGAATCAAAAGCATAACGTCGAAGCAGGACTTTATCGTACAGACTAGGAAGCAAACGTACAAGGCCATAGCCAAGAAGCTAGAATGTGGGTATATATTCCTTTCTAGCATTGGGCTGGAACTCGCAAAGACTTTACTGTCGGACGTGTCTTTAGGCCGAGGAAAATCCTTAGCACTGGACATTGCCTTTTGCGACGACCGAGACGAAGAGCGGAAAATTATTCGTCCTATGCGAGATTTAAATCCGGAAGAAATCGAATACTACTTAAAATTTGCCGAGAATCAATTGCAAAGCGTAGCGATTGTAGACCCATACCTAGACAAATCAAGTTTGCAAAACTTGACCTCCAAGTTTGTCGACGGGCTTCAGCTATCTTTTCCTTCGACGGTGTCCACTGTGTTCCGAACTGGAGATAAGCTTGGGGCGGAAAAGATACCGACTTGTGATAACCAACTAGAAGACGACGATCATTTCGCTACACTGTTTGATAAATCACTGAAACTTGAATCAAACGCAGAAGAACCTCGGAAGTGCAAATTCTGTCATTCAGCCCTCGATTATCGAGATTCGACCACGCTCTTTGCCACGGAGTTTTCCCGAATGGTATCCTCGCGAATAAACGTACAGCTGAGCCACGAGGAAATTATCGAAAGTACTAAGCTGATGGAGCAGGACGCATGCAAATTGGTCAATGCAGAACTGGAGGACGATGAAATGAGACAACTCAAACGGGAGCTGTGCCACGCATGTAGGAATATATTGGTCGATTTCGATGGGAAATAATACATGCTTCTGAAGCGAAGATCTGAAAATAATTTAGTTTGTTTGATGACAACCCCGTGTATGATTTCTCTTTTTAAAACGAAAGTAACAACTCAATCATCTATCATGCCTCTATATTGAAAGACGAATCCCAAGCTTTGGCATTGACTTGTTTGAGAATGGCTTTTAAACCTTTACCAGGACCGCACTCGAAAGTGCGTGGGAAGAATTCGCCACTTTTCCGTTCGTACAGATTATGCAAGGTTTGCTCCCACTTGACCGGTCTGACTATCTGCTTCGGCAGTTGATTCAGTATGTGTCCAGGATTGCGGTATCGTTTGCCGTCCACATTCGAGTGCACACTGATGATGGGTTCCTCGATTTTTATCTTTTTGAGCGCCCTCGCGAATGGCTCCACGGCCGAGGCCATCAGTTCGGTGTGAAACGCTCCACTCACTGGCAATCGTTTGATGCGCTTCAAGCCATACTTTTTCATATTGGCCTCGAGGAATTTGAGTGCTTCGATGTTTCCAGCGATTACCTGAAATTGATTATTATTATTTGTCTTTTTATTAAAGTTGCGCTTCGCCTTTGGCAGACACCTAAAAAATCAAGATAATAACAGTGGAACAAAATCAACATTTTTGCGTATCCCAAAGATCAAATCCCGTGTTTTGAATTTGGAATTTGAGAATGCTGAATCTAATGCCGCTCTCAGAAATATTTCAGCACTACACGATTATTATTATTATTATTATTATTATTTTTCAACGATTAAATATTTATATAATCGTATTCAACAACACAATTAGAAAAGTCTAAGATCTTTCACGCGCCAAATGGAATTCAATCTGCCCCTAATCCGCGCGCAATTTTATTGTGAGAAACTGATTGAAGTTTAGTAGGGCTGTAAGATATAGGTAAGGTACCGTGGGGCAAGTGGGTAATGGAATTCGCATAGTTGAGATTCTTCCAATTCTAGAGACTTTAAATTGAAACAAATGAGGTTGTGTATATTTTTTAGCTTGACTCCCACCATATATAAGCAGCATGCTGAAATTGATTTTTATGAAAAATTGAAGAAAAAAATACAGAAAAAGTTTTTGAAAAATGTCTCCTTACTTTTCACTTGCCCCAAAAGTGGGGCAAGTGAAAAGTTTACCGTTTTGAACAATAAATTCAAAAACAAACAGTTATATTCACGATTCCTATTAGCTTTAACACTTGTTAAGGCTTCCCAATGAACAATAACATAAGTAACATGTAAACAAAGAAAATGTTATTCTTATCACTTCAATTTTCTTCTGTTCAGTTATGTTAGTTGAAATGATTCGACAACATTATAACTGCAACATTTCCAATGTTAGTTCTTACATTATAGGACAGCAATTGCATTTCTGCTTTGTAGAATTTCCACCGCTCGTTATTTGTTTTTGAGAAAGTCGGATATGACGTCGGATAACTCTTCGGGAGAAATCAAACGGAATCCTTCAATAACGTATTTAGGGTCTTTTTTATGTGGATAGACCTATATCCCATTTTTATGTTTTGAACTAGCTTTACATAGACATTTCACAAGATTTCCGTGTGTTCTCTAATATTGCAACTTTTCAGTCAACGTCTTCCTTTTAATTGGCTGCCCGAAGTAGACATATTGATATTGTAATGTTTGGCAACATCTTTTAGAGAATTTCCATGATTTCTAATAGCTTTTAACGCTTGAGTATAGTGTTTCTTGAATTATCAGCACGTTATGTTTTTCTATGATAATTGCGAACCATGTTTACTTATGGCTGCTTGAAGAGAAAACACAAATTCAATCTCTAACGATAAACTTTTCACTTGCCCCACCTGATAAGAAAATTGACGGTGTTTAAATTTAGTTATTTTTAGGTCTACATCGAATTAATACTAAAACTTTTTTTATTGCGGTTCGAAACTGTCACAGAGGACAACTAAGAAGTGGTACAGGAAATTATTTTCCGCAACTTTTTTCCACTGAAAATATTAAAATAAGATTGTACGCCGCCAACTTGTTACGGAGTAACAATTGACAGGTTAACAATTTTTCACTCTATTATGCAATAATGGCTGACAAATCTCAGAAATCTCTTACCTATCGTAATGTTCTCAATGACCTCAAAGGTTTACGCATGAGTTTAAAACGTTAATTCACATATTCAGTAAAATATATCAATTGTTTTCACTTACCCCATTTACCCACTTGCCCCGCGGTACCTTACTGGTTTTCGCCAAAATTCATTCAAATATTACGGCCAGAAAATTTAACCTTAAAACACTTCCTAAGTTTTGTCTGAAACTTCTCCAAAACAAAAATTTTTCGTTGAAAATGTCTACAAAATATATATCTGAATTCTTCCTGAAAGTTAACCAGGAATGTCTATCTATATCCTAACATTTGTCAGTTGTAAGTTGTATGCGTGTAATCGAAGATGTACTAAAAGATATCGGCTCATGAGAGAAAATATAATTGAGTTCAGTCGAACTTCAGCCGCAGTTGTAAGCGGAGGCTATTTATATCGGTGTACTGTTTATTACAGCAGAAGTGAGAAAACCCCTTAAAAGAATTATAAATCAAAAATAAGTCTAATCAGCAAGATAAAAAAGTGGCGACGAGAAGTGAAACGGATCCACGGATAATCAGCTCAGACGGAAAGTTTCCAGGGTGAGCTTGGGTAAGTAAAGTGTACGGCCTTTGTAGACAACGTGCTTGTAAGCAAAAATTTGCTAGAGTAGTTGTTGAGCATAGGAAAAGCTGTGATAGCCCTAGAGGTGTCTATCTAAGCCATTTCAGTGAAATAGCAATTCCTGGTGGTGAAAAAATTACGTACATTTCAAATTTCTTAAACTATCTTTTATTCTATTTATAATTACTAATCTCCATTTTGAATTTTCATTCGCAGTTCTCGATCTGTATTCAAAGTCATTACGCTTTGTTCGCTAATAAATAGGAGACGACTATCAACGCCGAACAATATTGAAAGGATCGATAGCGAGAAGAAGGCTGACGGTCGTATACAGCAAGAGCGTGAGTGATCATCCCGAACAGTGAGAAGGCCAAACCACCGAGAACAGCAAAAGCGTGAGAGATCACCTAGAGCAGGGAGAAGGCCAAACCGCCGTAAACATCAAGAGCGTGAGTGACCATCTAGACCAACTGAGTCGTGGGAAGAAGTCAGACGATCGAGAAAATCGTTGAGGCTTAGTGCATGAGCGAGCATCAGCGAGCGAGAAGTTAATCATCAGGGCGTGAGCAGTGCATGTGGAACACCGAACGAAGATTTGCATGATCGTTTGGATTGTAACATTATCAATCATAATCGAACGGAGTATCGTATCACCATCTCCAGAGCAAGTGAACGGACGACAGATCGTCGGGAAATCAGCAAGTGGCAACCGGCAGCAAACATTTCCAGAGCGTGAGCGACAGAGAGTGGAGTGACGTCAGTCAGAGAACTGCGCCGGTGAGGAGTTGCATCGGTGAGAGCTAGTGAGTAGTGAGCTGCACAAGTGAGTAGTTAAACTTTTCATCTCATTAGTAGACGGTGATTTTACAGAACAATGTCTGTTCCTGGCATGATCGGAACGATAGACCACTATCATGTTGGTAAATCGTTTTGTAACTACATCGAGCGTTTTGAAATCATGTGCAAGTTAAACAAAGTAAAGCCTGAGGAGAAAAAGCAATGGTTTATATCCCTTAGTGGTGATGATGTTTTCGATGAAATAAAATTGTTGTTTCCGAAGAAAAACGTAGATGATTTAGACTATGAGGAGATGATTAAAAAGTTGAAGTGTCGTTTTGACAAAACCGAGCCTGCACTTATGCATAGGTATAAATTTTACAATAAATTTCAAGGGCCAACGGAAAGTGCGGAAAATTGTGTTCTTGCGGTGAGACTTTTAGCTGAAAGTTGTAACTTTAAAGAATTTAAGGACGAAGCCATACGCGACCGGCTCATTTTCGGTTTGCGAGATAAAAAATTGCAGCGTAAGATACTGATGGAAGATGAGATAAATTTAGATGCACTAGAGAAGTTGATTATTAGTGACGAAGAAGCAGGTCAGAGAACTAAAGAAATTGTTGATCCGAATGAAGTTGGAGCAGTTCTGTCGGTGAAGCATCGATTAGGCCAAAGAAAGGAAGAAAATGCAGGTAGAAGTTCTGACCACCGCAGCGGGCGTTTCAGGTCAAGAAGTAGAAGTTACGATCGTTCAAATAGTCGTTCTAAAAGTAGGGACAATAGTGCATCCACACGAGGTAGAACGGACTGGAATGGACACAGAAGTGCAGTGTGCAACTATTGCAAGCGAGTGGGACATATTAGAAAAAACTGCTGGTTCTTAAATAATAACTCGGTGAAAGTCGTTAAGCAAGAAGACTCTGCAGATGCAGCACCGTTCGACAAATTCAATAGAATACGTATAAATAATTCCAGTGACGAATCGGATATAGAGTGCATGAAGATAGGAGGTAGTTCTACAGTGAGCAAGCCGTGCTTAGTAGAGGTGGAAGTTCAAGGGCGAAAGTTGTTAATGGAAGTGGATACGGGATCAGCAGTTGCTGTGATTAGTGAAAAGTTGTATAAAAAACATTTTCGTTCTGTTGATGTTAATGCATGTACCAAGAGATTAGTAGTGGTTAATGGAACCAGACTTGAGGTTACTGGACAGCTGTTAGTAGAGGTTAAACTAAATGGTCGTAGTAGCTTGGAAAAACTTGTAGTTTTAAAAAGTGAAACTGATTTTACACCCCTACTGGGCAGAGACTGGATGGAGACCTTTTATCCGGAATGGAAACAAGTTTTCATGAGTAATGAAAACGTTAACCATCTAGCTCTTGAACAGTTCCGTGAAAAAGCTATAGGTTTCAAAGCCGATCTCACCTTTAAGTCAGAGCAACCGATATTTAAGCGTGCATATCAAGTACCATACAAACTTAAGGAGAAGTTTTTGGACCATCTTAACATGCTTGAACAACAGGGGGTGATTTCAGCCACTAAAGCTTAAAAGAAAAAAAAAGAATTATGAATCAAAAATAAGTCTAATCGGCAAGATAAAAAACTTGACACGTTGATTTTCAAATCATACTAGGTACATACATCTATTTCTTGTTTTTTGTTTTTGAAAAGCTGACCCGGGGTCGTCCATGATTTACGTAAGGGTTTTTGGGGGGGATGGGCGGAGGGTCTGCGATTTTTTACGTGCCATACAAACCATTTTTGATTTTCATACAAAAAATCTTACCAAACCGCAAAAATTGTCTTACGTAATTACAGCCCCCAGCCCATCATTCAATTTTGTTATCATCAGATTACGAAAATAGTATCTTTAGTGATCAATTTTTTGGGAAAAAAAGGTGACTTTTTGTTGCAAGTAGTGATTTTTAGTGACCAGGTCGAAAAAATTGACTCGTTACCACCTACCAGTCCTGAACTTGTTGCGAGACGAGAACTATATTATTTGAGAGTGGCATTGGATTCAGCAACCTAAAATAAAGCTTAATCGGTAATTTGATGATCGGAATAAAAAAAATCTTGTTACGTTACGATTTGAGAAACTAATTCCCCTCACTTACCTTGCAGCTTGGATACAGATAGTTAGCTATACGGCATTCCGGATTTTCCATGCCCCGTTGAATGCACCAGTTGACGGCATCTTTGCAAGCTTCCCCAAGTCGAGCATCCGGCGAAAAAAGTACCGTTGCCATTCCGCTTTTATGCTGCTCGCTTGCCCACTGCATTGCTTCTGCCCTTATCTGGACCAGCTTAACCGCCTTATCAAAGGGGAGGGCTCCGGCAAACACCAGGGCGGTAATCTCCCCCAGACTGAATCCGGCCGTGGCAAAACAATTATCGATTGCATTCGGTCTTTCTTCTTTGAGCTGCTCGAGCGCGGCCAGGGAGGAAACCATAACCGCAGGTTGGCAGTACATGGTCTGATCGAGCTTTTCCCTCGGGCCTTCCACGCACAGTTTCAGCAAATCGTACCCCAGCACCTCGTTGGCCAAAGCGAATATGTCTCGTGCCCCGGGGAACTTGAGCAATCTGGAAGCCATGCCAACGTATTGGGCCCCTTGACCCGGGAAGAGAATGATCGATGTCTCGCGGGGATCGATTTTGGGCCGGTTCGATTTCATCGCCTGATTGCGACCGAAGAATGTTCCGTCCACGTACGGAAGGGTGGCCCAGGAGTCCTCTTGGGTTTGAGGTCGCACGTCTTCGAATGTGGCCGCATTGTCCAAAAGATCCTTCACCTTTTCCGAGCCCGGAGAAGGTGGTCCTTTGGAGGCTTCAGGTTTGCACTGTAGGAGAGATGCTCGATGGAATCTTCTAACCAGTGTTCTAGAGAACATGGTCCTGATTGAACGTTTGAATCTGCGGTGAGTTGAAATATTCTGATAAGTAATCCTTCTTTTATTCAACAATTTCGTGAATATGTTTGATTCATTTGCGAAACTTGTGCAACGACTAGAAAATCAACAAAAACTCCAGAAAAGCGTGCGCAGCACAGCTGATTAACGAGATAATGTCAACAACAGAACAGCTGTCAAACTTGAATGAGATCTAATTTGCGGCTGTCATATTCTCGGGCGAAAATGGGCACTCGCGGGCGAAAATTTCATGGCTGCGTTCATTGAGTTCCACTCGCTTTGGGATGCACTTTTCATTGTTGCCAGCATCCATAGATATTTTCCACATTATCCTCTGTATGAATTTCGGTATCCCGGTTCGCTGTGAGAGATTTCATAACGCTGAAGAGGGTGGGGCTAGTTCACAAATTTCATAAGCTTTTAAGAGACGAACCAGCCAAGGGCTGAAAGTCTCGATAATAAAGACAATTCATTCAATTTCATAACACTGAAAGGAAGTAGGTGGGTATCCACAAAATGTTACAGCTCATACAAAAAATTCAAAATATTCATGCAAAAATTGTTACGAGGGGGTGGGAGGGTGTCAAAAATGGTGATTTCCGGCGTTATGGTCTATTCGCAAATTTCATAACGCCAAAAATGTCCGTTTTCAACACCTTCCCACCCCCCTCATTACGCATTTTGTAAGAATATTTTCCGAATTTTGTATGACCTGTAACATCTTGAAGACACCCACCCACCTCCTTCAGCATTATAAAATGTGTGAATGGGCTCTGGGTTGTCCGCAAGATGTTGCAGAGTTGCACAATATCAATCATATCAGCTGATAGCTGATGGACTAAAACTTTGTGCTAAAACTATCAATATCACTTGCGAACTATCAATATCACTTTGATTTGACAACCAACAGCAGTGATGCGACAACGCACTCTAGATCATAGTCACTCCAGAATGAGTGATCACGTGGTAATCAGAATTTAAATAAGAGTGGCGTCAATGTCAAAATTGGATCAGCGGCGAACTGTCATTTCCATGCAAATCCGCATTCCAATCGAGCAGGAGACCTGTCAAAGCTGGAACAAGACGTCACTCTTTACAGGCACTCTAGTGGTGGTAGGGGAACTGTGGGTAAAATGAACAGGGGGGGGTGGTAAAATTAACAGGTTTGTGTTTTACGGTAATTACACGCAGAAAATCCTTGCACGATTGACATAACTTTTCCGATAGTTGTTTTAACATGCCTGGATACGATTGTTACAAGCATATTATCGGTGCTTCTAAACTGACAGTATGGTTTGCCCAATCGCTTTTGCGTTTGTTTCTGTCTTCCATCACATTATTATTTCAATTATATTATTGTTGGGGCTCATTCATTTATTTCATAACGCTGAAATTTACCATTTTGGACACCCACCCACCCCCTTGTAACGATTTTCGTATAAATGTTATTAAATTTTTGTATGGACCGTAACATCGTTAGGACACCCACCCACCCCCTCTAGCGTTATGAAATTTGTGAATGGGCCCTTGAATTAGCTTTCCGCACATTTTTACCCTGAAACGTTATGAGCTGTACCGCGAAAAACCGCTGTTTACCAACAAGCGATGTTGGAGTAGATGTAAGTTAATGCGCTCTCACTCTCAAGATAGTGGTTTGAATTCCTGCTCCCATTTTTATTTACATTTTGTCATATTTTTGCAATGTCGATAAAGAAGATTCGTGCCGGTTTTGACAACACAACATCAACAATAATACCATTGTCATGATTGTATATTAATATTGAGTCAATCATATCTATGGCTGATTCAATTATTTTGTGTAGTTGAACCAATCATACCAAATAGTTAAACCTAGCACAGATATTGTTCAATCAATTCTAATGTATGGTTGACTAAAATCCAATGTCTAATATGATTGATCTACCAGCAAATATGATTGACTGGACAATTCTTTTTTCTCCGTGTATGCTATAAATCTATGCAAAAAATTGCACCATCTTTAATCCTAAGACTAAGAACCTATTTTGACAACTCTAGCGCGATCTAGAACTGCCAAAAGCTGGAAAAGTAAACAAAAACAAAGTACGCCTATCCGTTTTCTCATATGATGTAAATTTCCACTCGTGGAATTTAAGGTTTTTATGACTAAAATCATCGAAAATCTATTGAACTGCGTAGCACATCATATCTTTAAGGTATTTATGATAAGAAGACGGAAATTGAAAGTATTTTTATATTCTAAATTCTTAAAATAAATTGTATGTTCATTTTACCCCCAAGTATATGTTCATATTACCCCCGTTACATGTTCATTTTACCCACATGTTTGAAACATTGACTCTGTGGATAGAATTTTTCAAAATGATAATAATGATGATAAAATTCGATTTTGATCACAATATTTCAACTTGTTACATTGCATAAACATCCTTCTTCAATTCTGAGCTATTGAAAAAGAATCTGACAGCTTCATAAGCAAGAAAACATGAAAATTGCTTAGAGTGTTCATTTTACCCCCAGTTCCCCTAATTGTCCAAGCCATTAATATTTTTCAGTGTCCAACACATAGTTTCATTTCATCTGCGGCACTGTCAAAAATATCGTGCAGATAAAATGCCTCTTTTGTTTGCTTAATTGAAGGTTAAAGTTAATCCATTAGTGATACCCATACATAGTCTCGAAGTATATTGACAGCTATAGAAGGTATGCTATTCACGACTGTGCATTAGTATTAGTAGATAGTTATGAACTTTTTCTGGATTTGCATAGCGTTTGTTATATTTTAATGCAATTTAAGCAAATTTAGGTATTTAGGATAACAAAATATCGATGGCTTAGCAGAATAATTTATAACGTATCCGATTGGAAGATTATTCAATGCATTTGTTCTATTTATGATGAGTATTTTCCATGTTTCTCATCCAACCCATTACCTCCCTCAGAAATAACTAGCCGTGCAATTTGTTTTTTTATTTTACATACAATAATATATTTACTAAATGTACATAAAAAGGCCTTATTGTACGGAATGCAGGAATTGAATCCGATATAATTTCTGAAATTTGACCAAATGTCTAGTTCACATAAGGGGCCCAAATACAAAGGAGTGGGAGTGACATTGAGGTCGGTTTTGAGCGAAGTATACTGAAATGTTTAAAGCTGTACAAGAGTGTTTTTGGAAGATTTTCGATCGACCCTTTCGATATTTTAGATAGTTATAATAAAATAAATAACACAAAGTGCATTTGCGTGTTGTTTATTGTTCAGAGTAATTTAACTTTCAATAGTTGTTCAGATCCAGGATTTTCTTTATTTTCTTCCGCTATGGTCCTACTATCTGGTTTTCAGACGTACTTGGAACAAACGAAAAGATTCGTGGTATTTGTTTTCAAGTTTTAGCCCAAAAATGTTAGTCATCGGTTTCTCTGCACATTGATCGTTGGAAATCTATGGAACGTAACTGGTTCACATGGTTCTGTTTTAGGGTTTCTTCGAATATAATTTGCTCCTGCATGTCGGACCATGGCAATTCGACATTTTGATGATGAAATTTAAGCGACGTTATAGATTATTAATGAAGGTTTAAATATGTAGACTCAATGGCATTTCAATTTACATAATGACAGCTCGTCCCGTAGTAACATTTGCCGAGCAATGATTCAAAAGCGATTTCCATACTAACTTCAAATGTATTTTAAAAGTAGTTCCAGGGCACGGAAGGATATGAAATTTTGGATTTTGGCTCAATTTTTAACGTAGAATCATGATATGTAAAAACCTGGATACCCCTAAACAATCCGATTGAATAAATTGAATTTATATTCCGATTTCAGTACAAATCTGAAGAATTTTCATAACTATTTTATCTGTGTGAGTATTTTTGTGTAAGATAAACAAAAATGCAGCGTACCTTTAGTAGCTGTCAAAATACGTTGACATAGTCTATCAACATTAATGCACGGGTGATGGAGTAGACAGCATGATGTTGATGTGATATAGAACGATCCGAATTGCATCGCAGTCGGCCTGTAAAAGTCAGCAAATTTTGAGCGTTGATATTAACAGCAAATTTCATAACGCTAAAGGGGGTGTTTGGTGTTCTCAAGATGTTACAGTTCATACAAAATTCGTGAAATATTCATACAAAATGCCTTACGAAGGGGTGGGCAGGTGTCAAAAATGACCATTTTTGGCGTTATGAAATTTCTGAATAAACCCTGTTCAGATTTCGCCTTCGATTTCGCTGCCCCTTTTCAATTACCACCGCTCATGAAATTTTCCTGAAGTTTAAGATAGTTTTTTTTCTGGCTGGTGTTTGAAAATATACCATAAATCAAGGGGTGGATCACTTGTTCGGTGCACATCTAATGTGCATCGAATTGCATTAAATGCATTTTTTCGACATATGCATCAACTTAGCCCTGGCCCGTAGTAACGTAGTAACGCGTCATTGTTTGCTGTGGAAGTTTGAAAATTGTTGTATCACACACTGATTTTTTTTCAACTAATCACAAATTTTATTCATTTCAGATAATCAAGCTAGCTTACAGTTGTAAATACTAAACGATAAAATATATTAAGATGTATTGAAGCTAAACCTAAGGAACCAGACAAACGTTTATGCTGAAAATTTAAATCATTGGACAGATATGTTGGATGCACTGTGAAAAATATATGATTGATTGCTGGGATGCATTGCCCCACCTAATCAGAATTAAACTGAACCCTTGCAACTTTCTTCCCGAGAAAGAAACTTACAGCTTTTGACTAAGATTCGCATCGATTCTCAAATCAAAGTCAGACAAAAAAAAAAATAAAACAAATATGAAATAATATGTCTCACAAACTCGTTTTATTTCTTGTAATGTTGGTTGGGGATCTTGGGGTCAGGAAATAAACAATATGCGCTCAAGGTTGATATTCTCCGTCTTCCAGTTACTCATACAGAATGAATATTTCTTCATCGGAACTTTGAATCACTGCAACGTTTGGGTTAGATCACGACACGAATGTAGGTAAAGGAGCCCCTATTTGTGTATGGGCCGTCGAATAACAGACCTTGTCCTCAAGACCACAACTCTCACTTGTGCTTATTCTGCGCGGCGTGTGAGGTGACACGAGTCGAATGAGGTGACAATTGTCGACTCGCTCCCATTTGATTAACATTAGTCGTCTCACGCCACTCGAGGTGAGAGTAGCTCGTCTCGACTCACACGCCGCGCAGAATAAGCACAACTGTAAAATTTGCTTCTGGGTACCATGCCACTGCGCGGTCCAACTTACAGCCTTACAGGAGATAATGGTACTGGTTTTATACTTGGATTTAGGTCATAAGTGGATACAGGATTGGGATAATATCTATTCCGCATAGGAGAGTAAAGTTCAAAATGACAATGAATCCGAGAAGTGCCAGCAGCTACTTCCAAGGGTCCATTCCCCAGGTCGCTGAAGGTATTAGGTTTTTGCAGCCTTCCTCACTGCGGCCTGAATCAGAAAACAGCAACTTCGTTTCGCCTATGAGTATGTGGGAGGCACCGCTCTTTGTCAATCAGATCGAATGCTGATCATGGCCGGTTACGACAGGGAGTGGTGAATTTGTTGGGTGAACAGCAGCTTTTCTTGATGTTGTTTAATAATGAGTTTGACATTCCGACAAGGATAACAAATCAACATTGGAGCAAGCCATGAATTGAAAATTTTCTTAGTGTGCATTTAAATGCATTTAAATAATTTCGATTTAACAGATGCATCAGAAGTGATCCACCCCTTGCCATAAATACATTATTGGAAGCTTCTTAATTACATCATGAGAGATCTAATCATTTATAAAAATTGCAATATATATCTCGCATAACTTCTGATCTCACCCTAAAAGCCATTGGTAACCATGTGTGTAGCTCGTTGTTTCTGAGCATTTGAAAGGATTTTCATGTTATTTAACAACGCTATGGGAAAGAAAGGATCATTAGCTACCTGCCCGTGATGTTGGTTTGGATGCTTATTCTTTCTTTTGTTCAGAAACAACGATCTACATATATGGCTACCAATGGCTTTTAGTGCGATATCTCAGAGTATGCGAGATATTTACATATATTAAACAAAATCTGTGAATTTTAATTCAGACGAGAAAAATGGCAACACTGCTCTCACGCCGCTCTTTGACTCATCGTCCCGAAAGGGTTCGCGATGCATTCTCGCCCATCGCTCGGTGCAGTTTGAGTGAATCACCCAAAGTGTTTGGACAGAAAATCCACGTCGCTCCGCTATTCGCTTAATTCTGCAGAAAAATTTCCGCAAGGACCCTCCCAAAACCAGCTAAAAAATGTAAGTAAACCTGTTTAAGGTAACTTGTAATAGTTTTCCGTAATGGGGGAATGTTAGTTTTTGCGAAATTTTGGATTTTTGTTTCCGGATGATTGGGGCTGCGGGTGAAAATTTTCTACTTTTCAAGATGGCTGCCAAATGGAGTCGTTCACGACCGTTGCCTGGGCTCGATTTCACGATGGGTTCTTTTTTCTACCTACATTTAAAGATATAAGTAAAGCTGTTTTAGCATTCTAACAGTAGAATCAACGTTTTAACGCATTTTAAATTTCATTTTCCGTCCTTTTATTTCCGCATCTGTCGGTTCCGGATAATTCTCCAGTTTTCTCAGCTGGAAATTTCCACGAATCGATTGGGTGGGGAAATTAAGTGCGCCTGTGCAGTTGCGATGGCCGCTCACACAAAGGCACGATTTACTGGATCGGTTTTCTCTTTTCTACAAGTACCTACGCTGCTAAAGTACTAGTACCTATTTAACAACGTGACGTCGCATTGATTCCATCTCACTGCACATGAAGCATTTTTTTTCTGTGCTTTCGCTAACTCAGCGCTCTGGCATGGAGCAGCTGTGGATATAAACATAGATATGGGCCCCCGGGCAGGGGAAGAAGGCTTCGTACCGGATGAGCTTGGAAGTTGGAACGGTAGTTGTTGCTAGGCAAGCATAGTGTGTGGCTTTCGCCGTTGGAAGGTAATGGCGTGCGCAAAGCCGAGCTGTTCATGTTTCATTGAAATGTGTATGGGTACAGCGTTATATGGCTTGAAGCGTTTAGCTCATTATGTTTTCATTTACATCATTCCACAGTTATGAATCAGTTAATTTTGTTATGTTCAATCAAAAGTCACTACGCTTTCACTTGATTAATTATTAAAATTAAAATTTTGGATATATTAGATTATAACTGATTGAATTTTGACACTTCATTTTGCAAAGACAAAAAGGAAAATATGAATACTTGAATGTCATTTGCAAGACGAGCAAATTTCGTTAAATTCTAATTTTTGTGACAGTCCTTTTTCGTCTGTAACATTAGAAATATAAATAATAGAACGCTAGTGGCGCTGTTACCACAAAATAAAATACAATTATTTTATTAATACTTACTATTGAAGTTTTTGATTGTTTGTTTAGTGCCATGTTGTTGAGAATGTTTTATTATGGTTGAAAAATTTGATTTGACACTTATAGACCCGGTACTCAGACTGTCAGAACGTGGCAAACTAGATGTTGGTTACACGAACAGTCGCGACATTGGCCTAATCGGCTAATGCTTGTACTTCTGTAACTTACACACTTCTTCAGTGTCAAGTTCTCGACTTGAAGTGTAAGTCGCAGACGAAATAGGCCTGTCAAAAGATACGCAAACTATTAGAATTGTACGAAATTTGCTCGTCTTATTAGTGATGTTTAACCCTCTTTTTCCTATGGTAGCACAGATGATCCATCGATTTTCTACGAACGCTAGTTAAACCGAACAGGTACGATTAGCTTAATAATGATTGGAATAAATTTATGCGCTCATTTGTCTCATCAAACGTCGAAATTAGTGACCTAAGGGTCAAACTGTTGAACAACAAACATTTTTATAGTGATTTTGAATAATTTAGCTTATTTGCAACAACTTTTGTTCAAGCCCCTTTTTTAAAAACTCCATTTCGACTGTTGTCGAATTGTTTTTTTTTTTTGCAAAGTGAAGTGTCAAAACTCAAAATGTTTTTGATCGTTTGAATATGGATGTTTATGAAAAAATGCTGATGGTTGATAGTCTAATGTGTCTATAGCTTCTGCTTTCCAAGCAGAAGGTCGTGGGTTCAATCTCAGGCCCGTCCCTTATTCAAATTTGTATCATCTCTCTGCCTCGTCCCTTATTCACATTTGTATGCTCTCTTATTTATTGCTGTGTGCGTTTGAAATGCAAATATCAAATGCGGGAACACCAAATGCGGTAAGATTTTCAACAAGGAAGGCGAAGTCAAAATTTGATTTTCTTTGCTAGGTTGGCGGAGATATGCATCAAGGTTGCTAAGTACCCTTTGGTTATTTTGTGTTACCGCATTTGAAGCTCAGTTAGACTGGATTTGCACGTCAAACGCAAACAGCAATATAATGGCATCAAACATAATCAATTTAATCTATCGTTAGAAATTAGAATAGGATCCTAAAATGTTGAATGAAATCTGGTTTTTATTCAATAACACTAAAGAGCATGTTACAGCAACTACTTTAGCATTTTTTCTCGCTCAAATAACAGCTACAAATTTAAACTTCAATTTAAAAATTAGGTCCACAAATGAACCTTGACATTTAAGATCATGTTTGACGTTCGCTTAGTCGGTGTGATAAAATTAAAAAAAAAACATTACCAATTTTTTTTTTTTGAACACAAAACAACGAAAAACAAAAAAAAATGAGTAAACATGTGTTTTTGGCCTAAACTTAAGCGTTTGGCACTAAAATTGGGACAGGGCTTTAGGACCATATTGAATAAATCGACATAACCGCTTACCACAGTGGCATCTATACGGTTGAAGACCGCATCCATCACCAAAACATTATTTTATGATCCAAGGTAATTGTGGGAAATTCAGGAGATTCTCCGGTATGCAAGTAATCGCAGTAGGCAACGCGCGCGAACGGTTGTGTTGAAAATTGATCAGTCACGTTTTTATCGTCTCCGCAAATTATTAGATTCGGCTGGTGAAACGACTGGTGCAGTTTGAAAAAAAATGTCTACAGCGGAAATAGGAGAATTTACGTATTCTCGGCAATCCAAGCCGATGCCACACTTCTTTTGTAATTTTCTCGGCCATCTGCATACAACATATGTGTTATTTCTGTTTACATTTATGTCCTGCCCTGCTCCTCCATTGATTCACCCTAACAGAATTTTTAAAAGCTTGTTGGAAACATTTTTGCAACGCTTCGAACATCTCATGTCCGTGTGACTATTGTCGGCAACCTCCTTTTCTTCGCCAGCTCCTAATCAGCCGTAACTTGAGGCGTATTCGTTTGAATTGATGACATTATGGCGAAATTGTTCAATTTCGGATATCTCGTCAGCGGGAAACTGATAAAACAAAGAATCATATGAATGTTTGCATTGGTGTGTTTTGATAGAAAAATACTGTTTATTTGACGATTGAAATTTGGTTGCCGATAGTAGTCGAATAGTGCCGAAGCCGAAAATTAGCCTAAATCGGTTTACACCCGATTCTGTTTTTGCACGGATTTTTTATTACACGGACGTGCAAAAAATGTTTCCATTAATTTTTTTTTTTTCGCCAAAACTTTATTTTTGCATAAAACGTCGAGAAATAGTGTTACTTTTTGCATGGTTTTTGAAACTATGAACATATTTTGCACCGTACGCATCCCCCGTGCAAAAACAGAATCGGGTGTATAATTCGTTAAGGAGAAGATGAATCGAAGCCAAACTTCAAATTTTTAAAAGCACAAATCTGGAGAACCAATCATCCGTTTAAGATGAAAACTTAATCGATTGATCACTAGCTGGTGATGACCAATCGATTAAGTTTTCAGCTCAAATGGGTATTCGGTTCTCCAGATTTGTTTGGCTTCGATTCAACTTCACCTTAAAGCAAAGCAAAAGGTGAAGATGCATCGAAGCCAAGCCTCAAATTTTCGGGAGCACAAGTCTAGAGAGTCGTACAGCGGATTGGGCTGAGGACTTGATTTCATAGTAACACGTTGGTGGTGACCAATCGATCAGATTTTCAGGCAGAACCGTTATCTGGTACTCTAGATTTGTGCTCTTGAGGGTTCGAGTTTTGGCTTCGGTTCATCTTCACCAGGAAAATCTTTTTTTTTTGCGTCGTCGCGTCACCGAAGTTTTTTTTGTTTTACTTTGCACCCGTTCTGAGTGCAATTGAGTTTGGGTTTTCACGTCGCCGGATTGTTATTTTGCTTCTTATTAAGGTAGCTACAGTTGCTCAATCAAGGATGGATGGTCAATTTGGTGAGCTCGTTTCATGCTATTATTTTAAATGTAATGGTGGAAAAGTTACCCAAATGAATTGATTTAATAAAATATGAACAGTTCGTCACTGCAAGTGTCGGCATAGATTCTTGTACACTGCCATCAAAAACCTCATACCTTATTTTTATCATTATTAAAATAACGTTTGAATGCTTCGACGCTAAAAGTCTCGACTTATCATAGATGATTTTTTGAACTGATGTTGCATGCATCGCGTCCCTTACCAAATGGAATCCTGATCATGCAGCTATAATCCCTCCGCACTAACAAAACTACTTCCCATGACAACCATAGAGATGCAGACCCAACAAACATTTAAGTGGAATAAGAGTTTAAGAAACCATTTTTAAGCTTATTTCAGCTGAATAAACTGTTGTTCAGCTACTAATGTTACTTGGGGAGTTTATCTCGGTCTCTAGTAACAATTAATGAGCTTGAGCTTGATTGGCCGCCCGTGGATGCTCCGCCGGAACCAACCGAATGACTGCTTGGGACTAACAGGCATCCTCAGTGTATAAGTGCTGGTGATCTTTTATTTTTAGGCGACAATGGTGCCTGCCACGTCAGAATGCAGACCAATGTGGGGAACGGGGAGGATTTGATGTTGCACTTATACTGGCCCACTGTAGACCGTGGATTCCGACTGCATCTACGCCAGTTCATGCGGAAGTATGGATTGGGGGAAAGGCATGGCAGAGAAGTTTGCATAAGGAAAGGCATGCGCGAGGAACAATAAAAGCGTTAGGGAAACGGTTTCTAGTCCGTCTCTGGTTCTAGCGTTTGCTATGAACGAACAGTTTGAGTGTGATAGATTTAGAATGGAAGATAGAAGCAAGTGAGAGATACACAACTACAAAGTACGAGGAAAGGGACGGGCCAGGGATTGAACCCATGACCTTCTGCTTATGAAGCAGAAGCGGTAGCCATCAGACCACCAACTCCGTCTTTCGATCTCTAGTAACAATGAATGTCACACTAACATTCCTTCCTTTCACCGATGACAGTAAGGACGTGGTCGGTGCCATTATTGACTTTTTAAGGTTTGGAGTTCTCGAAAGTGTACATTGAAGATGTAAAGCTACTCCCAAGTTACATCTCTTATAAGCGGTTTCTTCACCACCGCTTAGGCATTAAACCTAGTTTAACCATATGGGTAAACGTGGTTTACGGCTTAAGCGAAGGTGAAGAAATTGGCCCTTAGTTCTATGTGCAACTTCGATTATTCTGGTCAACCACGGAGTAGCAACTACGAATTGTACGGTCATCAATGCTTATGCTTATGCTTATTCTACCCTA
The DNA here is from genome assembly GCF_002204515.2 of Aedes aegypti. Classification (NCBI taxonomy): domain Eukaryota; kingdom Metazoa; phylum Arthropoda; class Insecta; order Diptera; family Culicidae; genus Aedes; species Aedes aegypti. The sequence goes on along the minus strand of NC_035108.1, from coordinate 119,976,395 downwards.
ATGACAACTATTGGTAAAACTGTGATGTACATACGATCACCATATTCAGATAGTGAAATGGTCAAAATATCCTAAAATTCTTAGTTTTGGGCAAAATGCGTTTAGCAAGGGCCTTTTCCGGTATTTTAGCTCGTTCATGCGCTCTGCATTGATATGTTACTGATGGAGACCTCCACAAATTTCCATTTTTCCCTTTTCCCCAGGTACGGCAATCGTCAACAATCGTCCGGCGGATTCAGGGGAGGCAACCAGGGTGGTGGCCGCCCCATGAACGGGGGAGGATTCCGCGGTGGCGATCGCCCCTCGGGAGGATCTCGTGGCGGAATGGGCGGCGGAATGGGAGGCGGTGGCGGTTTCGGTGGTAATCGCGGCACATTCGACCGGCAAGCTAACAACGGTGCCACGCTGCGTACGCTGAAGTGGACTAGCGAAGAGCTGACCCCCTTCGAGAAGGACTTCTACAAACCATCGGAGTTCATTTCCAACCTCTCGGAAACGGAGGTCAAGGGGTATCTGGCCAAACTGGAAATCACGCTCAAGGGCAGAAACATCCCACGCCCCAGTATGGAGTTTGAACAGGGTGGTCTACCGGACTACATCCTGGAGGAAGCGAACAAGCAAGGCTTCTCCAAACCAACGGCCATTCAGGCTCAGGGTATGCCAATCGCCCTAAGTGGCCGCGACATGGTTGGAATCGCTCAAACAGGCTCGGGAAAAACCCTGGCCTACATTGCGCCAGCCTTGGTGCACATTACACATCAGGATCAGCTACGTCGGGGAGATGGTCCGATTGCCCTTGTATTGGCACCAACGCGAGAGCTGGCCCAACAAATTCAACAGGTTGCTACGGATTTCGGACAGAGAATTAACGCCAACAACACCTGCGTGTTCGGAGGAGCCCCTAAGGGACCGCAGATCCGTGACTTGGAACGTGGTGCGGAAATTGTCATTGCCACACCTGGCCGTTTGATCGATTTCCTCGAACGAGGAATCACTAACTTGCGTCGTTGCACCTATCTGGTGCTCGATGAAGCAGATCGCATGCTTGATATGGGCTTCGAACCGCAAATTCGCAAGATCATGGGACAGATTCGTCCTGATCGCCAAGTGCTGATGTGGTCCGCCACATGGCCCAAAGAAGTTCGCAACTTGGCCGAGGAGTTTTTGAACGATTACATTCAGATCAACATTGGATCTCTGAACCTGTCGGCAAATCATAACATTCTACAAATTGTGGATGTCTGTGAAGACTATGAAAAGGACCAAAAGCTCATGAAGCTTCTGACGGAAATCTCTGCTGAGAATGAGACTAAGACGATTATCTTCGTCGAAACAAAACGGCGGGTGGACGATATTACCCGCAACATCAACCGTAATGGTTGGAGAGCTGTGTCAATTCATGGCGACAAATCGCAACAGGAACGTGACTACGTTCTGAATGCATTCCGAAATGGACGCCAGGGTATTCTGGTGGCCACTGACGTCGCCGCCCGTGGACTTGGTAAGTGTTCTGGTCTAGGATCAGTTTGCCGTTCAAGCGACTCGCGAGTCGTCGGCGGTTGAATGCTGGGGTAAACTCACATGTTGTAGTAGACTTGTCGACCTTTTTCACGTATGCTAATAATATGCCACGTTCGCTCACGCATTCACCGTTGGAGAACCACTCCTGTTACCCAATGACACATCAAATCAACCAATTCCTGGGATACTTATTCGCCTACAAAGTTTTGTCAGTCAATTGTTCTCACTGGCCGAGATCGTCTGTAAGAGATTAGCAATTCGAGGAGAATCAGTTTCTGAGTACACCACCTGTGATGAAATCCTTCTGTATTTGTTCGTATTCAGATGCCATTCCGTATCGATCGAGAAAGAGATGGATTTATGTATTTCCTGTATTCACGACCATATATTCGTTTTCTTTGCAGAAATTGATATATGGGGCGCACGTGAGGGATGTGCGTCCCAATGTTTAACCATACCTTGAATCTTTCTTTTCAGGACAGCGCTTGTTAGCATCTTCGGGCATCATGGACGCAGCATATGGATGAAACAGGTTTTTAATTGATTCGATTCTTTCTAATAATAGTGAATACCAGGAAAGATATAAACTGAGAAACATTTCTATTCTTGTGAGCATTAGCAGTTTGTTTGCTGGTGGTGAATGTGTTCTGAAAAGCTTGGTAATTCCATCCATGAGCTTTTCGCATAAACAACAAATATGGAGGCAGTTGGTATTACAGGGTGTATTTGATTTATCTATCGATGCAATAGCTATTCAACAAATCGGCAATCTCATCATGCTCGAGAAGACGTTTCACTGTGCAATTTTTCCGCAAGTTCTAACGGTGACGTGGCATTTCTTCTCAATTCCTCGGCTTTGTGCTGCAACAGATCACGTCACTCCTAATGAGCTTGTCTTGATACTCGGCATTATGCAGATTCACAACGCACTGACCCTCGACCCCTGGCATGTGTGGAAAACTTCCCGCGTTTTCGGGGATTGTGCCTAAAAAAAAGCTATTGCTAGTAAATTATGTTTCATTCACTCAACTAAAAACAAATAGGCATTATCGATTAGCGGAATTGTGAAACGAAGCTTTATCTTGGACAGCATTATCTTCCCTTCCCTTGAGTTCACATTATCACTAAAAGCGCAGTGTTCGTAGGTCAGGTAACCCAAAGCTTTACGTTCATTTAACTTTTGCTTAATTCATGATCCCTAACCTCAAAACAGTGCGCCTTTTGCAAGGGCATTGCTATTAAATCCATGCTTCTAAACCGCTTCCTAAAAATTGAACCATCTTAACTTGGCAGTGCTGTTAATGATGTTCTTATGTCAAAACGCTTCAAAATAGTGCCTATAACTAGTTTTAATCAGCAAATTAATCCTGAAGTGAGTGAAATATAAAAATTACCAAAATTTAGTTCCTTCGACCATAATGATCTCACGGCCAAATTTGATTTGACTGAACAAAAGCTCGTATAAGAATGTACTATTAAAACAGACAGTGAATTTGATTATTAGAATTTAAGTTAATTAGTTACTAAAAACGAACAATAATCAAAGGCACATTGAGAAAAGAACTTTGATGAAGAAGACGTTTCATCTGTTAGTAAGCATACTGTGATGGGGTTTAGCCAAAATTTTGATCGCGTAGTTCGTCCATATAAATTGCAATAAATCGGTAAAAACACCCGAAATGTCATCACATAACTTGCGGATAGAAGCTGAATTCCTCATCAAATGGATCGCTTGGTAAAATCTGTTTTAAAGAACGTTTGAATATTATCCCATTTGTGATGCGAAATCATGTTTTCCCACGTAGCTTCCGTATTTGCCGTCGCGGAAGTTGCACTTTACCGATGTTTTGAAAATCTTTATCCGATTTTCCGACTGCGTTGTAATAACACGCTCTTCATGTACGTTACATGCTAATGCCCGTTCCCCGCTCCCGTACAGATGTCGAAGACGTGAAGTTTGTAATCAATTACGACTACCCGTCAAATTCAGAAGATTACGTCCATCGTATTGGTAGAACTGGCCGTTCTAACAATACCGGCACTGCATACACGCTGTTCACCAATTCCAATGCCAACAAGGCCGGCGACCTCATCAACGTACTTCGGGAGGCCAATCAAGTAAGTGACATCGAAACCCCCTCCCTACTTCTTCCCACAGATTCCTCGCTCATCAGCAATAGCTAATTTGCCATTTTCGTCACGCTTCCATTGCAGGTTATCAATCCCAAGCTTGCAGAAATGGCCAAACCGGGCATGAACAGACATGGACAACGCCACAACAGATACGGAAACCGCTACGGAGGTCAGCAGAACAGGCCACCACGTGATGGAGGCTACGGTGGACAGCGCAACGATGGAGGTCATCGCTTCGGTGGCATGAACAATGGCAACAAATTCGGTGGACCTCGCGGGGATGCTGGCGGTGACAAATTCGGTTCGAAACCGGCCCAGAACGGAGGCTACCAATCGCGTGATCAGAATCGCATTCCAAATGGATCTGGACCACCATCAGGAGCCCGTCCTAGCCGATTCTCTGCTCCGAGCAATGCACCTCCATCATTCCCGTCTGGTGCAACCGGTGGCAACAGTTATAATAAGGGGGCTTACCAAAACGGTTCTGCTGCCAGTGGAAATAGTGCTCCGACCAGCAATGGTTACGGATCATACAAACCTTACACAACCGCTCCTCCAACTCAAAGTGCAACCGGTGCGTCATTCGGCGGATATCAAAGAAGTACACCTGCTGTTCCTTCCGCGTACCCGTCGTTCGGCGGTGCTCTGCCACAACCTGGACAAACGTTTGCATTCCCTCCACCTGCAGTTGCGTTAAACTAAGCATCCTTTAAGTTAATCATCCCTTGAACTTCATTCTTATCTCATTGAATTATTTTTTTTATTGACACCATCTAATCCATAGAGCAAAGTGTGATTAATTAGTTTTACCTGTGAACATGATACAAACCTAGAAAACAAAGTAACTAGGATTAAGAACGTCCTATTTATTTAATTGATTGTTATTAGCAGGTACTGATCCAAAACAAAGAATGTAAGAATTTGCACTTTCAAGTAGCTGCGAGTTGGATTCTTAACATTTGCTCTTTTTACTATCCTCGATACGATTGATTATATAAATGTGATAATGATAGTACGTAGTCCATCAAATCGAGACAAAAAAAAAAACACAAGCAACAGAAATCATTTCTGTGTTCCACTTTACTCGAATGAGAACCAATTCGCAAATTTGTATTTATTATAATTTGTGTGGAGGCTGTCCTGCGTTGACGCAGAGATCTACTGTGAATTTAATAGATGTATGTGAAATGGAAGTTGCGGTTGGATGTGTGAATAATAGGAAATAAATTGATTAAAAAAGCAAACTTCAAGATTTTGAAATTCACACAACACTTGAGACAAATGTGTGGAGGGCAGCTAGCAATGGTATCAACACCGAATGCCCCATTGATGGTACTTCGATTTTAAAATATTACGATAACGATAAGAATTAGACCGTTTCGGATAGCACTGTAATCCACACATTGAATCTACTCTTTAGTCTGCAAATAGCATACTAACCCCATTCTTTACAGCAACTAGTACTAACAACTCTGAAACATGTAATTTGTTTTACTGAAGTGTTGTGCTTTAGTGGAATAAAAGCCATTTCTTGGAGAAATATGGATGGTACATTAAAAATAATAACCTTATGAATAGCAATTTGTGTTTTCCTGTGAATATGTCCGAATATCAATCCTTTCATGCCCATTCATGTTCATTCACGATTGATTTAGGAGAAAAGTGGGACAAAATCGACAATCTAAGTGAACTATTTAAAAAAAATATACACCCTGATTTTTCGTTTACGGCGGATCCATGTTTCGAACGGGAATGTTAAACGGGTTTCGATCGAAAGAGCTTTCAAACGTAAACAAGAATAGGGTGAAAGCGTAGAAAAACGGCTAAAAACAACAGTCATCGGCGATATTCCAAGGCATCAACGTCGGTTTATCTAAAAAAGCAATGCTTAACGGTTAATGATAGAATGATTGTCAAGCCTGTGGTTCAACTTTGCGGCTAACGCAGGACGGAAAATTTTTCAAAAGATCCGCAATATACAGTGAGAGGCAAAATAAAGTGCCCACCTTACCAGTTTTCGAATTTCTCTCATTGATTTGGTTCAAATTAAAGTTAACACACCTAAATCTTTTGTGATATTTTATTTTTGATGTTCTTTTAAAGTTGCACTTACGAAATTTTGATTAAAAAAAGAATTTTACTTAAAGAAAAAGAAAATCAATTTGTATTGAAAAAAAAGTAGTGACAAAAATAAGTGCCCACTTCCTTCTTGGCCCCAGAAAAGATGATTTAAGAAAAATAAAAAGCAATTTAATAGTTAATGTGTCCTCCTTTGGCCTTAAGGACTTGCTGGAGGCTCTTCGGCATGCTTTTCACCAGGTTTTGTAGGTGTTGTGGATCTAGTTCTTCCCAGGCGCGCTCCAAGGCTTCAAAATAATTATTTTTGTTGGTAACACCAGTTTTTTCAACCCTAGCATCGAGAATCGCCCACAAATTCTCGATGGGGTTGAGGTCTGGGCTTTGTGGAGGCCATTCCAGCGGTTTAATCCGACAAGACCGGAAGAAAGACTTGGTCTTCTTTCCAGTATGCTTCGGGTCGTTGTTCTAGAGAAATATGAATTTCTCTTCAAGGCCCGTCTGGATCAGCGAAACCTCCAGATTTTCCAGCAAGATGTTAATGTAGGAATCTGCCGTCATTATTCCGTCGATTTTCACGACACTTCCTACTCCACTCCATGAAAAACACCCCCAGACCATCACATTTCATCACATCACACTTCCATGCGTCACCGTTCCTTGGATGTGGCGCTCCTGAAGCTCGAGCTGTCTAACCGAGAGCGGCGGGCTCGTGTGTGATGCAGAGCACCACATCCAAGGAACGGTGAAGCATGGAGGAGGAAATGTGATGGTCTGGGGGTGTTTTTCATGGAGTGGAGTAGAAAACCTCGTGAAAATCGACGGAATAATGATGGCAGATTCCTACATTAACATCTTGCTGGAAAATCTGGAGGTTTCGCTGATCCAGACGGGCCTTGAAGAGAAATTCATATTTCTCTAGAACAACGACCCGAAGCATACTGGAAAGAAGACCAAGTCTTTTTTCCGGTCTTGTCGGATTAAACCGCTGGAATGGCCTCCACAAAGCCCAGACCTCAACCCCATCGAGAATTTGTGGGCGATTCTCGATGCCAGGGTTGAAAAAACTGGTGTTACCAACAAAAATAATTATTTTGAAGCCTTGGAGCGCGCCTGGGAAGAACTAGATCCACAACACCTACAAAACCTGGTGAAAAGCATGCCGAAGAGCCTCCAGCAAGTCCTTAAGGCCAAAGGAGGACACATTAACTATTAAATTGCTTTTTATTTTTCTTAAATCATCTTTTCTGGGGCCAAGAAGGAAGTGGGCACTTATTTTTGTCACTACTTTTTTTTCAATACAAATTGATTTTCTTTTTCTTTAAGTAAAATTCTTTTTTTATCAAAATTTCGTAAGTGCAACTTTAAAAGAACATCAAAAATAAAATATCACAAAAGATTTAGGTGTGTTAACTTTAATTTGAACCAAATCAATGAGAGAAATTCGAAAACTGGTAAGGTGGGCACTTTATTTTGCCTCTCACTGTATTACTGTTTGCGTTTGACGTGCAAATACTGTCTGAAAGAGCTTCAAATGCGGTAACACAAAACAATCAAAGGATACTTCGCAATCATTCTCCATATCACCGCCAACCTAGAAAAGTAAAATTTGACTTGTGAAAAATCTTACCGCATTTGGTGTTCCCGCATTTGATATTTGCATTTTAAACGCACACAGCAATATTGACCCATGATTCCAATGCAGCTGAGAGCAACGTCGGGTACGTGGGACGGAGTCGACGGAACGATTGGGTCGACGAGGAATGTGGGTATATTCTGGAGAAAAAGAACCCTACGCGGGCGGCCATGCTGCAGCAAGGGACCCGGCAGAACGTGGAGCCACAGACAAACAGACGTCACTCTCTCATCATTGTCCATCGACCACCTTTTTAACGGTCGATTCAAAAATATTGTAGGAGGCTAATCCGCCACCTGCAGCGCTCGCGTCGTTTTCGTTCGTGTTTGACGTTTACACACTGCCGCCATCTGTTGGCCTGTCGCCCAAACACACCGATTTTAGCATTGGGCGTGTATGTCTTCGTGACTATGATTTCGATCGAGATTTGTTCTAAGTGTTACGTCTGTTTGTCTGTGGTGGAGCGTTATAGACGGAAAACGGCAACAGCAGACCCACCTCTTTCGGGAGAAAGAAAACGCCGCCTGCAGGAGACGGAGTGTGAGGAGATGGAACAGCTGTGCTGGTCTCAAGAAACACGCAAGTTCTATCAAGCTCAACGCATCCCGCAACGGCTTCGTACCGCGAGCCGAGATGTGCTGGGATATGGATGGGAGCACTTTGACGGACGAGCGTGAGGTGATCGAAAGGTGGAAGCAGCACTTCGACCAACACCTGAATGGCGCTGAGAGCACAGGCAATGAAGGTCGGGACAACGGAGGAAATGCCTTCGTCGGTACTGCGGAGGATGGAAACCAACCAGCCCCCACTTTAAGGGAGGTTAAGGATGCCATTCACCAGCTCAAGAACAACAAAGCTGCTGGTAAGGATGGTATCGGAGCTGAACTCATAAAGATGGCACCGTAGATGCTGGCCATTTGTTGCGACCGCGTAGGGCTATGGAAAATCATGGACGAGAACAGCTATCCCGGGAAGCTCACGAGACTGATAAGAGTGACGATGAAAGGAGTGCAAAATTGTGTGAAGATTTCAGGCGAACATTCCAGTTCGTTTGGATCCCGCCGGGGACTACGACAAGGTGACGGACTTTCGTGCCTGTTGTTCAATATTGCGCTAGAAGGTGTTATGCGGAGAGCCGGGCTTAACAGCTGGGGTACGATTATTACGAGATCCAGTCAATTTGTTTGCTTCGCGGATGATATGGACATCGTCGGCCGAATATTTAAAAAAGGTTTCATACCTGTACACCCGCTTGAAACGCGAGGCAGCAAAAGTTGAACTGGTGGTGAATGCGACAAGACAAAGTACATGCTAGCTGGTGGGGCCGAGTGCGACAGGGCTCACCTAGGTAGCAATGTCACGATAGACGGGAATACGTTCGAGGTGGTCGACGAGTTCGTCTACCTTGGATCCTTGCTAACGGCTGACAATAACGTTAGCCGTGAAATACGGAGGCGCATCATCAGTGGAAGTCGGGCCTATTATGGCATCCACAAGAAGCTGCGGTCAAAAAAGATTCTCAACCGCATCAAATGTACCATGTCAGTGGCGTCTCGTCCTAAGGTGCACTTGGTGCACTGCACAGTCAAAGATTTCAAACTAACAAATTAAATATATATTATAATTCTCAATACTTCCAACATTCATAATGTGTAGTTGCTTGAAAATGTTGTTTGATTTCTTCACCTTCAACTGGTCCATTGCCCTCAGTGAACAAACCGTTTGATTCTCCCCCCCATGGTCTTGCTCAACCAGCAAGCGAAAACAGCGAAACAAACAAGACAAACTGCCATGCGTCTCCATCGTATTGCAGAGAATGTTCATTTCAGCCGTGCACTCTTTCTTGTGCACGAAAATAACGTGTATGGACACAGCAGGAATGTGCATTTGTATTGACATTTCTAGAGCAACAGTGGCGTTGTATAGGTAAAATCTGGTTCACTCCAATTTGTGCACCCGAGAGAGAAATTGCCCATGACGCTCGCATTGGTTTGCAAGAAATGAGAAAGCGCGCGCAACTGGCGTCACGACGTCTGCTGTTGGAAGAGAAAGCGTCAACGCCATACATGCTTTGTGTGTATGTATGTTGCATGGAGCTTCCAGGTGTCGCGCGATAGTAGGCGCAATATTGATTGGAACCAATACTAGATGTTATAAACATATTGGCCAAATTGATTATGTTTTATCTTATTAAATACACAAAATTCATGTGGCTTGGAATTGATTTATAAACTATGTGTGAATATAGTTTTCCTTGCTCAACAGACCGACAACTGATAAATTGCGGTGGGCGTAAAGTGGGTTTCAGCGTTCAACAGTCAGTCATCATTTCTCTTGAAAGCTTTGATGTATCCACAAAAGTATACAAAGAGATGTACCAGCGCTGGACATCGTCAAAAAGCTAAGATATCGTGATACAATTGACAAGCTGTAAATAATAAGAATTATTATATAGAATAACAACGTTAGGAATAATGGAGATTCGGAATTTCGCGAAAGCCACGAAATCCACGGAATTTATCCTTCATCGCGAAACTTGGAAGATAACGCGTTAATAGTTGAATTCTGAAGGTTTATATGATAATCTCAGAAAAGTTCAGATTTTTGCTCATAAGAATGGTTTATTTATTTGTAAGCCGAGTTTCATATAAAAAATGTGCTAATCGTTTAGTTTCAAGTTAAACGTCTTTCTTCTTGCTTTAAATTTGATAATATGATATTAAACTTATTATATCAGTTCGCAAAATACGAAAAATGATTGAAATTTATGCATACAAAGGTCATTTTTACTGTAAATATACATTTTTATGTCAAATATTATCAAACTCTGGGACCGCGATTAATACGCAAAATTTTTTTTTCATCGCCTTGGTATCAGCGAAATTTTGAGAATTTTCCTTTTCCCTAAACATTGTATATTGGAATCATCCAAAATTCTTAAAACTTACAACTAGTGATTGAAACGAAGAAAACAAACCAAAAATACGTCCAATAAGCAACAAATATAATAGCTTCCAGACACTTCAAGATTGCATACAGTATTGGAAATTATATTTTAAGGTGTTAATAATAATAAATTAAATTTTAAGCTGGAATACATTTTAAAAAATCAATTGAAAAATTCGTATTCATAATTCAAAATAAACGGTTTGTGCGAGTCAGTGCACAGGTAATCAAATTCCTCACGGGACGCCTCTGTACCATGTACAAAACGCTCATGAGGCCAGTAGTAATCTACGGGCATGAAACGTGGACGATGCTCGAGGACGACCTGCAAGCACTTAAAGTGCTTAGATCTTTGGCGGAGTGTGGCGGCGAAGGATAAACCACGAATCGTGCCTATTCTGCGCAGCGTGTGAGTCGAGACGAGTCGCTCTCACCTCGGGTGACGTGAGACGACTAATGTTAATCAAATGGGAGCGAGTCCACAATTGTCACCTCATTCGACTCGTGTCACCTCACACGCCGCGCAGAATGCACGGGATTGTCGATAAAAGCAATCATGTATAAGTCAGATGTCGCCCGTCGACTCCCATAGTAATTCAGTCACATAGAGTGACAACTGTCGATAAACTCGAGTGACAGAGCCAAGTCGAGCGAAATTTATGGTCCCATTTGATTAACATTGGTCGTCTCACGTCACTCGCGATGAGAGCGACTCGTTTCGACTCACACGCCGCGCAGAATAAGCACAAGTATGAGTGTTGCAATGGGGCTCTGCACAAAAATCAATCCCTCTCATTCACTCTTCCATGAAATTAATACCGTCGTTGGGGGTGACAATGGGTCAAAAAGGGATGTGTACGATTTATTTATTGAATAACTATCGCAATTTAACTCCAATAAACTTCAAATTTGGTGTGTATGTACTTTGATGGTACATTAACAACTGTTCAAAACATTGAAGAAAAATATTTATTCACAGCGGTACCACAAGTGAATGAAAAATGACCCAATCTCACCCCATAGAGGGGATGACATTGGGTCACTGTAATTGAAATAACTTGTTTTTGATAATATGGTTGCAAAACCATTCACAGCTGAAGAATATTGATGAAATACGATGCAAACAAGATGAAAAGATATCTAAGATGTTTCACAAGTATGATAAACCCACTTAAAAGAACGATTCTACCAAAAAAATTGAAGAGCTATGAGAAAAAATATGTAAACACAACATTCATCGTCAAGTTTACATAAATTTTCTATTTTTTCCCTCGAATTGTCTTCAAAGTCTCATCCCCATTGCCATGAAGCCTATTCAGTATCCCCAAAGGCGTACTGAAACAGTGATTATTTTAATTCTTCGCAAATAGTTAAATTTCAGAGCGACATTCCACGATCAATACATTTCAGGCAGATGTTGACGTCATAATCACTATATTTCAGTGTTCCAACTCATTTGTACTTCCAGGAGATGTTTCTATAATATGAAAACACTGCAAAATAATTAAATTAAAAAAAAAACAATCCATTTGATAAAATTTTACGATGTTGCTGCGCACGAAACACAGTTGCTGGATTGAGAAGTTATCAAAATGCGTTGCATTGTTATTCAATGCACGGAATCTTCAAGTAGACTAGTCACGGTGTCTCTGGTAGAAAACAATAATATAAAAAAAATCAGTATCGCTGAAACACCCACCAAATGAAAGCTTAGGCTTTCCCCTTTGGACCGGTTTGGAAATGTTCTATCGGGGGGTCCTGAACATTTTTGTTTTTTATTTTAGTAAGAGATACGTACCATAGGTGATCTTCTTCCACCAATAGTATGATACAATGAATCGCTTGTACCATATGATGACAACTCAATCGAACCGTAGAAGGCCATGACAAATATTTCTGGACAAACATTTGAAAAGGGCTGGAGAGGTCTTGAGCCTTTTTTTCAGAAACGTTGCTGTTGATCCCTTTTTAGCTCGCCCATGCAAACTAACACCATTATCAGAAAGATTAGTGTTAGTTCTTCCTGATACTAGTATTGGTGAACGTGATCGAGTTAAATTGGGCTCAACAGCATCTTACAAAGCCATTGTTCACCAATGTCGATGTGCCATTTTTAAATGTTTGTCCAGATTTCCATAAACAAGCTTGTTTTTGTGGCAGTGTTGCTGTTCAGTTGATAATAAAATTTAGTAAATAGTAAAATTGTATATTTTTAATCAAAATTAATTTATTTATACAAAACTAAAATGGTTGTAAATAGTATTTAAAATTTTCAATAACAAAAATGTTCAGAGATTTAAAAGATTTTCAATAAATAACCCTTATTTAGATTCAGTTGTATGCTACCGTCTTAAAATTCAAAAATATTTCCATAAGATATTGCTTTTTACGATTAGTAATAAACAAAGCAATTGAGAAAACATTTACTCATGGATCATTACATTACAAATGGTTTCACAGATTGCACAAACAACTAAATTGGCATCAATAGTAGGGAAATCGGCGCTGCATTGCTTAAGTTGTCGCATTCTAAGGTTGTATAGCAAAAAATTGGTGATTGTGTCGCGTGATAAGTTTATAAATTCATTATTTTGGATCAACATTTTGGTTTGCTGATTAGAGGTATGCCTGTCAATAATTCTGGACAAACATTTCAAAAGGGCACATCGACATTGGTAAGCATTGGCTTTGCAAGACGCTGTTGAGCTCAATTCAACTCGATCGCGCTCACCAATACCACTATCAGGAAGAGCTAACATCAATCTTTCTGCTAGTGGTGTTAGTTTGCGTGGGCGGGCTGAAAGGGGCTCAACAGCAACGTTTCTAAAAAAAGGCTCAAGACCTCTTGGCCCCTTTTCAAATGTTTGTCCAGAATTACAATAAATATATCCCAATTTCACACCTATTAATAAATATATATTTAAGCTTCACTCTGTCAGGAGACCTGAAATATGAAACCAAAAAGCCACGTGTTTGTTCTCAACAAGTTCCCAACCAGATCTTTATAGATTCGCGCCGAACCCACCTGATCTAGTACTGAATTTGAGTGCTAGACTATTGTTGTAGTGCTATAATTGAGTAGCATATAATTTAATTTTCATAAGTTGTAGTAGCTGGCTAGGTTTCGAAAAATTAAGATTTGTAGAATAAAATCATTCTAAGTTTAGCTTCCAAACCAAAAGGTATTTCTAAATTGTATCCAAATTAAGTTAAAAGTGAATAAAATGAAATTCCAAGTGCGAATAGTTCCAAATCCAGCTTTAAAAGAAGTAAGAAGTCCAGAAAAGTTGTAGTTCCAAAGTTATTTGCCCAATAAAATTTAGGGCCCTATTTTATAAGTCGAGTCGATCAAAAACGACTCGACTGAAGTCACTGTCGACCTGAAATTTCGCTCGACTTGGCTCTGTCACTCGAGTTTATCGACAGTTGTCACTCTATGTGACTGGATTACTATGGGAGTCGACGGGTGACATCTGAAATATGCAAGCTTACTTTGATCGACAATGACTACAGACGAGTCACGTGAATTCGCTCGAATTACAAAATAGACCCCTTAGTTCAAAGTGTTGGAAATTTGATAAGTGAAGAGAAAGAAGACGCCTAGTGGCTGTTAGCGACACCTCCGTGAGCTTTGTGCTAGTGCTTTCGTCGGTATTGTCGTTTCCCGCCGAGCATATTGGCTACTTGACAGCAAGTGGCCGTTTTTCTCTACCGTTCCAATTCCAACGGAAATCGCGAACCTGCCCCAACACCACGCATACAATCGTTCGAAGATTTGCGTATAGTGTTTAAAGAATATGTTGCAACCGTTATCAGCAATAGTGGTTGATATTTTTGAACAGCAAATTTTCCACGACATCAGGATCAAAGTTTGGTATTGTCCTACAACAATATATCGAGCTTGCACGTTTATTCGTTCAGTAACCAATTCAAACTTTTGAATATAGCATTGTATAAATATAAATACAATTTAAAATCTACCACTCGAAGCATGTAATGATGTGAGAACAACAATCTCACCAAAACTAAAGGCAAAACGTGGTAGACACAGTAGTGTAAAAAGTAAGTGCCAATTGAATTGGTTGGTTGTCAAATCTACACGATTTACCACCCAATGTACAACATAAAAAACCATTTGTTCGCTGATGACTTGTTTTTGATTTAAAAAAATGTGATTTGAGCACCAGATGAACGTTGCAGTTGAGCAGCTGTCGATAATGCAGAAACTGAATTAAGGGGTCTATTTTATAACTCGAGTCGATCAAAATGACTGGAGTCACTGTCGACCAATAAATTCGCTCGACACGGCTCTGTCACTCGAGTTTTTCGACAGTTGTCACTTAATGTGACTAGATTACTATGGTAGTCGACGGGTGACATCTAAAATATGCATGCTTACTTTGATCGACAATGACTACAGACGAGTCACATGAATCTGCTCGATTTACAAAATAGACCCCTAAAACCTGTTTTGGAAGTAAAATGGGATCCAAGTTTGGTTGCAATTGAAATTTATCATACTATTCTGTAAATTATCAATTTTCAATGAAAAAATGTATTTAAGGCGCTTGATCATTTTGATTAGGTACATAAAAGTTGTTTTCAAAGGAGTCTGGATGATGATTTTGCAGAAAAGGTTGAGAAATTTTCAAAAACGTGGATTGCTCTCCCAATAGCTGGAAGTACCACATTGGCGCTATCATATCCCGGAGTTTTGTAAAATCACAGGAAGTGGTTTGAGCAAATACGGAAAACAAGCCAGTCAAACCGTGCATTTCGATCTTCAAGTTGCATGGAATCATGTTAAGGTTCCGGAGAACTCCGAAGCATGTGATCGACAGCATCTTTGAGCTGTAGTAATGTACAATAGTGAACATTTGTAGGCCGTATTAACCGTATTTACTGTATCGATATGTCGTGTTTATAATTGGTTTAAATAGAATGGTATAACGGTAAATTCTTTTTATTAATTGGTTGACTATTCGTAGTCAATTTTCTCATGGCTACCTAGATAAGCATGTAAGAAAATGACTATGTGAACCATAATTTAGAAATCAGTACCGTAAAACGGGGTAACTTTGATAATGCGGGTAACTTTGATAGTGCGAGACCCCCAACATAGTAAACGAAATATCGAAGTTTCTGTCAATCAGTTAAGGAAAATGAATGCAAAAGTAAAGAGTATTAATATGACACTTCATGTCAAAGCTATTTTCGTTGAAATCAAGTGCATTTGAAGATTTTTATGCAAATATTAAAAATTTACAAGATTTTAGCATTTTTGCAACGCTTAAGGCCCAAACGCAATGATAGCGGAACGGCAACGGAAAGCGGAACCGGTTCGCCAACATGAACTACAACAAGCTTGTCGACTCAGTGTTGGTTCAATTTCATTCGTTGTCAGCTCAGTCGAGATGGTGTGATTCATGCTGGCGAACCGGTTCCGCATTCCGTTGCCGTTCCGCTATCATTGCGTTTAGGCCTTTACAAACAATCTGTTCTACGACCACTATTTGATGAAGTCATAATGAGTTCGTCACTTATCCATAACAGCCTAGTTATAGTAGAACATGAATTCGGTCTCAAATCTCTTAGCGAAAACCATTTTTACAAACTGGGACCATTTTTGTAATCTAAGTCAGAAATTTCCATATAGCGTTAAACGCCTAGAGGTATGCAACGCCCTATAAATGTTTCGTGATTCATTCAATCTTGTTCGATTTATATTCCATTATCAAAGTTACCCCAAAACAGAAAACCGACTTTCGATTATATGAAAAATTATGTATCCATTCAGAATAAATCTTTTGGAAATCTATGCAATCAATAGCTAGGATGTCAGTACTTGTTTTAAAAATATAAATTGTAAATCTTTGAAACAGCATGCACAAATATTGAAGTTTTCTTCGAAAAAAACTATCAAAGTTACCCCGTTTTACGGTACTGAAAAAAACGACATTGTACTGTTTTGAAAAAAATGTTCAGGACCCCCCGATAGAACATTTCCAAACAGGTCTCAAATGAAAGGGAAAAGCCTAAGCTTTCATTTGGTGGATGTTTTAGCGATACTGATTTTTTTATATTAATTTTGTTCTACCAGAGACACCGTGTAGTTTGATGTTTCAGAGATGCTGTATTTTGAAAGAATAAACACATCTTAATGAAAAAGAGAACTACCGGCACCGTAAAATGTCAAAAAAGTGGACTTGCAATTTCATTTACTGTCGTTCTTGCTTGACCCAATCTCACCCCCATTTTTGATGTTTTAGACACCGTACCGAAAGAAATGAAATTTTTGTTGAAAAATCAAATAGATTCCGGAAAATACGTGTGACGTGTAATGAAAAGACTTTAAACCTTCTACTAATATAACGATAGAGGTGAAAGTACATGCGTAATACTTTGCACAGGAGAAATTTAATGTTGTAAATTTTATCTAATTTCAACATACAAGTTTATAGATATAGTAAAAAAAACTACTATTTCTAAAAATGTACATTGTGATGAATTATGTGTAAAAATACGTTCCCTAACATATGAATTATTAATTTTAGTAATATCAGCGTTATTAGCTGAAATATGTCATAAATCATATTTTTCCGTTTTGACCCAATCTCACCCCCTAGACCCATTGTCACCCCCATCGACGGTAAACAACAAGGCCAGTAAACGTCAATATCCTATACAAAATCAAAACAGTGCAGAGCCCCATAGTGGTTATCACGCCCAATGGTATGGGTGCCCTTGTGTAGATGTAGTTGTGAACCTTAGAGGAAAACAATATGCACTCAGTCTCGAAAAACACCCAGAAACCGGGTGTAAATTTTTCAAATTGGGTAATATTTCCATATGCATTTTGATGAGTCTGGAAAGCGTGTGCAAGTTTCTTTGAGGAAAACAAAAACAAACTGTGTATGACGAGCGTATGCTAGTCTACGTGTGTTCAAATGTCACTAAGCTCTATACACGATTCCATACTTGTGATGCAATGAGAATATATACCAAGGTGTAGAAGAAGAAGCAATGGCTATGTATTAGTAAAGAGAATAAACGTAAACAAAAATAACTACGTCACTAATTTACACGGCTTCTTATGGGAGCTCACTTGCTTGTAGTTGTGAAACATTTTGCCCCGTACACGGATGTCACGCACACTAAATGTCTTTTCCACACCTCGGTATATATTCTCATTGCTTGTGATGGGTAGTGTATACATTTGGGTTTATTCTACGACTGGTGTGAGGTGAGAATTGTCGGTGTCGTATAGCGAGGTGACAATTCTCGACTCGTGAAGTGACTCGCCGTGTAAATCAAATGGAGAGTCACTTCACTCGAGTCGAGAATTGTCACCTCGCTATACGACACCGACAATTCTCACCTCACGCCAGTCGTAGAATAAACCCAATTATACACCAATGTTGAGACTTTAGATAGACTTAGGGGTCTATTTTGTAAATCGAGTGGATTCATGTGACTCGTCTATAGTCATTGTCGATCAAAGTAGAGTAAGGTGGGGCAAAAGTGCGACCTTAGTGTTATAATCAAAGTTTCCAAGAAAACAATAGCAGTTAAAACAAAACAAATACCATACAGTGAACCTTCAATATATTGGCTATAATTTTGCTGAACAAACTTGTGTACAAATATTAACCCATTTTTAGTTATAACAGTTTCAAAATGTATTGTCTTATTCGAACTTTTGCCCCACCGGTGGGGCAAGAGTTCGAATCTAGTGTGGGGCAAAAGTTCGCTGGCTAAAACACTAAATATCGATCCTTTTATGACAGGCATACTTTACACCAGCCGTAAACTTAAGTTTGCCGAAAAATACACACTAAATTTTCATCAAAAAAATTGCTTAAAACCGGGTTAATTGTAATATACTCAAAAAAAGCAGTTTTTCGCAAAACTAAGTGGAAATGTAAAATTTTGGTGTTAGTTTTCACACGATCAGACAAATTTAACTAAATTTAAAGATAATATGTGGATTTTAGGCAATTCGAAATTTTTTCCGTGATTTTATACATGGCTTGAACTTTTGTCCCGCTGATTCGAACTTTTGCCCCACTATGAGCCAAAAATTGTTTTCAAGCATTTATGCAAAATCTAATACACGTCAAAACAACCTTATGATAGGCCTAGAAACGCCCTTAAATAAAATATTGAAAAAGATTTTATTTTCAATTGGTTCCATGCAAAGAAATTTTGACCAAAAATTACAAAATTCACGTCGAAAAGCAACATATAGCCATAACTTTTCCAAATCTCAATCGATTTTTATGATATTTGGAGTAAAAGTCTCTTACTTGAATAGCATTCGAACCACAATGACATTTATAAGATTTGTTTTGAATTGAGCTAAAAATCTTAAAAAGAAACTCTTACCCCACTCGAACTTTTGCCCCAGTTTACTCTAAGCATGCCTATTTCAGATGTCACCCGTCGACTCTCATAGTAAACCAGTCACATAGAGTAACAATTATCGATAAACTCGAGTGACAGAGCCGAGTCGAGCAACATTTTTGGTCGACAGTGACTCCAGTCGAGTCGTTTTTGGTCGACTCGACTTATAAAATAGGGCCCTTAGGGCTTATTGTATAAGTCGAGTCGATCAAAAACGACTCGACTAAAGTCACTGTTGACCATTAATTACGCTCGACTTGGCTCTGTCACTCGAGTTTATCGACAGTTATCACTCTATGTGACTGGATTACTATGGGAGTCGACGGGTGACATCTGCAATATCCTTGCTTACTTTGATCGACAATTGGGCTTATTCTACGAGTAGCGTGAGGTGAGAATTGTCGGTCTCGTATAGCGAGGTGATAATTCTCGACTCGAGTGAAGTGACTCTCGTGGGTTAATTCAATACGAGTGGCGTTAGGTGACAATTGTCGGTGTCGTATAGTGAGGTGACAATTCTCGACTCGAGTGAAGTGACTCGCCGTGCAAATCAAATGGAAAGTCACAGAATTGTCACCTCGCTATACGACACCCGCAATTGTCACCTCACGCCACTCGTAGAATTAACCCATCTATTTGATTCACACGGCGAGTCACTTCACTCGAGTCGAGAATTGTCAGCTCGCTATACGAGACCGACAATTGTCACCTCACGCCACTCGTAGAATAAACCCAAATGACTACACAGCCAATTCAGATTACCGACCCCAGTAAAATTTTACTGGGTTTTGGAACTACGGTTTTTTCGGTAATTTTTACGATTACCGAAAAAACCCAGTAATCCAAAATATGTTTTGATTGATGGAAATAACTGACTTAGTCAGTAAAATTGTTGAGCGTTTTTACTGGCTTTTCAGTTTCCCATGCTTTATGCTTTGTTTCTCCGGATACTGTTTTTTTTCAGAAATCAATACAAATTAAAACCCAATCGACATGAACATGAACATCGACATGCATTTTTCGTACGAATAAACATCTACGGTAAGCTTATCTCAGTGGAAGTAATCGAAAAATGTCAAAATCATTATTTGGTTGGTTTGCATACAAGAGGCAAACTCAATGATGCAGATGAATTTCCTGTATGGAAACCAACCGAATTTTCCAACGTAAGCAGTTAAAATCGTGCTAAGCCTTTTGGCTGCTTAAAATGGTTGATTTTCTCACTAAATTTCGACTACTTACCACGAGAAAGCGCAAAATAGGTGCAGGAAAAGTTTGGTTGCAATAGCCGTGTCTTTCGGCGCCGGTCGATTCTACAGCAGGAGATTCTCATTTGACACTTTCCCGCATGCGCATCAGTTTGTTTTGATTTGATTTTGACGACAAGTCAGTAAAAAACATCATCTACTGAATAGTCGGTAATTGTTTTTACTGACTTTTTAGGCCTGTTCGGTAATGTTGCAAAATTGAGTCTGACAGCTACCGTAGTTCAGTAAAAAGTAAAAATTATTACTGAAGCTCAGAAGTTTTCAGTCAAAAAGCTGAAAGTTCGGAATTTTTTATGATTTACAATTCTTACCCAGTATAAAAAATTACCGAACAAGCAAATCGTGATTGAGTGTGTAATATATTTTTTCCATCCATGCTAAGCCGCTTTCAAATAAACAGACGATGCGTTTGGATTTGATAGTAGCATAGTGTCTAAATCTCGATTACTTTTTCAAATCGACGTAAGTAACTTTCATATGGTTTTGAGAAAATCAATTCAGAAGAATCACAACCTGTCTTTTAAAACTGTTTTAAAATTAATCAACTTTTTAAATTTTTTTCGCCGTGTACATCGCTTAAATTTTGCATACATTAAGCTCGCGTTCAAAAACTAGGGAGTTCCTGTTATTTCCCACAAAAAAAAATATTACAAAATGATAAGCCGATTTATTCAGTTACTTTCGACGTTTTTCTACCAGTGTAAAATCGACTCAAGTAGTGTTTTGTTTTGATTCGTGGTTAAGTCACTTTGTCTCTCCATACAGCGGGGCGGCGAAAGTAGTGGTTAGGTTGCGAAAGTTGAGAATCTTACTTTCGTCGTTTTGTAAATCCGGAAATTAAACGTTTTAAAAGTGAAAAATCGAGTTGGTTCAGAGCGCAACGTGTAGAATTTCGTCTGCAAAACACGTAGAATCGATAAAGTAAGTTTGTATACTTTTTTGACTTGAGTCTGTTAGAATAAGTTTTCGAGAAATAATGCAATACATGATTTTCCGTACATATATTCCTTATTATCTCATTGGAGTAGTGCGTGATCCTTTGACCGCGATGCTTGCTCCTGTGGGGCGGGTGAAGCGGTCAGGATTAATCGTGTCAGTTGTGTCGTTCGCTTAGTGCTGTGGAATAGTGATAGTGCATTGTTGGCGTAGTGCAGTAAAATCAAAGACAAATTAAAGACCCCCATGTCCCTTGCAGTTGCCAAAATTTTATGGCTCAGAAGGTAATCTAGAATGCCGTTCAAAGTGTACTGCGATCTGTCAAACTTGGGTACCTTTTGCACTACCGAGGGATCAAATGCAGTACTAGAAGTGGTACTCAATCTGAGCCCGAGTGGGACGGACCTGGTAAAATTATATGTTCTTTTACATCTAACTAATCAAAACTTTTCGTTCAGTAATGGTGCGCATATATCAGGTAAATTCAAAATTGATATTCATGTACTTATTACTGTGTTATTACCATATGTTATTTATAATGCTCTATATTGTCGAATTGATCTCATCCTCCTATACACCCTACCCTACTAACACAATCTCCCTATCCCGTGATGTCTATGAAGATAGTTTGGCTTCCCTGTACTGCCCATAAATGCATGTCAGTCCCATGTTTGCTGGATTTCCTATTCACATGGGACAATTATGCGTTTATGGGCAGTGTATCTTCTTAAGTAAACGTTGAACTAACATTCCTTCCTTTCCACAAGCGATTGCAAGGACGTGGAATGTGGTGCTTGTTGACGTTCATCCCAATGGACCTATGTAAGAGCTCAGTATTTGACGTTTGAGCGGTGCCGTGTTATTTACGTGACCATGGCAACGAGTGAATTCGGCACCGTTCAAACGTCAAATTAGTGAACTCGTGCATCGGTCCATAGAAATATTAGTAGCAGAACGCTAGTGGCGCTGCTGTCACAAAATTGATTTAACTAATTATTACCTTTAATTGTTATTTTTCAATAATTGATCGATCCCACGCAACAGAGAATGTTTTGTTTTGGCCTTTGACACCCGGTACTCACGCTGTCACATCGCAGCAAACTAGATGTTGGTCACACAAACAGCAGCGACATTAGCATTCTTAGGTTAATGCTTCTACTTTCATCCCAGACGTTTTATTTTTGCGACACTACATGTACTGCCGTTATACGCATAATTGTCCCATGTTCCAAAATATGTAATCGAGAAAAACGCGTTTGAAGATTTTAACACATTTAGGCCTCGTTTTGACCAGGTGGGTGGTAAATTTAATTAAAATCTTCACAATAGTATAAAGAATAGCGTGTTCATTAGAGTCAAGAGTTTGTGTTATGGGAAAAAAGTAAGTTTAGCTATGAAATTCAAAGTGGGACTATTATGCCTAGAAATACGGGGTTTCTGGTGAATTTCTACGCATAACAGTCCCACTGATAGTAGTGAGCAATTATGTTCTAAGCATACTGCTGTAGATGACCGTTCTTATGTATATATAGTATAGAATGTAGAGGACGTATATCCTCAAGACAACGTTAAGGCACCTAATGAAGGCTCAAGTGACATGTGCTAAACGGAGCCACGTGTGGGGAAGCGAAAAAATACGATTTTATAGTTTGGGATGGAAAGCAAAGTTTTCTGTATGTGTGATAATGAGAAAATGTATGAGTTAGGGCTCTATTTTATAAGTCGAGTCGACCAAAATGACTCGACTGGAGTCGCTGTCGACCAAAAATTCGCTCGACTCAGCTCTGTCACTTGAGTTTATCGACAGTTGTCACTCTATGTGACTTGATTACTTTGGAAGTCGACGGGTGACATCTGAAATATGCATGCTTACTTTGATCGACAATGACTACAGACTAGTCACGTGAACTCGCTCGAATTACAAAATAGACCCCTTAGTGAAAGAAAGAGTGGATTAGTAAGTTAGAGAGTTTATGAGATGTAATAAATTCCTATATCGACTCTTCCAGCTGCAGGCTTGACGAAAACTCATCTGCGAAGTGGTTAGAACACTCGCCTCTCACGCCGAGGACCTGGGATCGAATCCCATCCCCGACATAGTCACTTATGACGTAAAAAGTTATAGTGACGACTTCCTTCGGAAGGGAAGTAAAGCCGTTGGTCCCGAGATGAACTAGCCAAGGGCTAAAAATCTCGTTAATAAAGTCAAACCAACCAACCAACCATCATCTGCGAATTCAAAGTTATTCTGCGGAATTAATATTTAACTCAAAATTCACGACACAAATCTTCACACGATTTGACATTTCTTTGGACTTGGTTTGCAAAATTATCGCTAATTAAGTTATAGAACCGCCAACACCAGTTATCCGGAATAACGTGGCCGTGCGGTTAGTGTTACCAAGCATTTAGCCGCATCGTGTCAAGGAGTGTGGGTTCGATTCCCGCTTCAGTCCGGAAAACTTTTCGTCAGGAAAGTATTTCGACTGTGCCACTGGGCGTTGCATGCTAGTCCGTTGTCTAGTGTGGTGCTTCCTTCAAAGGGAAAATCGTCCACTGGAAGCATTAACGTGTCGGTGTCTTAAAAAAAAAAAAAAAAAAGTTTGTTGTTGCCAGCTAGGTTTCAGAACCAACAATTTAGTGGCCATTTCCTCCAGGAATTCGGAACAATCCGAAATATGGTCAAGTCATTCAAACACATCTGAACCACCTTTAGATTTGATTTGAAAATTCATGAAGATGATTTGTTGCATGCCAAGGACTCGAAATTAAGGGGTCTATTTTGTAAATCGAGCGCTTTCATGTGACTCATCTGTAGTCATTGTCGATCAAAGCAAGCATGCATATTTCAGATGTCACCCGTCGACTCCCATAGTAATCTAGTCACATAAAGTGACAACTGTCGGTAAACTCGAGTGACAAAGCCGAGTCGAGCGAAATTTTTGGTCGACAATGATTCCAGTCGAGTCGTTTTTGATCGACTCGACTTATAAAATAGGGCCCTAAAGTGAATAATGATTCTTCAAGTGGTCTTCAGTAGTCTCCGCGATGAATCCCAAATTACGGTTAATTTCCAATCGATGACCGCGGTTCCAAAAACTAGAACAATTTTGTGATTGACCCTGAAAATTCTACTGAAATTCATTGAAACACGGATGGGAAATAATATTTTGATATTGAAAATTTCAATCAAATATGACGTTGGGCTCGCATGAATGATGAATGCATCCCGATAATACAAACACATAAAACAGGTTGTGTTCCACATGGGATGTAAAGCCAACGTAAGAAGATATTCAAAACGATTTTCTCAAACTCTCCAGCTGAATAAAACCTGCCAACTAAATATTTTGTTCGAGATCAGCGCAGCGAATTGTATAGTGTGACAGTTATGCGTAGAAATACAGTAGTGGGACAGATATGCATGGAAATTCATCAATGGGACAAATTGACTTGGCTTGCTTTTCATTGAGTTTCCGAACAAAGTTAATTTTTCTTACCGTGAAGGCCCCATACTCTGCGCACTTAAGGCTTTTCAAATTTCAAACAGCTGTAATTAATTGAAAACAAAAAACAATATTCTGTAATTTTGGAAGCATATACTGATTGATCTTATGTATAAAGAAAAAATATAAAAGCTTCACTAAGTAACGATTTTTATTGCAAATTTTTAATTTTTCTCAAGGGTGTCCGGGTTCCTAACTCTGCGCACTGATTTTTGCAATGCTCCTTATTCTGCGCATTTAGGTTCCTATCTCTGCGCACTCGATAAATTCTTTATAACAGTTGAAGTGTTTTACTAATAGCATTACTAGCATTTAAACTCCGAATTTCTCTTCATTTTCTTGCTTCATACGGCTTTACGTCCCCAGTGGAGCGTGGAATGTCTCTAACACAGTGAATCAATTGTCACCCAACACGCAGCAACAAAGACATTGTCACCTCCTATTCTTGTTGCAACAATTTTATTCCGCAACATGAGTTTATCATCACTTGAACAAAATATGACAAAGATCGATCACCACGTGCGCAGCGATTTTCTGGGCTTCGCATTGCAATTTTCGAGAACTTTCTCCGTGTTGGTAAACATTGACACATTATCAAACAGCATCTATAAAATTAATTTGGTTTTGTGTTTAAAATAACTGATTTATCGCGAGTTGAAATGGTTGCAACCATGTTGCGCTCTGTGATTGTCATGACAATTTTGCTTTTCATTGTGTCCTTATCCGTAACAGTTGCGACAAACGGTTATGAGCGAGCTTGCTATGTTATTTGTTTTTTGTCTATTTTGATGATAATTTGATTCACTGCTCTAACACAAGTTTACTAAGTGAAGTGAATTTTATCTATAATTCAATTGAATGCCATTAAGTGCAACTCTCAAAACAATCAAAATCATCATATGATTTCCAAAACATGTAATTAACTTAGTTTTCTAAAACCTAAACCAACATACAAAAAGGGTACACACTATTGGGTTTATTCTACGACTGGCGTGAGGTGAGAATTGTCGGTGTCGTATAGCGAGGTGACAGTTCTCGACTTGAGTGAAGTGACTCTCCATTTGGGGGTCTATTTTGTAAATCGAGCGAATTTATGTGACTCGTCTGTAGTCATTGTCGATGAAAGTAAGCATGCATATTTCAGATGTCAACCGTCGACTCCCATAGTAATCCAGTCACATAGAGTGACAACTGTCGATAAACTCGGGTGACAGCGCTGAGTCGAGCGAAAATTTTGGTCGACAGTGACTCCAGTCGAATCGCTTTTGGTCGACTCGACTTATAAAATAGGGCCCTTGATTTGCACGGCGAGTCACTTCACTCGAGTCGAGAATTGTCACCTCGCTATACGACACCGACAATTGTCACCTCACGCCACTCGTAGAATTAACCCATATGTTTTTTTTGCGTTCACCCTTGGCGTGTAAGGGAAAATAAGCTTTGACGGTTTATGTATTTTCACTAGCAAATATAAAACAAAAAATTTCTTTGGTTCGGTTCGGGTCTGGGTTTGGTATCAAATTATTGTCTCGATTCGGGTCCGATCCGGGTTTGAAGAAAATAAATAAGAACCTGGTGCTGGTTTGTTATATGTGAAACCCGAACATTTCTATTAAATACGAAGAATAGTTTAAGCGTAAGGGTATATCCATTCTTAATGTGGTGTTCATCACTAAATCGAAAAGTATCGCCGCTCTGTATAAGCGTGACGTAATTAATGAACGATTCCTATTGCAGATCAATAACAGCACTTTATTGGCGTTTCTATGTTGCAAATCGCGATTAAACCTTGATGTCCCATTACTCGATATTGACTCATGAAACTATACAAAAAATCAAAATTATTTTATTGAGGGGACGGAGTGTAGAAATCCTTTAAATATGATGGAGGTCATTTTTTAATCTTCCCTTACCATGATGGTCCCCTCAAACAATTTTCCAAAGCATTTCTATTCCATATCTCGATGGTATCGACAAGTCGATGGTTCCCTTCAATATCGACCTCTGGAGGGTTGATTGTATGTTGAAAATAACGTTTTATAACTGCTGCGCATAGTAAGTAACATAGTTGAAAAATGGTTCCTTACTATGCGCACTGAAGAAGAATAAGAACATGGAGAGAAAATAAGTTGCACTTTATCAGTGATGATTGCTCGATAAATAAACTAGAGCCTACGTACTAAAAATCGAAAATATATTCTCTTTAATTTGCTTCAAATGACTTAAGTGATGAGGTACTCCCTTAGCATTTTTGCTAACGGGCAGTCAATTTGGAAGTTTTTCAATATTTTTAAAGCTATTTTATTTTTTATTAAAGTAACAAACGTAAATTTGTCAAGAAAATTCGTGTGCTTTTTTATTACTATTGTAGCAATATATGAAAAATTAATTTTGAACAATAATGTACGTATTTTACCAGATTTTGGTGGATTTTGGTGAAAGTGCGCAGAGCTAGGAGCTGCGCAGAGTTAGGGGCCTTCACGGTAAGTGTTTTCTAAAACTATACCTTTTTGATGACAAAAAGTCAAAATGCACAAAAAGTAACATGGGACAATTATGCGTATAACGGCAGTGTAGATTTCTCAAAACAAAATAGAGCTGAGCATTGTACAGCCACCCACGATTTGTACAGTCGTTAATGCTATGCTATGCTATGTATTCCTCATTATCTCATTGGAAATAAGCATAGAGCGACTAGTCTGTCCAAGTTTATATGCTTTACCCTATTATCATACATTTGGAATGATGGACCTACCGGTTGTCGCGCGGTTGATCACCGCTAAATGCGCTGTTGTTGCGTCCTTCTGTTTTGTACAAAATTCGACTACTGAAATATAATTTACCCAAATTGTGCTGAAATTTTGCACACTTCAGTGGAACCCCAAAGAAACCCAAAATTTCATTCTAATGTTCAACTCAACATTATCTTTCGGCCTTGATAGTATTAGTCATAAAACGTAAAATTTATGTCTTTTATTATAAAAGCTTATAAAAATGCGCAGCAATAGATGTTATTCAAATTTCTCCGCGGTGGGCACGGCCTCAAATAACACCTGGATGAGATAGGTGAGTTTATCTAAAAAAGAAGATATCGTTAATGACGTGAAAATGCCGCTGTGATGATGCACTGAATGAAGTGCGCAAATATGTACTTACTCATCCACTTGGGCCTAATTTTGTAGTAAACGAACGGCGTGTAGACAGCCACGCCACTCAAGATGAACGCAACGGCGAAGAAATACTTAGGCGACGGTTCGGCGATGATTGGCACCACTGATAAGAATATGGATACTCCGAGCGCGAAGATTGGCACGAATAATGGCACTTTGTAGGGTCTGGGTGTGTCAGGTTGCGTTTTGCGTAAGGTCAGCAATGCGATGAACGCTGATCCGTAAAAGAACCAAATGAGGAACGACGCAAGTTCGATCAGTTCCTCTATGTTGCCCACCAATATGAAGGCGAACGCTAGAATACCCTGCATTGCCACTGCTGGAGTTGGTGTCGCACGGCGCACGTGGATGTACGAAAGAGGTTCCAGCATTTGACCTTCCTGGCTGGCCACGTAGCAGAGGCGAGTTACGCCAAATTGGATGCTCAGGGCGCAACCAAAAGTAGACAATGCTACTCCTAGTGGAATGAGAAATGAGAACGATCCAAGCACACGATCGCCAAAGTCCAGTCCAACGGCTTCCGATTGGATCATTTCCTCCGGGGAAAGCACTGTCATGTAGGCCATGTTCATGAACACATACAGCCCGGTGATGATCGGTACGGCAATTATGATGGATCGTGGAATATTACTGCAAGAAGATTAGTGTTTATAAGATAAGCCTTGTTAGTTGATGTTGCTCTAGACTGACTTACACTTCAGGTCGCTTGATTTCCTCGGTGATCGTGGTGACGCTAGACCATCCATCGTACGCCCAAAGACCGTTGTAGAAGGCCAATGCGATGTGCCCAGGGCTGAAGTTTGTTCCAGCAAATCCCCTGGACAAGTTCTCCGTATTGCCTATTGCTAGCTGGTAGATACCACCAAAAATAACTATAAGGCATGCAAATACTTTGCAAAATCCAAAAATATTGTTGATCGTAACGTATAACTTTACGCTGCTTAGATTAATATAAGTGATAACACCTGTGGGATAAACGCAATGTTTCAAAGAGGGTTTAACAAATGGACAGATAAGTTCACTTACCTAATCCTAATAGGGCTATCAGTTTGATAAGATTATGCAGATCCTCTTCAGGGAGGCTCTTCAACCCGAGTAAATTACTGAAAGGTAGAATTGAGTATTCGGCGAATGTGAGAATTATCACAGCAATTTCTGCAGGTCGTAGCACTACAACGTAGACCCAGGCACATATGAAGGAGGGTAACGGTCCCCAGAATTTGTTGGTCTTTTTGAAGGCTTCGATGAGGTATGCGTACTCAGCTCCCGATCGTGGTACGACGGTTCCCAGTTCTGCAAAGCAGAGTGCTCCTAGCAGGGATATTATTCCGCAAACTGCCCACACAACCAGGCAAAATCCTACGCTTCCGGAGTACTTGAGAGCAGCCGTCGGTGAGACGAATATTCCGGAACCGATCATAACGCTGATGATGACATTAATGGCGGACATCAAGCCCATCTCCCGCTTCAAGCCGCCGCTGGTCGGCGCCGCTTTCACTACGGTCATCTTGATTGCTTTGGTTGAGCTTGGACTTTCTCAGTTCAGTCAGAAGGGAGGTTTAGTGGAATGCGATGGCCTAGCTGATGGTAATGCTAACCAGGTGCAGCATGGCTCCAGACGATGTATATTGCCTCTCAATCGGATCGGTACTGAAATAGGGATACAAATGTCGTCACATCAATACACTTTCGAGTTATGGGTAGTTCTTCTACCAACACGTGGGCATACGTCGCAGAAATTATCTGATAACGAGTGCCTAGCACTCACAAGGCTGTTCAGAGCTTACCAAATATACTTATAGTGAATGAGTGTAGCTGTAGCTATGTGGGTTGGGGCGCAGGAAACGAAGCTGCTACGTGTTTTTGTTTGTCAATGAATTTCACACGCTGATAAATAGGCGACCTGTTGTGCGTCAACTTCATATGCATAGTTCATGAGCAATTAATTGGATGTAGATGTAATTAAGCTAGGTGAGCTACGCTGTAAAAACTATCAATTATAGTTTTTGCGTACATTTCAACTATTTTTCCTATAGACTTTCCAAATTGATTTTTTTTTTTCAATACCCCAGAACGATAAAATTATTACTCCAAATCTTATGGGAATGGACTGTGTTTATAAACCCTGAATTATGTTTGAGAACCTTAAGTTTCCTCAATCCGTAAAACAGTTTTAATAGGTCAGTGGAACCCAGATATTCGTAGCGGTAAACGAGGTTTGAATCCCGCAGGTCATCGTGGAATTTTTCGGGTTGGATATTTTCTTGACTTCGCCGGGTATAGAGTATCTTCGTGCTTGCTACACGACATACTCATGAAATAATGATTAAATTCGCAAGAAAAGCTTTTAGCTCATAACAGTTGAAGTATTCACAAGAAAACCTAGAGGTAGACTCTGTCCGGTTGGGACGTAACACCAGAGAGAAGAGAAGAAGACTAGAGGTTTTCAAAACATATTTAAAGTCTCAAAGATTCCTTCGCATATCTACGACTCTTAAATACATTTTAGCACTGTTGATAGCATTTTGAAAGACCTTAAAATGGTTCTAATCTTGTAGGGTAGTCCGGAGACCTAGTAGCAGTATTCAAATTATACTGTTTTCTTAAAACTATTGAACTAACTATGAAAGTGTCTCCAAACACAAGAAAATCTATATGATTCCAGATATTTGACCTGTTTAAATTTATTCGGAGTGCAGTGGTCATTAGACTGATGCAAATTTGGAAGTTTTCCCTTCCCTTCCCGTTCAATGTCAATTATAATGAAAATCTTTTCTCCCAAAGTTTTACGTGATTTAAAAAAAATAGGGGACTGGGCTGAACACAAAAGCTTGGCGTTTTCCATAGTAATGTCCATATAAACTTCAAATGGCGTGTGCACAGTAGTGTGGGACAACATTTAGATTCTCGCTCCAGTCCACTTTTTGGATTGCATTTAGGTCCCATAACAACTGCGCAAAATTTCAGCTCGATCGGTGAAACTATATTTTAGCGCCAGCTCTTCAAAGTTTGTATGGGATTTACTATGGTAAAACTTACTTTTGCAAAGAAAAATCGCCAGAGGTCGCCCATTGACCTCTATAAAAATTTTAAATGCAAACCTCGGTAGGTATTTTTACGATGAAGAATATTGCCGAAGACCGCGAAACAATCCGACACTTGTGAAAAAAGTTATTCAATGAAAACCTATTGGCAAGGCGACGCACAGTGGCGGTCCTTCATACAAAGGTCGGACAAAACCTCAAATACGTCTCAAATTGCTAGATAATAGTTATCTATTAATTATCTTGGATACCTGATATCATTCCGTTGAAAATAACAGTCAAATTGAAAATTCGATTTTCTAGTGAAATTGGTCCAAATTAAGTTTTTTCATCCAATCGTATAAAAAGGCTATCATTACTTTTTATTGTTGTAATGCAGAAATTTTTGCATAATCCTAAACTAGAGGTACAAATTTAACTTCCTTTTAGAAATTCCAGTAAAGTTTCAAACGAATTATGATCAATTATATAGATTTGAATGATGAAATCGATAAATTATAATGAAAAATGAAAATGGAATTTTCACCTCTAGGGGCAAAAAGGGGCAAAAAAAACGATTGCACGTTTGAAAGTAAGGATGATTTGCTGCTTCATAGTGAGTGACTCATTTTCCCGAAACTCTTCACATAAAACGTACGAAGTTTAGAAAATTTAACAAAATTTTGGAGAAAGATTCGTTGAAACATTTTTTGCTACAAATAACAACTTGGTATGTTAAAAATTATATAATTATAGTCAAAACTAAGGTTTATAACTACGCTTTCAAATGGAATCTATTGAGCTTAAATCGGTTATGATTTCGTTGAGATACAGATGTTTGAAGTTTGCTAGGTGAATCGAAGTGGATGAATTTCGAGCAGTCCAATTTTGCTGACTTTCCCACACTTACGATGCTGCCAAAAATCGAAAACAGAACAGATCAATCTCAAATTTTGAGAAATTGTCGCTCAATAGTAAAGAAGTCTATAAAAAATATTGACGAGTGATTTTGAGAACATGAGTTTTTGAGGTTTTGTCCGGCCATGCGCCACTGTGCGACGTTGATTAACACGTAAAGGAATAACAATAATAAAACAAAATTGGGCAAAATTTCCGAATAGTCTATGCTTAATAACTTTTTTCGCAAGCATCGGATTGATTTGCGGTCTTCGACAATGTTGTTTATCGTAGAAATTCCTATCGAGATCTATGTTCAGAATTTTTATAGAGGACAATGGGCGACCTCTGGCGATTTTTCTTTGCAAAAGTAAGTTTTCCCATAGTACAGTATGGCCCATAAAAAATGCGAAAATTGTTTGAACGTGAATATAGCATCCACAAGCGTTATTTTCATTGTTTTTGATAGTGAATTTAATTTCTGATTATTGTTGTATATTTTGACACAACTTCGCGATCCAGGACAATTTTTGTCATATTTTTCTTATTGTCCTAAATAACGTAATAAAGCAAACAACTTCAAAGGCTTTGTCCAAAACTAGAAACAGCGTCTGATTGTCGTATACTCTGGTGATAAACTTTCCACCTTCAAAAATCACACTTTATTGTTGAATATTTAAGTTTGTTTAATATCAGAGGATGGAGGAGTTCTCAGAGAACGTGTTTTTCATGATCACAATAAAATATTTTGCCAGGGTCATAGATTTGAGGGCATTTGCGTCTTATAGGTTTGATATGCCTTTATTTTTTGTGAAGGTTGAATAAAAAATAAATACGGAGGCCTATAACAAATTCTTGAGGATGAAATTTGTTCCATCGGTTACATACAACTTGTATCAATACTAGCTCATAGGTTTTGAGCAAAACGGAGCCGCTTATCACACTTATATGAAGGTTCAATCAAAGCTCTCCAAAATGAGCCGTTTTTCGAAAATATGTTTAAGTCTCTAATTACCCAAATATGAACCAATTCTATCATTTGATATGGGCATATGCTGGAGACAAGGCCTATGAAGAATCTAACGCCATCGTTGATGTTTTAGAAGCTTTCATCACACAGATATTGAACTCGACGTCCGCATGATAAAATTTGAAGGTATGCTTCCAATTCCTCTCTGGAAAGGTGAAAGTAACATATAAAAATCATATCCTTAGCGAAAAACTGAATCTAAATAGGTTAAACAATACAAGCAATGAATAATATTTATGTTTCATTCACATTTTCTATGTAAAAACTACCATAAAACATGATATGACCATTTTCGCATTTTTTATGGGCCATACTGTAAATCCCATACAAACTTTGAAAGGCTGGTGCTAAAATATAGGGCCCTATTTTATAAGTCAAGTCGATCAAAAACGACTCGACTGGACTGGCTCTGTCATTCGAGTTTATCGACAGTTGTCACTCTATGTGACTGAATTACTATGGGAGTCGACGTCACGTGAATTCGCTCGATTTACAAAATAGACCCCATAGTTTCACCGATCGAGCTGAAATTTTGCACAGTTGCTATGGGACCTAAATGCAATCCAAAAAGTGGACTGGACCGAGGATCTAAATTTTTTATATAACCATGTCCCAGGCTAGTGCACAGTCAAATTTCGTCCGAATCCTTTCAAACTTTGGGAGAATGCTATTTACCATAATAAAAATAGTTTAAGCATATGGGAGCCAAAATTTCAAAATATGCATTTTTTATATCCTGCAAATAAAGAATAAAATAATATGTTAATCAGTCCACAGTCCGGGAAGCCTCCCATCTGCGCCTACGGTAGCCAGTATTTATAGCTCAGAAATCCCGTAGGTACGAACAAGTAAAATGTACCTGACAACCGTTCGCCCTGAAAATTTGATCGATTGGTCACCACCAGCACTGCCCATAACTGCATAACAGTCACATTCGACATTTTTGACAAATTGGAGTTAATACCATGGAGAGTCATCAAATGATAAATATTTTTGATCAACTTACTTAAATCTGAGAGATTGTTCTAGAAAATTCGAAAAAAATACCACGTTGTTTTGTCACATTGGCAATTATAACCGCATAACAGTCACATTGAGATTATAAATAAGTCTCGTAATGTAATAGCAATGAAATTCCTATCAGAATTATTTTCTGGCTATTCACCTAGTATGCGATATGAGTTGTATCAAATATCAGCCTCAAATAAGCACTTTTGAGTTCCTGGTAATTTTTTGAAATTTTAGTTTCCTCCCATACTGCTATAAAATGCACACTTTATATTCAATTTACTCAATGCCTACTTTTGTTACAAACATGCAGTTATGGGCAGGCAGCGGTATGTTTAAAAAATGTTACATGTGATTTTTTTTACTTTGCTGATATTATCACCCATGTAAACAATGATCGGTAATATTGAAAATACTTACTAACGCTACGGTCTCTGAAGCCAAATATGAAGGCCAAACTCTTACAAGTCAGTTACATTTTGTGTTATTTCAAAATGAAAAACACCATAAACCGCGTAGTACGCAGAGGTAGGCAATTTCCTAAGGAAATTTTACTTTCTTCATAGTAATGCGTCAATTCAGCTAAATTGAAAATACTTACATATTACATCATTTTCAGAAGTCATATGAGCATGAATCTTTGGTAGTGTCATCCATGACCAAGGAAATCATCGTTTCGGAAGGTTGAAAAAATTACGCATGAACAAAACTCAATTTTCACAAGAAGCTTATTTTTGTAAGCTCATGAATATCAAAATTGTTTAGGAGGGACGTTACCCCGCTGATCAATGTTGCCACGTTTTACGGTATATGGAAATACACTTTTTTATATTAAACTTTGGGAGGGATTATTAGAGTACTACAAACTACAAATGAACTTTAACACTTCACTTTTTGCAAAAAAAAAAATAAAATACTAAAATCACTAAGGTGAGCAAATACCTTTAAACTCTAATATGTGTTGCTTATCTTGACAGATAGGCCTATTTCGTCTGCGACTTACAGACTTCTTCAGTGTCGAGCACTCGACCCTAACTTTCGAAGTCTCCGTAGTAGGTTAAAACAACTTAAAGTTGGGTAAACTCGAAAGAACCCAAATTTGGCTTATTCCATTGAACTTCGACGCTCTGTCGGTGCGTCTCTTTCGGTTTCTGACAACATTGCTGTTGCGAGAGAGGCAAAGCTACCAACTCGTGGGTAAAAACTAATTGCAGTTTACCCAAATTTGAGTTAAAGGAACTTATTTTTTGGGTAGTCTGATTTCTCCGAGAGTCCCTTGATTTATAATTTTGATGTTCCAGATAAATATTGACAACAGTTTGAAAGAACCATGCAACGAGAACCCTCGAGAGAAAATCTTGCAAAGACTATAACAAAATTACCTTGATAAATTATCCACTTGGGCTAGTAATTTACGGATTGAGGAAAATATAAATGTGTTTATTATCTGTAGATTTGGATCAAATTTATGCAATATTTAAACAATTTTTGTGGATCTGCAATATTTTGAAAAGAAGCATATTTAAAATGATGATAATTAATACAAACCTTTAAAAATCTGGCAAACAAATGAAAAAAAAAACAGTATGGAAACATCGCATTTTCTGTAAAATTTCAGATGTGTTTAATAGAATAGTAGTTTCAGAAACCTAATGATAAAATCAAGAAAATGTATGAATTACCAAGTATCTTCGTCTTGTTCATTCCAGGACATAGAGCTTTATGATTTTGATAGTATCTTTTCATAAGACTGTGACAGTTGCTTATATATTTAATGGTTTAATTGTTTTCATTTGAATAGAAAGATTTTCATTGAAACTGAAAAAAACAGATAAGAATTGTATGGAATTCACTACTATCTATAATATTGAATCGACTTATGTCATATGTAACATCTCTATTGGAAATTGTAGACCCATGGTAAGGGACGACTTCTAGCGTAGTCAACATCTTGGTGTGTTTCCCCATTTTTGGAATAATTGAATCGAGAGTGTAATCATAAAGCGATGTTTTGTTTAATGTTTATGATCCGTACCGTAAAACGGGGTAACTTTGATAGTTTTTTTTCGAAAAAAAACTTGAATATTTATGCATGCTGTTTCAAAGAATTATAGTTTATATTTTTAAAACAAGTACTGGCATCCTAGCTATCGATTGCAATTGAGAGATTGCCAAAAAATTTATTTTGAATGGATATATAATTTTTCATATAATCGAAAGTCGGGTTTCTGTTTTGGGGTAACTTTGATAGTGGAGTATAAATCGAACAAAATAGAATAAATTACGTAACATTTGTAGGGCATTGCATACCTCTAGGCGTTTAATGTTATAAGGAAATTCCTGACTTAGATTACAAAAATGGTCCCAGTTTGTGAAAATGGTTTTCCCTAAGAGATTTGAGACCATATTCAAGTTCTATGATAACTAGGCTATCGAAGATAAGTGACCAACTATTCAAAACTACATCAAATAGTGATCGTAGAACAGATTGTTTGTAGGCGTTTCGAAAATGCTAAAATCGTATCAATTTTTAATATTCGTATATAAAGCCCCAAATGTTCTCGATTCAAATGTAAACAGCTCTTACATGAAGTTTCATACTAATATTCTTTAGTTTTGCATTCGTTTTGCTTAACAGATTAACAGAAATTATGATATTTCGTTTAGTATGTGGTGGGCCAAAGTTACCCGCATTATCAAAGATACTTCGTTTTACGGTAATCGAACAAGCGCCGTAATACAATAACTGTTTGAATGCTGAGAGGCTTTCAGGATGCCTTTGCGCTCATTCATATATTTCATAACGCTAAAGGGGGTGGGTGGGTATCCTGAAAATTTTACAGCTCATACAAAATTAGAAAAAAAATATTCATACAAAATGCGTTACAAGGGGGTGGGTGGATGTCAGAAATGACCTTTTTGGCGTTATGAAATTTGTGAATAAACCCTTTCAATGTTTGCTCCCCTTCAGTCGTAGTATTGAATATGCTTCAACTTTTTGGGACATTATTAGCTGATTTAACGATATCCAAACAAAATAACAATCAAACCATAACAAACTTTTAACAAACTGGTTTTAATGAAAATTTGAAAATAAACACATTTATATGTAAACTTTCATTATAATAAACGAAACAAACTGCTTTTGAAAATTCTCAAATTGATGACGGATCATGTTCCCCTTAATAATCTTAAATCTCCTCACATGCGGACAACTCTTCAAAAAAGAAGATGTGCAGATAACGAACAGTTACGCAGGAATTTAAGCTTAATCTCTCCAGCAAGTCGGTATACTTCGTCAGGTGAATGGAAAGGACTCAAATCCAGGATCATCTTGTCCAATAGTTTTTGCTTGATTTAAACTGGTTCTGGTCGTACGAAGCAGAAAAGCCATACGCAACCGTTGGACTGGAAACGGTTATTACAAAGAAAGGTCTAATTGCCGGCATGGTTCAAACGAGAGCGCCTTTTAAGGCTCAAGAATCCATCATTCAATCATCAGCAATCATCAAAAACGAAAAACCAGTTTGTTCATTCAAATTTAAATGTATCCTCATGAAAATCTATCACTGCATTACAGATAGCAAGTGCAATGCAATGATAGATTATTATAAACATTGCTTAAATTTTGAGCAAAAAAACTTATTTTGAAAATTTGTCAAACGATGATGGTTATTTTCCTCTTAACAATAGGACATACACTATCGTCACCCACTATTATGGGTTATTTATATTTGAACATGCGGAATGTCTCTATTCCGTTCTGGTGATATTGAAAATATTTCACTTCTTCAATCGTTCGAACCACTGCACAGATGGGAGAGGGGTTTCAAAATAAGTCGTAATTCATGCGACTGTTTGCAATTTTCGAAAACCACCATATTTCAATGAAAAAAAACGCCAAGAAATTTCTGAAATATTTACAACATAATTGCAACTGATTGTAACATCCTTCATTTGATATAATCAAGACTAGTGCTGAATAATGTTTGTAGTAATGACGGTTTGATAAATGTGGGGTTTTGATGGTAAATTGTTAACGGTTTCTTTCTAAATGTGAAAGACCTACACATATAGTGCCTTTAATATACTTATCATACACTTGTCTGTCAATATCTATTTGTTGAAGATACTATCGAACTGTTTATTAATATTGCGTTGATAAACTTTCTGCAACTGCGAACATACCATTTTTGGTTAATAGCCTATAGTATCTATTCTAGCTAAATATTAGAGCATTTACAAGAAAATCTAAATTCATTGATTTGGCACGTGCACGGCAGGTGATAAAAACAACCGATATGAATATTCAATCATGAGTTATTACAGCCTGAATAAGCGCAAACCCACAACCACAGCTGTTAGACGTAAAATTTAGCTGCTTATCTATTTGCTTGTATAGAAATCCTCAGCCGCAAAAGCCCAGCATACGAGTTCGTGTAAATATGGGGAGTAACGATAATTCCTGTACAAACCTAGATGTCTTACTGACCTATCTGTAGTGTGTCCCAGTTAGGATAGCCACGCTGTATTGATTTATTCACACATCACTAGGGCTGAGCTCAGTTCATCATAGCAAATAATTGATAACTAGATAACCCAATATATCGCAAAATATCTCAAATGGGGCACAGCTCAGCACTACAGTTATTCACTTGGAGATTTTTTATTTAAATATGTGGTTCAAAAATAAGCAGAAAAGGTGGCGAACTTGCGAATTAGCAACTCTTCTCTACGCACTATTGCTGGGCCTCACAACTGATGTTACGTCTACGTGCGATAGCGTACGCACTCAATTTCTATACTCGCATTTGCCAGACAGACAGACAACGAATTTCGATGACAGTTATTTGCCTCTATCACCACGCAGCACAACGATGATGATCATTACAGTTCAAGGACGATTACCATTAGGAGCATATACGATGTGGGGTATCAAACTGTACGAGAATTCAAATCAAATCTAAGCTTATTTGATTGATATTTCAGCTTCTACAAGAAGTAGAATCAAGGGTCGTTACTGATTGACTTAGCAACTTTCTAGATTAGGAGTACAGTTTCTTATTATAATAAAATCCTTGCTTTACAATTGTCTGATGACTCTTAAACAATTGTCATAAACTTTTCGGTAGTTGTTTCAACAGTAGAAGGATTCTAATATTCCAAACATTTGAGCGTCATTAGAGTTTCATGGTATTTCGTCGCAGCAATTACAAGTTTAAGGGGTCTATTTTGTAATTCGAGCGAATTCACGTGACTCGTCTGTAATCATTGTCGATCAAAGTAAGCATGCATATTTCAGATGTCACCCATCGACTCCCATAGTAATTCAGTCACATAGAGTGACAACTGTCGATAAACTCGAGTGACATAGCCAAGTCGAGCTAAATTTTTGGTCGACAGTGACTCCAGTCGAGCCGTTTTTGATCGACTTGACTTATAAAATAGGGCCCTAAGCAATTTTAATCACAGTGGGACATTGTTTATAATCTTATGTGCATGACTTAATCTACTAAAGCAACCAAAGGACTGTAATTACTTAAACGTATCTGATCTTATTTTAAGCTTTCTGCTAGTGCACATACCCAAAATAAAAAGTACACTGTTGTTGGATGCTTTTTTCGCGAGATTTGTGCCTTTGAAGTTTTAGTAAAATCTTAGAAGTTGATTCATAACTGTTTTACCTTAAGCGCTCGCACCGACAATTTTCAGCATACCATAAATGCGCATGATTTTACCTGAGAGAGACTCGCGAAGAGGAAAAATATCAACGTCATATGCAGCCCAGATTCCCTTCTCACGAAACGTCAAATGCAGCCCACCGTTTTTATGGCTAAAAAAGTGAAAAGTATTGTGTTCAAAGTAAACTGTTATTGAAAATCTCAGTCGGCGGAGCAGTTTTTTCCAAAGTTGCTGATAAATCTAAGCAGAAGATTAATTATTTCTAATGTCTGCTACGTTTGCTGGCATGAAATTTCACTCAAATGGCTATTTATGAATCGATGTGATGCAAACTTAATCATTTTTTTGCTGAGAGGTTCATGTGAGGATTTGAACAGCATGCGCATAATTGGTATGCGCATGCGCCGAATTGGTATGCGCATGCGCATAAGGGGCCGTTCAAATATTACGTAACGCAACAGGGGGAGGGAGGGGGTCTTACATAGTGTTACGGTCCATACAAAAATTTAAAATTTTCCATACAAAAACTGTTACGTGGGGGTGGGAGGGGGTATAAAATTGGCAAATTTTGCGTTACGTAATATTTGAATGAACCCTAATTGGTATGCACAAAGTGGAATAAGAAAAAAACTCAGCAATCAAAGAAAAAGAAGACCGTCTTCGCGAGTCTCGTCTCAGGATTTTACCATGTCTGTAGTCGAAATAAGATTGACGAAAAAGATTTCTGTCAAATGTACAAGAAATATGTACTACAAACATAGTAATTTTTTCTTAAATTCAATAGTAGTTTAAAGAGTGGGCGTAGTCAGCTAAAGTAGTAATTTTTACCACAGATTTGTTTTCCCGTGTTAGTTATCTTTTTTATTTTTTCATTTCTTGGATTTTGGGCTGGTCTAAAGAGCAGCATTGTCTAGCTTTTACGAATTTTACATCACAAGATTGTATATTCAATTTGACATTTGGTCGTTTGACAACTGATCGATAAGTTTGATAACACTGCGGAACAAGTTTTTGTCTCTAGCAACAAAATACCGCATATTACTTAATAAAGCTAGGTATGCTGTTCCGCTCAAGAAAAGTAAATTTCTGCTCAAGAAATGGTCAAGAAATTTCCTACAGTGAGCTCCATTTGAAATGACATTTCTTCTCAACTGCGTACTGCGATCAAAGAAATATGCTTTTCTAGAGCATTTCTTGCAAGAAATTTCCCACGCATCGAGATAGGCGATTACTTTTCTGTTGAAGTGCATACTTTGCTTAAAGGATTGCTGAATCCATTTCCGTTTTCAAAAATGTCATAACACGTCTATGAGATATTGGTCGTTGAAAATGCAAAATTTGACTTGCAAAACGATGATTTATTCAGCACGAGTCGTACATACACTCCCGTGCAAAAGTTTGGGTTCATCCCCTCAAAAACATACAAAAGTGTTCAGTCCATATCTCTGTGATTACACGTTCAATCGAAACTCTCTAAGTCGCATTCGAAAGGCAAAGAGTTATTCTTACTTCGTATGTATTTTTCCAAAAACATTCTTTGAACTTTGTATACTAAGATTTTACTTAAAGTTGTGACATTTTTCAAAAAACATACTGAAAAATCATATCTCATTTCCTCAGCATGCTATCGACCGAAATTTTGAATCAAAGTGTCATTAGAATCGTAATCTTATATTCTTTGAAGAGACTCCACGAAATTTTGGCGGAAAAATCTGAAAAGTATTCAAAATCAATGAAACTGTCTGTTAATTAATCGTACAAAAGTTTGGGTTCAACCCTCAGCATGATGCAAATCGTGCAAAAGTTTTACTTTTCAGCACCCAAAACAGTGCTGAAAAGTAACACTTTTCATTTCTGTTTCTTTTATTAGGAACAGTAGGCCATTATGTTGGCCATTTCTTTCATGAAAAGTTGGCCAATAAGCAACGGAATAGCAAAAAACTCATTTTCGTCACCCTGTGTAATCGATCATATCAATTTGATGCAATTGCTTAAACGGCACAAATCAAATGTCAGATTGCTCGAAAATGGTTTTGGCCCAGTTTGTGCTCTCCGAACCATTGTGCACAACCCAAAAATGAGAAGAAGAAATCAAAGAAGCCAAGAAAACAATCCAGTTGTCAGTGAGCTGTCTCCTCTCTCTCAGTGTCGAATCACAAAAAAGACGTCTAAGGCAGTTGGGCATTATAAATTTTCATAGATATCTGTAGGAAATGCTTATTAAAAGAAACCTTGAAATTCAGAACTTTTGAATGGCAAAAATTTAAACATTTCGTGTGAAATGTAGTGTCCTGAATTTGAAGCTCTCCGTAATATAAATCAAAACGGTAATCAATATGTCGTGTTTCGTGTTCGTTTCAATCGCCCGAGGAATGAGTTTGTAACACCATGTTTGTTATGCACTGAAGATACTGCGACCTCGAAAATCATTCGAATATATCATATTTTTTCCATCAGAAAAAAACTATGATGTTCAGAAGATATTTCTGTGGTGCATTTTTCATTCGACAGCTTATAAAAAATGTTCGCCAAACTCTCCACCTGGATTTGAACTTTAAACGTCTTGATCCGTAATTTACTCAAACATCCATCGCTGCCTTGAAAGTTTGCTTGTTTTTAAATGCCAATAAACGTGTTCATTCTTCGCAATAATGTTTAATAATGATAAATCAAAATTTGCATAGGTTAGTGTGGAGATAGATACTTGGTTATCATTCTCTTTTATTTCGGCCGGATACGACAGTGAGGAGTTCTCTTTTGATGAATTTCATAAGAACAGTCGTATGTAAACGTTAGAAGACAAATCTTCAGCATGTGGAAGCAAAACCTTCAAAAATTTGCATCAGTCTAATGGGCATATCTTGCTAGTCACTCAATCACATGGACACGCGACATAACCTATCCTAATCGATGATTGATTTTGGCATTCATTCGTTACTTTCGCAGCCATGTGGGAATTCTCTCCCGCTACCTTCTGCATTATCACGTATGAACCGTATGCCATTAGTGCGTTGTTAAGTGCCTTCAATTGGCAAGCCCATTGTCGATGAAACGGTGTATAATCCTCCGGATAGTCACTATCAAGCAAACTCAATTGTTCCTAATTGTTGATATGCTGACCATCTTCTTCTTGGAATTACGTCCCCACTAGGACAGAGCCTGCTTCTCAGATTATTGTTCTTAAGAGCACTTTCATGATTATTAACTGAGAGCTTTTGTTTTTGCCAAAGTGGCCATTTTCGCATTCGATGACATCATGATACTTTATACCAAGGGAAGCCAAGACAAGTTACATTACAAAAAGTTCATGGACCGACCGGGAATTGAACCTAGACACCTTCAGCATGGATTTAATTCGTAGCCGCCGACTTTACCTCTAGGCTAAGGAAGGTCCTATATGCTGTATGCTGACCATCTTTGCAAAAAATAGAACAGAACATATCTTATAAGTGGACAACGTGTGAGCAAAATGCAAAGAACCGCCCGCCGACAACGAAAGTGAAAGCCTTTTCCGGTCAATGCAATGTTTTAATAACTAAGCACCGCTATGATGCAGGCGTCTAGCAAACACGTGATGCTACACTTTACGTTTATTTTGCTGACTGTTACAGAATCCACTGCGTAGTGAACATGGAAGCTAGTCAAAACTAAGTTCTGTTTTGCGTTAGAGAAGAAAACATAGTCGTTCTTATGTTGCGATGGAAAATTT
The DNA here is from genome assembly GCF_002204515.2 of Aedes aegypti. Taxonomy (NCBI): domain Eukaryota; kingdom Metazoa; phylum Arthropoda; class Insecta; order Diptera; family Culicidae; genus Aedes; species Aedes aegypti. Next base: position 119,933,451 of record NC_035108.1, on the reverse strand, counting down.
GTACAATTACCACCGGCTTCGCACACTCGAAAATTCCCATCAATAAAAGTGTTCCAAATGCGTTCACATCTATCATCGTCAGTTTACAAGGCGACGTTTGCCTAATATTGATGGACGCTAGGAAAAATAACAAAACACCAGCCACTTAATCCTTGTTCTCCATTATATGCGTCTATTGTGTTATTTCGGGTGATATCGCGTTTCTCGCCGCCTAGTTACCTGCTGGGGTGATTCACAAAGGGAGCTATACGTTATCGAATCTGATAGGTGCGGGTCTGATTATGTCGTAGAAATTCCAGACCTCTGATAACGGTTTGATCGAACTTGTCAATGTCAGAATTTAGCACCTCCATTATGTAAGATCATTGCACCATGGCAAATTTCGTCATTTTAGCAAACTTAAAACAAATTAGCAAGCTAGACACAACAAGGAGTAAGTAATTAAAACCTACTTTTAAGAAAAACGGCTTTGAAACTTTTCACTGCATACAAATTGTATGGGAGCCAAAAAAACAAACCATGTTGTTTGTCTTTTGTTGTTGGACGGACTGTTGGAATATTTGAACGGATATTTTTTTAATTATACTCTACCTTAAGCCCACCAACATATCACTTAAACCCCTTTGCGTCTTGGCATTACGTCCCTACTGGGACAGAGCCGGCTACTACGCTTAGTATTCTTTTGAGCACTTCCAAAGTTATTTACTGAGAGCTTTCTTTGCCTTAGTTGCCATTTTCGCATTCGTATATCGTGTGGCACGTACGATGATACTCTATGCCCAGCAATTTTTCAAGGGATGCCTAAATGAATTCCTTCACATTTTTTTCAAGAAAATCGTAGAACACTGCAACATCATTACTTTCAGTAATTTTCACATAGATCACTCTGAAAAAAAATGGCGATTATCCCAGGATTTCCTCCACATGTTTTTACACTGATTCATTCATCGATTTTTCCGGTTGTTACTTCTAGGTGACCTACCACATATCCTAAAAAAGTTCTTCCACAAAGGTTTATTTCATAGTTTCGATATTTTTCCAAGATATTGTAGGGTTTCTATACCTTCGCCGATTTAATTTTCCATATGGATTCTTTGAAAAATGTATCCACGATTACTTTCAGAAATTGCTCCAGAAAATCCTTCAGCTGAAATATTTTTTCAAGAATTCCTCAAAAAATTCGACCTTGAATATCACGTTAAGTTCCTCCAAAAATTTCTCTCAAAATTTCTCCAGCATTTTGTTAAAATATTGCTGTTGAACCACAGCACACCACATTTCTATAATATTTTTTCAAATAATATTTCCAAACTCCGTGGATTGTTCAGAACTATCATCACATCAGTTATGACTACAACCATTCTTATAGGTATTTTTCTGATTATTCATACTTAAATTTCTTCAGGGGGTCTCTCCGAATTCCTTAAAATAATTTGTTCAAAAAGTATTGTAGGACATTATTAAGAGATTCGAGGAAATATTAACATTTCAGGTCTCAGTTTTTATCACTTTTTATCAAGAAAAATCTTCAGAAGAATTTCATCAAGAGTACAGGAGTTCTTACAGAAATCATCGTAGGAATTCATTAAGGTATGCTTCGAACTCACACACAAATATTCTTTGGAAATTCCACGCGGATTTTTCTCAAAATTTCCTCCAAAAAATCTAAATAAAATCCTTGACATTTCCCGGAGACATCTTTAGAAGAATGACTAGCATTTTTTTGGATTTCTTTAGAAAATTAAATAAAAAAAAAAGAAATTTCTGAATGAATTTTGAAGATGCTCTAAACAAGAATGTTGAAGAAAGTCCTATGGAAATCAATGGATATATTTCTTGAGAACATAAAATGTCTTTTTAATTTATGGTTCAACTCCAGATTGAATTCTTGAAGGTATCGAAAACTAAATTCTTGGAAGAATTTCTTAGAGAATCAAAAAAACAAACTATTGAGTAGATCATTGGAGTAATATGTGAAAGAAATTCACAGTAAAACGAGCAGTAATACTGCCAACAAAGTCTTAGAATCATTCTTAGATAAATGTCTGTTCAAATGAGAAACCAAAATCATATGACGATGGATTTGTTTTTGTATTTATAATTTGCAATTCATTTTCTTTTTAGTTCATGTTTTTGTTTTCAGGCAAAAGGTATCTGACATTTTTATTTCCAAGATAATCAAACGCTACCAGACCCGATTGCACCAAAATACAAAACGCCCTCTAGAGCAATTTTGTGGGTGTATCGCTAAAGTCCATAATTCAGAATCCCATTCTATGGAAAAGGTTTTTATTTATTAAGTTCAAATTGACTATTTTCTTCATATCTGATTTTGATGATTAAAGGCACTTTCAGATTATTTGATAAGAATAATTGTTTTTTTTTTGTGGAAATCAAATAAAAAATCACCACTTTTTGGACGGACCTGGTGTAGTGGTTAGAACACTCGCCTCTCACGCCGAGGACCTGGGATCGAATCCCATCCCTGACATAGTCACTTATGACGTAAAAAGTTATAGTGACGACTTCCTTCGGAAGGGAAGTAAAGCCGTTGGTCCCGAGATGAACTAGCCCAGGGCTAAAAATCTCGTTAATAAAGTCAAACCAACCAACCATCACCACTTTTTTTCTTACATTGTTTAGGGGAAAGTGGGGCAGTTTGGCCACCTTAAGGAAAAGTCAACAAAAGTCCTGAAAATATTATGGGAACTTCTGATTTTTGCATGATTTCCAGCAATTCTTAGATCAATACACTAGATCAGTATGATTTCCGTTGTCTTATAAAGTTCACGAACAAATGAACGATTTTTCAAAATTTGTCAATTTTTGAGTCGATTTTTTACCGATGGGGTGAAATGAGCACCCTATTTTTGGTTGTAAAATTATTTCATATAATCTGAAATTTCAATTATATTTTTCATTACATTTGAAAGTTATTAGTATTTATAAACACGCAGTGTAAAAAGATTTAATTTTGAAGAACATTATAAAAGTCAAACATCATCATTCTAAAATGATGAAATTTTAAAAAGCTATTCGGGGCAATATGGGCAGTTTTTTCGAACTTCATTTATTTCTTTTTCTTCAGATTTCGAACACTGACTTATAGCATGTGTATTGGCCAAACCGCCCCGACTACCCCTATACGTTTAGAACAAATCTCAATTTAATGATAATAACATATTTGTTTATTAAAATAGAAAATACTTAATAGGGTATCGTTTTTTTTTTGTTTATGTGCTTTGAAGCTCTTTTAATAAATTTTCAGTTCATGTATTCTATTCGTAAATCATTTATGTATTTTTAAGAACTTCTAGATCCTGGAATTGTTTTTTTTAACCTTGAAAAACCTGGAAATCCCAGGGAATTTCATTTCTGTAAATGAGCAGACACCCTGAAAGCACAATCTCTACTCTTTCAGCCTCTTTCGTGAAAGAACAAAAGTTCACTCTATAATATATAATCAACAAAGTATGCTTTGAAAGCGGACAAGCTTAATAAGTGCTACGAAAAAAATATATAGTTATGAATCTTGATATGTTTGGTAAAGTCAGAAACATAAGGTGGTGATGAATTATGTTCATTGTATTTAAGAGTTTTGACAGTCAGATATTAATGAAATGAATTCAAGTGATTAAAAAAACCCCACTGCCGAAGTGAATCAAAAGTGCCAAGAATTGGATCCGGCTCCTACCGATATTCAAAGAAAAAGGTGGTATATTCTCAATGGTGTAATGTACTATTTTTAAATCTGCTCATTTTAAATCACTCATTATGCCAAACGACTGTATGTCAAACGGCCTTACGACAAACGACTTTATGCCAAACGGGGTAAATCAAAAATAACATAATTCGTAGAAGATTGTTTCTTTGGTTCTCATATAATTTATATGTAATGGAAAATCGCAGAAAAAAAAAATTAAAACTCGAACTTGTTAAATACAGATTTTGATCACTTACACTCTTTCGTTTCTAACTCCCTTATATGTACTAATATTTTCCTTTCGCACTTTGTTAAAAAACAAGAAAATTATCTTGAAAATCATGTAAAATATTTTGAAATCGGTTATTAGTATTCATGAAGTTAAATAAGACAAATAAGGTTATTTGTTTAGTAAAATTATTAAACATTTTGAGAAAACTACTTTTAACAAAGACTAGTTTTGATTTCAATCAATTTTAATGTTCTTAAAATTTTTCATAAATTCATAATTTTGAAGAGAATACTGCTGAAAGTTTCAAACTTGGTTAGAAAGCATCAAAGTTATGTAAACTACTCTAAGGGGTATATTTTGTAAATCGCGCAGATTCATATGACTCGTATGTAATCAATGTCGATCAAAGCAAGCATGCATATTTCAGATGTCAACCGTGGACTGCCATGGACCTATGCACGAGTTCACTAATTTGACGTTTGAGCGGTGCCAAATTCACTCGTTGTCATGGTCACGTAAATAACACGGCACCGCATCGGTCCATAGTATTCCGGTCAAATAGAGTGGCAACTTGAGCTTGAGCTTGAGCTTGAGCTTGAGCTTGATTGGCCGCCCGCGGATGCTACTCCAGTATCGCTAGATCAGCTGCACTTACACAAGGAACCAATCGAATGACTGCTTGGGACTAACAGGCATCCTCAGTGTATAAGTGCTGGTGATCTGCTATTTTTAGACGACAATGGTGCCTGTCACGTCAGAATGCAGACCAATGTGGGGAAGGGGGAGGAATCGATGATGCATTGAACTGGCTCCCATGTAGACCGTATATACCACTGCATCTACGACAGTTCATGCGGGAGTGATTGGTTTCGGGAAAGGCATGGCAGAGAGGTTTGCTTTTGTGGTTAGCAGACTGCCTATGTATCAGGCGTAAGGAAAGACATGCGTGTGGAAGAATGGAAGCGTTAGGGAAACGGTTTCTTGTCCGTCTCTGGTTCTAGCGTTTGCTATGAACGAATAGTTTGAATAGAATGGAAGATAGAAGCAAGTGAGAGATATACAACTACAAAGCACGAGGAAAGGGACGGGGCTGGGATTGAACCCATGACCTTCTGCTTATGAAGCAGAAGCGGTAGCCATCAGACCACCAACCCCGTCTCCGGTCAAATAGAGTGGCAACTATCGAAAACTCGAATGACAGAGCCGTGAAGAGCGAATATTTTGGTCGACAGTGACTCCAGTCGAGTCATTTTGATTGTCTCGACTTATAAAATAGTGCCCCCATAAGGTCACACTTTATAACTTAAAAATTCATCTACAAGTCGCTTCAAAGTCAAACTTCAAAGTGATAAAACCCTAAATTTTATATGGCCGAGCAAACGAGTGAAGCTGAAAGTGGATTGTGGCTGCTCAATCAAGGATGAAGGATCAATTGGTGGGCTCGTTTCATGCTTTTTTTTTCAAATCTGTAAAATATTTACGACCGCATATTTAATTAATATTTAATACATAAATATGATTTTTTAACAAACTATGAATGGTTCGTCACTGTAAGTGTCGGCATAAACTCTTATTCATAACTTTTTTGTTTTATATATTTTTTATATAAAATCCCTTACCCTTATTTTTATAAATAAAACAATGCTTTGAATGGTTCGGTCTGTTTGTCTGTGCTAGAAGTGTAGACTTGCAAAACGTTCATTTTATTCAAAAGACTTTGAATGGTTCGCCACTGTAAGTGTCGGCATAAGAATATTATGTGATGGTCCAGCCAATCGATTTTTTTTTTTCAATTTGAGCAAAATGTCCTAACAGCTGTAGAAATGTTGCTTTTAGCTATTTGAATGGTTCGTCACTTCAAGTAACGACATTATTTTCTCATATTTGAAAATTTTTCATTTCAATTGAAAATATTATGTTCCTAAGTATGTTTATATCTCACAAATAATCGTTTATCATGGTCTAATCGCTTATCAAAGTGAATCCTGTGACCCAACGATCCTCCCCATTAACAACCATCCCTCCCAGTAACCTTTGTGGAGATGCAGAGGAAAACACGGTCTCCAAATAGCAAAGGTTACACACTTACATTCCTCCCCACAATCCCACCTGACTGCAAGGACGTGGCCGGCGCAGCTATTGACCCTGTATGAATAGAGGCACTGAATTATGCACACTGGCCAATCCCAGCCGAATTTCTAGTTAATTCTTTGTGCATATTCACTGACTTCGGTCAATTACGGAATAGCAACCATTGATATGTGTAGTCAGTCTAAGCTAAGCTAAGCTAAAAATTCATCTTCAAGTCGCTTGCTTAAATCTTAATTTTTTGGGCTCATATTTTGAGGTTTGTCTTTTTATATGATTTTAAATCAGAAGATCGCACGATTTGTTGAGTTTGAGAAATTTTGAAAAAAAGGAGTCGCACCCCACTCTTAAAGCATGTTTTAAAACTGTAACTTAAGCTAAGTTTGAAGTAATTGAAACAAATCTTTAGACAGAACAGACCTTGAAAATCAATTTCCATGTGTCGTTATCAAATCTTTATAAATAAATCTATGTGATTCGATTTTTCCAAAGGACAAATTGGGCGATAATAATTGCAAGCAAACTTCCTAGATTGTGAAACACTGCTCGAATTTACGACCCAATTGTTCGAAAATAATGACCTTGTTTATAAATAAAGATTTCTTTGGCCAGTGTCATCGTTTATCAGCACTCGCCAGTATTGACTTTTGATGTATTCTTCCTCAGCAGCCGGAAGCTTCTCTGGTCGTCTCGTCTCAGCCTTGTTCAGACGTTTCTTCGATTCACATCGACTACTCTGCAAACTTGTAACTGCCCCCAACGAGATTGTTGCCATTCAGCAACAAACACACTGCTTGCTGCTGCTTATCATCCAGCCAATACTGCATTCGATTTGCTCGACACCAAAATCCAAAATGCTGGATTGATAAGCAAATCACACTCGTTCTATATGGTCATATCATCGTTGGTTCAATACACTGTTCACACCGGACAACACAATCACTCGATGTCTCGTTCTCAATCCATCAATGTGCGCCGTTGCGTTTTTTTTTCACGCGCCGATGTCACTCACTTTCCCTCCTGTATTGCTATCAGTTCGTAGCCAAGTGCTAAAATGGTCATACTTATTGTAACGCGCAATTTGACCGTTCTCATACACTTCAATCTTAGATTTGGATAAACTCGGGAACACTCATGCCATACAAAAAGATTTGTGAATTGTATTATAGGTAACTACCTGTGAAACAATGTGGTTAATGAATCCTTCTCATCTACCACACCGGTAAACTATATTGGCTGTTGATGGTCACTACTTCTCGGTCGAGGTTACTCGCGATTCGCGATTGAAGCTGCTCACGATTCGAGCGCGAAATGTAGACTGCTGAGCTGGAGTGGTCCAACGTGAGCGTCGTGCCGTCGTCTTTGCGTCGCTTTTCATCGCATGGATGGATGGACGGTTTCTGAACGCACGGTGCTCCCCAGACCGTTATTATCAGAAAAAAACTCCATCAAATCTGAGCTCACCAGTAGTTTTCTGTGGTTAAGCTGCATGACTTGGCAAAAATAATTATTTTCTTTAGTAGTATCTTTCCAAACATTATATTCAATTGTTATATCTAGGTGTTATGTGTTAGAAAACACTACCATCCTAATTTGGGAAAAATAAATGAAGCATTTATCAACGTTTTGTTAACAACATATTATATTTCATTTTACGTAGCAGTTCAGAATGTTTACAGGTGAGTTGATTTTACCTGTTTATAAAAGAAAAAAAAAAAGCTTTCAATAAACTTAACCTAGATATATAAAGCATTTGTGGTGGCAATAGAAGGTTGCAGCGATTTTTGTCTAAAATTATTAATAACTTTATTCGACATTTGTTCCAATGTTTCAACATTAGATATTCTATGTAACTCATTAGTACCAGGGAGGGAGCCTCAAAATCATTTTCAAAATTTTATTTCGAATCCTATGCAAAGCTTTCTTCCTGGTACTATATATTGGTACAGCATACAACATGGCTGGCCTGACAATTCGATTGAAAATCAAAAGCTTGTTCTTAAGCCAAAGTTTTGATTTTATATTAATTAGTGAATAAATGTTTATCTAGCATGAGCTAAGATATTTGAATTCATCTGAACAATTTATTGCCCCCCCCCCATCATGACAACATGTCTACTTAAAGGTTTTCAATGAAGAGCTTTTGGCTTATGTGGGAATATTATTAGTTGAGTTTTGGAAGCATTAGGAGAAATTTTCCAGTTTTGCAAGTATGAAAAAAAATATCCAAACTTTTTTTTTGCAATCTACTACAGATGACACACAGGATTTGTCCTTTGGTGGAGAGGCCTGTGTCATCCGCAAACAAAGATTTTTGACATCCTTGAGGTAATTCAGGTAAATCAGATGTGAAAATATTGTATAATATTGGCCCCAAAATGCTGCCTTGAGCAACACAGGAAGTTATTCAGACTTGGAGTTTCAATAATAAGCCTGAAGTATACGATTTGACCGATAACTTTGGACGACTGATGAACACAGGATTGATGGATATTTTTTTCTGATAATAACGGCCTGAGGAGCACTGTGAGCTGTATTGGTTAAAACAGTACTTCCCAAACTGTGCGCCGCGACGCTCTACTGGAGTGCAGCAGTAGTTATTTAGGTGCACCGTGAGTTAATTCATATCTGACTCGGTAATCTTCTCAAAATCGTGGAAAGTTTGGGAACCTCTGGCCTAACAGATGCCAAGACGGACACGCCGCCAGTTATGCACATAACCACTATAATAGACTTCGGCAGATTCGGAAACTCTTTGTCAACGTTCTTTTGAAGTCAACAACAGAACGGTGTGTGATATGAATGAAAGTTGTAATCAGCTGCCACCCGAGAAAGGAAAAAGAGCGTGCTGAAGTGCTTGAGATTTGGAGCAATTTCGGCAGGTCACAAGAGGTCGCAAGTGGAACAGATTGAGCTATTTTTTTGCGAGTTCAAAATTCGGGACGATGAGTTTGATGTCTCAATTAGATTTGAATGCGAAAGCTAATTGAGAGGTTTTAGAATATGCTGTATGCCGCTCTGAGATAAAATAGATCAATTACGTATTTTGTCGTTGAGTGCGAATATGAGAATGGTGATGTCTGAAATAGGTACCATGTGAATGTTCAAAACTGGGATTTCCCACTAGAGATGTTGAAGATTTCAATTATGTTTTACAATAGTGGATTGTATTCAAAATCTAGAATGAAATTATTTCAAACCAATCGAAAATAATAAATAATTCTAAAAAAATGCAAATAATTCTAAGGGCTGTTCATTTTATAAAGTGGACACCTTGTACATGCAATATCTTTTTAATTTATCAATGAAATTGAAATCGGTTTTCTGTTTGACTAATGTTGTAAAATATTGTGTTAATACAAAATCCACCAAAGTAATTAAATTTCACACGAATAAGGCACAACGTTTAGAACGATTGATTTTTGGAGCTTATCAAAATCAATGGTTATTTTTTTTGAAGATTCGACAAACTATATTTTTTATTTTCAAAAAAGGCTTGTTCTTGGAAAGCATCATCGATGAAAAGCCTACTGCGAAATATCAAATAATTCTTGGAGCAACAATTTACCAGATATCATAAAATCATTTTTTCACCGATATTTTCAAAGAAAAATATTTCAAATTGAGAAGTAACTGATATGAGTGTAATTTTTAGGTTCAGAGTAATTCCTGACGGAAGTACAAATGTAGTATTAATATGAAAAATAACCTATGCCTTCATACAGTTGCTTATTTTTTCCCCACGTCACATTTAAAGTACAATAGAAGAACAAATGTTTTATTTTCCGAAGACCTCTCAAAGCACAATGACAATCATCAAAATTGGCAACACTGCTGTAATGAAATCGAATTTATTTTCAACGTATTATTTTTATAGTATGATATTATGAGATTTCCGATCAAAATATTTGGAGAAAAACGTCTACAATTTGCTGTAGAGCGATAAATATGCGTAAATGATCTTAAAAGTATGAGATTTTTCAATTAAATGACCATAAACTCACGATTCAGCTCTCATTTATACAAATATAGTTTCTTTACTAATCTAAACCAAATTTTAACACGCTTTTCACTTTACCTTTTTTCTTGGAGTAAAAGGATGGTGTATCAGTAAATTTGACCATAAAGGATGAATCCCTAGAGTGATCTAGTGTCAGACAATGGTGAAATATTATTGATTATTTTGAAGCTCTACCTATAGTAGAACAGTCAAGGATACCAACACACAATTTGTTCATAAAATTAAAGATTTTTATTATGCGAAAAACAATGCTTAACTTTGATAAACAGCTTTTCTTAGAAGTTTTTGGAAAAAAATATTTAGTTCTTCAACCAAAAGCTTTTTGTAAGATTTTATATTTCCATAGCATTATAGAATAATAATTGAACGATGCACAGAAAACCGATTACAATTTTATCAATAAATAAAAAAGATATAGCATAAACAATGTGTCCACTTTATAAAACGAACAGTCCTCCATATTGCTTTCAAATATTTTTTTCTCAATTTCTTGGATAAAAATTATCATCATTGAGCTTCTTATTACATACACGGCAGGATAGAAAAAAAAAATTAATCATTAACATCATATGGACGAGTTCTGTATGCAAGCCTGCTCGGATAATTTTTACTACAAATTTTCAAATCGAAAAGTACAGTATTGTTGGCGTGATTTTGTTACTAGTTGAAAGCTCTACGATTGAACAGGCGAACAAAACATAAGTGGAATGTTAAACCGTCAAAATTTACTGAAATCTATAACACTTTGTTAATAAACATATTCACAAAATCTAAGAAATAGCTGATGAAAATACAAACCAACACCACAGAATGAAGATATAGTATGTGTTTTCATGTTTCATATCAATTACTTGGTGTTCTAATTTAAAAACAGTCGCTCATTCATCGAGCGCCAGCACCACCTCGCTCGAGTTGTACACAGAAAAAAATCCGTTCTCGTATCCGTGAACAGCAGGCGTGAACTCGTCAACAACAAAAATACACCGTGAACTAGATCATGTATACGAGACCAATCATGGTAGTTCACGGTGTATTTTTGACAGTTCACGTTTTCCAGAACGCTTTTTTGAGCGTGTACAGTACGGCAAAAAAAAATCCCAAATCGTAATATCATGTTTTATATGGAAAATATTTGATATGGAAAATATAAACGAAACATAATTGTTATTCATTATTTGTATTGTTGAATCTGTTTAGACTCTGTTTTTCGCTTTGGACATGATTTTAATCTGTTACTTTTGTCTTAGTAGAGAGGATGGAAGGAAGCATACCTTATATTTTTATCATGCAGTCATCGACATCAATATCTTTGTGATACAAACTTCTAAAACATCAAAGATGTGATGAGATTCTTAACAGTCCTTGTCTCCAGCATTCGCCTATATCAAATCATAAAATGGATTCATACATGAAATATTGGAGACTTTAACAGCAAAACTTTTAAACTTCTTTTCGTTATTACATTTTTTAGAGTAGTAAGAAAAAAAATGACAAACATTGTTCTTGATAGCGAAGTTATGTCAAAATATACTACAGTAATCAGAAATTCACGTTCAAACAATTTTCGCATTATTTTTATAGGCCATTCTGAATATGACAAGTGAGTTTTTTTTAAGGTACTTGTACTCAGTACAACCATGCGACTGGTCTTGGGTTAAGCACTTTGATTGACAAGAACATTTTTTGTTTGTGGTCCATGCTAAAACATGCAATGGCGTAGGAACAGGGAGACTAGGGGGTCAGAACCCTCCTCCAATGTTGCAGCCCTTCCAGTATTGTTTAAATATTGAACTTAAGCTTATTTATGCAGAGCCATTTGATGTGTTGAATTAAGAACTTAACTTTAAAAATAATCAAGTTTTACAATACATTGACTCTTCAAGCTGTTATATAATTGGCCATCTACAAAACTATCTCGTTGATGCTGTTCACGAAAAGTAAGATTCATCCCCATTAGATAAGAGGGCTTTGTTTTTTACTCATAAACAGTATGATCAGAAACCGAAAAAATATACCTGAATTCTATCAAAACTTACTGATTTTTGACAAAATTTGTTCCATTTTAAATTTATCTCTATATTTATTTGAATAATTTTCACATATTCTGCTAGTAATTCTTTCAAGTATTCCACTACTAGCAAGATCACCTCGAGGTCTGATACGTATTAAAGGCCCGAAATATCATCAAACTGTTTTACGAAGAATTCCATCAGACTTTTCTTGCCTTTTCTACAAGAAACTGAAAGGGAATTGCATCACAAATACAAAATGCATACTAATTCCGTCAAAAAGCCTAAGTTGAATCAAACTTCCATCTCAACAATTCAACAGAAATTCATTTAGAAGATGTTCTCGAAATACGTTTTAAGTTATGCTGAATTTTATAATTTCAAAGTACTGCCTAACACTAGTCCTTGATTTTTTTCTGAAATTTTGTAAAAAAGATTTCATAGAATGCTCCTCGGCTGAAAGTCTCGATAATAAAGATAATAATAAAATTTCATAGAATGCTTAGAGCTTTCTGAAAAAAAATTCTGGATAATATAGAAGTTTAAGGTTTCGGTAGAAATATTAGCAGAATCTAAGTAATATCTGGTGATTTTCTTTACTTGGGCCTTGAAGGAAAAAAATGTTAAATGAATGCTCTACAGACATTTTAATAGAGATTTTTTGAGAACTCTTTAGGCAATTAAATGAGAAAATTCATATAAAACACCTACATAATCTATAAAATTCTTAGGACTCCAACAATCCAATGTCTTCGAAACATGTAAAGATGGCAAAAAATAATATGTTTGGACATCTGGCATAACTTAATCATAATTTCTTATGAAATACCTTAAAGGATTTCATGGACAAAACACTGAAAAGATACTTTTTTAAATTCCTGGAAACATTTATAGATTAAATCATAGTATTACTTCTTACGGAGAGTTTGAAAAAATCTGTAGAGTTCTTGAAGAAACAGTGGGAATTACTGGATAGTTTACTAAAAATAAGTTTTCTGATGGGTTCCAGAAGAAATTCAGAAATGAATCATGAATTACATGGAATGTTTATTTTTCTGAAATGTCACGAGAATAAGACGAGATTCTACAGAAACAAAAGGAGTTTACGAATGAATATTTGAAAGTTGAACTGTTGAAAGCCTTGGTAAAACTCTAATATTTTGCTTATCTTGTGACAGATAGGTCTGATTCGTCTGCGACTTATAGACTACTTCAATGTCGAGTGCTCTATCACAAGATAAGCAAAATATTGGAATTTAAGGAAACTTGCTCATCATCAGCTTAGTGTTCAATGAGCACTTCCACAGTTATTAACTGAGAGCTTTCTTTGCCAACGTTGCCATTTTCGCAATCGTATATGGCAGCATTTATTTATTACGTAACGTTACGAGCTTTTTGTATGAAAAGAAAAAAATCAAATTTTTGTATGAACCGTAACGTTTGAGCCTACCCCCCCCTCCCCCTAGAGCGTTACGTAATTTGTGGATGACGCCTATCGTGTGGCAGATACGATGATACTCTATGCCCAGGGAAGTCAAGGAAATTTCCTTTACGAAAAGATCCTGGACCGACCGGGAATCGAACCCAGACACCTTCAGCATGGTTTTGCTTTGTAGCCGCGGACTCTAACCACTCGGCTAAGGGGGCCTTCGCGCATCTTACTATTTATTTTTTTAAGTTTTTTCATTTCCTTTTCTATTTTTGTAAAGTTGAGCATGGATGACCGCTTCATAGAACCACAACCAGAACAATCTAAGTTGCACAGAGATTTGATGGATGGGGCTTCGGATTAGCTAATCATTCTCAAAGGGCACAAATTGAGAGTTCGAAGTTTAAAATTTAATAAAGGCGACTGTCACGCCCAATGCGGTCTCCAGGGGAGGGGAAGAATGTTAACTAGACAGCCATTGTTACCTGAGAGAGACTCGCGAAGAGGAAAAATATCAACGTCATATGCAGCCCAGATTCCCCTCTCACGAAACGTCAAATGCAGCCCATCGTTTTTATGGCTGAAAAAGTGAAAAGTATTGTGTTCAAAGTAAACTGTTATTAAAAACCTCAGTCGGCGGAGCAGTTTTTTCCAAAGTTGCTGATAAATCTAAGTAGAAGATTAATTATTTTCAATGTCTGCTACGTTTACTGGCATGAAATTTCACTCAAACGGCTATTTATGATTCGATGTGATGCAAACTCAATCATTTTTTGCTGAGAGGTTCATGTGAGAGTTTGAACAGCATACGCATAATTGGTATAAACACAAAGTGGAATAAGAAAAAAACTCAGCAATCACAGAAAAAGAAGACCGTCTTCACGAGTCTCGTCTCAGATTGTTACCATTATGGCTATCCGGCCACACAGGACTCTATCATAAATGTTCATGAAAATACATCATCAAGTTCTATTTCACAGTGGTTCAGAAAGAAGATTTGCGAGGTAAGTTGCATTTAAAGCCCTACAATTAAACATCACGTAACTTTTTCTCTCACATGGTGTAAATTACCGAGTAATAGATCCAAACCATGGTTTTATGAAACCACACGAAATGCGAAAATTTTTCGGCTGCGCCCCCAATTTGCGGAATTTGGTATTATTGTATATCCCTATTGTGTCATGTTTAAACATTTGTCATTTTTAGAGATTGATAATCGGTAGACATCGGGTTCAATTACAGGACCAGTAAATTACTAGATGAGTTGCAAATAACATAGATTAAGTTGTGTTAGAAAATACACAAATTTTCATATCTCATATTTGAGATTTTTGTACTTCGGTGTGCTTTCAGCAAGATTATGATTCAATAGTTTTTACGGGGAATCTGAAACGTGTACTGCAAGTGAGATTTCAGATGATTTGGCTATCAATGAAAAGCTAACTGATTGAGAGTTTATACATATATTTCAAAACAATTATTAAAATAATTGTAAAACTTTTATTTCGATTAAGTTGGTTTTCATTTGAACTAAATTTTACGAGGAAGATGTAATTCATTGATGAACTTTTTTAAATTGCTTCCACATTTCAGAAAGTTTACTTGCCTCGAATTTGTTTGATCGAGATCTTTGTAGCAGGTATGCAAGCAGCATCTTTTAAATCTTATGGATTGTATAACATGTCGATTCAATTTGTTACAAGTTTAAAGTATAGGTATCATTTTGAAGAACATCGAAGTTTTTCTCAATCAACTTTGATATTGACTTGTCAGAAGTAGACTCCTTTTTAAGCACCACACAAGTTATAGCTGAACTTTTGATTAGGAATGCTGACATAATGTTAATTTTAATACAAAAAATGTTTCAAATTTATTAATCCCAACAAATATGAAAATTCAAAGCTGCTTCCAATTTATTTTTTATAAAAACGTACTACGTACTACATTTAGCGGTTTTACTGAACTAATCGGTCTTCCATCAACACAAATATGTTCCTTTTTTTAAAAAGCTCAATTGAATATAAATTGATCGCATTTGAAAATGATGGCTGCTTCTTTTCGAAATATTGTTTTAAGTTCTTTTAAATATGAACTCTAATTTTGCATATTTTAAACAAAATTTTAAAATGTCAAGCGACATTACTTAAAATATTCTTTTCCTGATGTATTCATGTGAGGCATAAATGTTTGATCAGCATAGATTGATACCATTCAGTGTCGTTACTTACATTATACAACACTTTGAACCATCTCTAAAAAAAATCAACACTTTCCGATTTGATCTATTTGTATGTGCTTTCTGTTGATTTACTCTGTTTCTGCAATGTTTTAGTCAGGTTTTCAATGCAAATTGTATGGCAAGAAAACACTTTTTTATTATACCACGTTTCAGTATGCCACACCAAAATTTTGTGAGTTTATGGTATAATCAAGGAATTACTGTATGCATAAATCACTAAACTTGCGTTGAGTGGAATTGTTGAATAAAGATTCAGAGGCATTATTTATATTTTTTTAACTGCCTCTAGAGAACTTTTTTCTAATTTTTACGTAATATTTATGAGTAGACATCTCAGATGAAATTTTTGAATAATTTCTTATACAATTAATTATTTCCTATTGATAGCTTTGTACTGAGTTGATCAATTCAATATTTATAGGAGACGTTATTCCTCAGGTCCGCCAGCCATTTTAATGATATTACCTTCCTTAATTCCAAAGAGATAAATGCAAATATTCGATTGTTGTTTGAGGTTATCTACAAGTTTTGAGATTGGCTAAAAGAAGAAAATTTGTAGGTTCAAATCTAGAGAGTTCGAAGGTAATTTCTCTTCCTTCATAATGCTCAAGAAACAGTCTTCGCTTAGACCGTCCTATGTGTAGGGTGCAGTACCACTTCAGCACTTCCATGATTCACTCTGGCATGAGGTGTTTTTCTCGGCTAAAATTGTCTTAAACTTTGCAACAAGAAGCGCATAAGTACGAAGCATATTGTGGCCAAATGTGAGTTCTGTTGCTTAAAAAAAATCCACTGTCGAAGTGAATAAAAAGTGCCAAGAATAGGATCCAGCTCCTATAGCTACATTACAAATGTGTCAAGATATTAAACCATGTATAAATTCTCAAATTGTTTATCATGGTTGCATATGGGCATGCAAGTTGGTATGGATAATATGCGGACACCCTGTAATCATAGATTTCTGAAAAGATACCTATATTTACCTCAGAACTTTACTAATGACATCCCTTTATTTTATCTAGAGATTATTGAAGTTATTTCCTCAGCTTTTGCGTCTTAAAAACATCTGAGAAACTTACAGGAACACTGTCAGAAGCTTTTTTGTTTTCTTGAATCAATACAAGATTCTTTCAATTTTTTTCAGGATTTATTCGTTTGGTTTTCTTAGCATTCGGTAAACCTTTATTTACTGATTACTCCAGATTAACCATTGAGATTCTGAAAAAGAAATTCTCCAAGAATTGCTGCCCGAAGAATTTTTCCAACGCATTATAAGTAGTGTTAAATTTTCTTTCAAAAATACATCCAAAAATATCACTTTAAACCCCTCTAATAACTCAATTTGAGATGTGCTAATGTTTGTTTTGGAGGAATAAATGCCTGATGGAATTTCCGGTAGCTTAATGATGGAATTTTCGTTAAGTTCACATAAAATATTGGTGAATTTCATTGCAAAATTGTAGACGATTTTCTAAAAATTATTACATAAGAGGTATCTTGAGAAAATACTAAAGATTATTTATTATAAAAAAAGGATGAATAATAGAATAATTTATTGAATAGATTCCTTATAGATCCTTGACAATATTATTAAACCATTTTCTAGAGATATTGTTGATGTTTTTTTTTTTTTCTAGAAGTATCTCTAAATCAGTAAAGTTGTGATAAGGGGGCGTTCATAAATGACGTAGCATTTTATGGAGAAGAGAAGTCATCGATTTAGTGACAAACCATGTATTAGGTATGAGAAAATAGGCTACGACGGGGAATGTGGTGTCGAAAATTGGTCATGCTACGTCACGCTACGAAAATTGGAATGCTACGTCATTTATGGACGCTGCCTAAGTGGATTTTTTGGTATAAATATTCAGAGGAATTCTTGAAAAATAACTAGTGATACTTTAGGAATAGTTTAGAAGACCTTTTGAAAGTGTCTTTAGAGAAGGTTGTACGGATTATTTTTAAGATTTTTAAGCATGTACTTTTCTCTTTTTTCTGGCGTATACCCCAACTGAGACACAGCCCACTTCTCAGTTTAGTGTTCTTTATGAGCATTTCCACAGTTATTAACTGAGAGCTTTCTTTGCCAATTGCTTATTTTTGCATATGTATATCGTGTGGCAGAAATGAACATACACTATGCCCTGTGAATTGAGAAAATTTTCATTACGAAAAGATCCTCGACCAGCGAGATTCGAACCCATGACCCTGTGCGTTTACCACAATAGCTGCGCGTTTACCGCTATGGTAATCTGGGCTCCGTTTTAAGGAGACATCTGATAGGGAATTATTAAAGATTTTCTAGGAAAAAATTGAAACAAACGCGGAGAGTACAGTCGAATTTCGTTCGTTGCACTATCTTTAAGTGGGCTACGTTTTAATTGGGCTCCCGTTAGTTGGGCTATAGCCCACCTAAAACGAAGGCAAACGTCATTTTCTGACATAAGACGCAATTTATCAATGTTGGTAGCTCTGCTTTTCTTTTGTTCTATGTAATTTGACAGCTCCAAACTCAGCCCGATTAGTGAAAGTCTTTCACTAAGTCGGCTACAGGTTTAGTGCAACGAACGAAAGGTGACTGTATCTAGTAGAAGCATTAACCTAAGAATGCTAATGTCGCTACTGTTCGTGTTACCAACATCTAGTTTGCCACGCGCTGACAGCCTGAGTACCGGGCCTCAAAGTGTCAAATCAATTTTAAAGACCAAAACAAATCATTGGTATCTAAAATACAGCGAAAACTCATAACTGAAGGTAAAAATAATTAAAATTAGTTTTGTGGTAACAGCGCCACTAGCGTTCTACTACTAATATTTCTATTCTGTATCTAGAGGTCTAGATATATAAATTTTTTAGAATGTGTGCTAATTTGTAAAAAGATGATCCAATTACAAATTAGAGAAGTGTTTGTGGGTTTGTAGTGTAAATCCTAATGTACTTGTACATAATCTAGCATGAATGATTATTTCCACAACGAATCGGTGGAGCATACGGCTAATAAGTTTGATGTTCTCATCATCAACACGGTGTCTCTGGTAGAAAACATTAATATAAAAAAATCAGTATCGATGAAACACCCACCAAATGAAAGCTTAGGCTTTCCCCTTTCATTTGAGACCGGTTTAAAAATGTTCTATCGGGGGGTCCTGAACATTTTTTTTTATTTTAGTAAGAGATACGTACCATAGGTGATCTTCTTCCACCAATAGTATGATACAATGAATCGCTTGTACCATATGATGACAACTCAATAGAACCGTAGAAGGCCATGACAAATATTTCTGGACAAACATTGGAAAAGGGCTGGAGAGGTCTTGAGCCTTTTTTCAGAAACGTTGCTGTTGAGCCCTTTTTAGCTCGCCCATGCAAACTAACACCACTATCAGAAAGATTGGTGAATTGGGTTTGAATTGGGCGTGATCGAGTTGAATTGGGCTCAACAGCGTCTTACAAAGACATTGTTTACCTATGTCAATGTGCCCTTTTTAAATGTTTGTTCAGATTTCCATAAAACAAGCTTGTTTTTGTTTTGGCAGTGTTGCTGTTCAGTTGATTATAAATTCGGTAAATAGTAAAATTGTTTATCTTTAATCAAAATTTATTAATTTATACAAAACTAAAATGGTTGTAAATAGTATTTAAAATTTTGAATAAAAAAATTTGAAAGATTTCCAATAAATAACCATTATTTAGATTCAGTTGTATGCTACCGTCTTAAAATTCAAATATATTTTCATAAGATATTGCTTTTTACAAATAGTAATAACCAAAGCGTTTGAAAACATTTACTCATGGATCATTACATTACCAATGGTTTCACAGACTGCAAAAAAACAACTAAATTGGCATCAATAATAGGAAAATCGGCGCTGCGTTATAACGCTTCATTGCTTAAGTTGTCGCGTTCTAAGGTGGCATAGCGAAAAATTGGTGCTTGTGTCGCGTGATAAGTTTATAAATTCATTGTTTTGGGTCAACATTTTGGTTTGCTGATTAGAGGTCCAGTGTGGCTTCGTAGCCGTGCGGTTAGTTTCACCGAGGCATTTAGCCGCATCGTGCTAAGGAGCGTGGGTTCGATTCCCGCCTCAGGCCGAAAACTTTTCGAGAGGAATGTTTTCTGACTGTGCCACTGGGCGTTGCATGCTAGTCCGTTGTCTAGTGTGGTGCTTCCTTCAAAGGGCAAATAGCCCACTGGAAGCATTAACGTGTAGTGTCTCTTTTTCTCTCTTTTAGGTATGCCTGTTAATAATTACAATAAATTTATCCCAATTTCACACCTAATAATAAATATATATATTTACACTACACTCTGTCAGGAGACCTGAAACATGAAATCGTAAAGCCATGAAGACAATTGTTCGAAGATTTGCGTATTGTGTTTAAAGAATTTGTGTCTGCAACCGTTATCAGCAATAGTGGTTGATATTATTGAACAGCACATTCTTCACGACATCAGGATTACAGTCTGGTATTGTCCTACAAAAATATGTCGAGCTTGCACGTTTATTCGTACAGTAACCAGTTCAAACTTTCGAATATAGCACTGTATAAATATAAATACAATTTAAAACCTACCTAAGCATGTAATGATGTGAGAACAACAATCTCATCGAAACTAAAGGGAAAACGTGGTAGACACGTCCCGCATAGCAAAATACAGTTTGTCTTACTTTAAGAACAAAAAACATCTTGTAACGGGTACGGTTAATGTATCAGAAATAGTTGCTTTTATGTATAACCATATGGACTTCAAAGCTGTTCACCATTTCAAACAGTATGATTAACCCATACCTATCAGTAACAATATATGATACTGCTCTGATATTGTTAAATTATATGGGAATGAGTTCAAGCAAGATATGGTGGAAACATTACGCCACCATTCGGTAAATTGTTTTTGTTTTAATTTGTGCAACACACTCACACATTTGCATTTGACAATATTGAACTACATTTTAACAGTTCGACAAATAGTTTCATTTTGTTGGTATTTGTGAGCGACAATCTAGCGTTGAGTGTAGAAAAAAATCGCCGTCGGATTACCGTCGAAGGAAAACAGTCGAGTTAAACTGAAATTATATTTACAAAACAGCAATTCACATCAAAAAATGACAACTGCGATCGACCCAGTAAGTACATTTATTTCGCCAATCTGTTGGATGTTTGGTTCAAACCCAATCTCCGTAGGAACTGCGCACCAAAATCGATGCCGCTTACCGGATGGAGGAGGAATTCACCAAACTGTACAACGAAAAAGGAACCAAGAAGCGGCATCAGATGACCCGGCTCTACATGGACAACGGTTTGCTGGTGTGGAACGGAAATGGTGCCAACGGGAAGGACAACATCCAGAAGTACTTCCAGGAACTGCCCCGCTTCGAATACATTATGAACACCCTGACTATATAATTGAATCATCGCAGGGCTGGTAGCGGATCTGGTTTTATATTTTGATTCGAGTTTTTAAAAAGTGCAAAATCAAATGCAAATTCCTCGAGAAAAAGCCTCAAGAATTATCCTAGTGCTTGCTCCAGACATTACAGCTTGAATTCTTTCAAGGATTTCAAGGATCCCAGTAGGGATCACCCCAGAAATTCGATCCAATATTAGACGGATACTGATGTGAATCTGAAGATATAATGGAAATGTTAACGAGTAATTATAAAAATGTAATAAAAAACAGATATTAAGGATGGGGACTGGAACAATCATTTTTTGCATTATTATTATTATTGTTGTTTATTAACATAAAAATTTTGGAAGAGGGAAAAACCCCTTTGAGTGATTTCCATTTGAAATCTTTCTCAAAAAGGCACAAAACCTCTTCATCTTTTCAAAAATTCGTTACAAAAAAACAAAAATATATAATTAAAGGCTCTTCCGGAGTAGATCCATAACGGAGCCAATGTCTTCCAGGTGAGGTCATCATAATTAAGGATAATCCAAATGTTTCACAGAGCCAATCAACGACACGAAAAAGTTCTGAACTTGTATAGCTGAAAAGAAAAAGAAAAAAGAAAACAAAGCAGCAAGTATCAAACATGATAGGAAATTTCATATAAATATTTATATAAAATTTTCAATATGGGAAGATATTTATTTCCCAAAATATCACGAACAGACACAGGAATATCAAAACCTAATCTGATTATGTTGTCAAAGAATTGTTCTCGTGGTCCTCTAAATCGAGAACATTTAAAAACAATATGATCAATGTCTTCATAAGATTCATTGCATTCACAAATATTTGAATCTATAATGTTCATGCGGTATAAATAACTATTACAAATATAATGGTTGGACATCAATCTAGAGAGGGAACAAATAAAATTACGTCCAACATACAAGTTTTTAAACCAAGGAACTAGCTTTACCTTCGGGTAAATAGAATAACAATAACGCCCTTGGATGCTCGTGTTCCATGAAAGTTGCCAATTATTCAAAGAATACTTTTTCAATTTTGTAAAATATTCAAAATAATAAATATCGCGATTGTAAGTTATACCACAAAAAACACCCAATTTTGCCAATAAATCAGCCTGTTCATTACCATAAATATTACAATGAGCTGGTACCCAAACAAATTTAATAACATATCCCCGAGAATATAAACGATGTAATAAGCTTTTAATTTGCAAAACAGTACGATGTGTTTTGAAATGAAAATTACTACAACTTAAAGCATTAAGACTACTAAGGCTATCAGAACATACCATATATATGTTAGGAGCGGAATTTTCAATTAAATTACAAGTAAAATACAGAGCAGTTAATTCAGCTGTGAAAATCGAACACGGAAATTCCAATTTATAAAAGTGAGCTAAATTGATGTTGAAAACTCCAAATCCTGCCATATTACCCACCAAAGATCCATCTGTAAAAAATATTTGATTTTGTTCCACTCCAATAAATTTTCGATCAAATAAAAATTTAGCCATACGAAAATGAGCATGACAAGGAATTTGTTTTAATTCTTCAAGTAAAGATAAATCAATACACGGGCGGAAGGTATGGACATCCATGCTATATTCATAAAAACCAGGCGTTGAAATTGGGATAATGGTTTCTCCAGAACAATATATGAATGATTGTAAAATTTTGTTAGTTGGATTAATTTCGAAAAGGGATTTTAACAGATCAATTATAGGATGATTATTTGAAAAACAATTTATTAAAAACTTACAATTTAGTTCGTGTAAGCGACTTCTCAGAGGAATAATGCCAGCAAGAACCTCAACAGATTTTGTATGGGTAGAATTCATTAATTTTAAACAAATTCGCAAACAACGAAACTGAATTTTTTCAAGCTTCGAAAAATATGTCTGAACAGCACTTCCAAAAGTAAAACAACCGTATTCCATAACTGAACGAATAGTTGTTTTATAAAGTGTAATCAAATCAGAGGGATGAGCACCCCACCATGTTCCAGTAATCGTACGAAGAAAATTGATTCTCTTTGAACAAATTTTTTGAATATATTGGATATGATTGTTCCATTTCAATTTATAATCAAACCATATACCAAGATATTTATAATCGAAAACTTGATCAATACAATGATTATTGAGAAATAATTCAATACTAACTGAAGAATGTTTCCGAGAAAATAAAATAAATTTTGTTTTTTGAGCTGAAAAGGTAAAACCATTATTATGTGCCCATGTATCAATATTATCCAAAGCAAGTTGCATAAAGTGACGAATAACTTCTCTATTCTTGCCAGTTATAGAAATGTTTTTATCATCAGCAAATTGAATGAAATAGCATCCATTTGGAATAATGGAAATTATGTCTCTGGTGAATAAATTATATAGAAATGGGCTTAAACAAGAACCCTGTGGCAATCCAAAATAACTATAACGAATCATTCTAGAAAATCCGTTATGGTAAAAATGCATTATTTTGAAAGAAAACAAATTGCATAAGAAATTAGAAAGGATTATTGGAATTTTACAATCAATCATTTTATTAAAAAGCAAATCTATTAGAACAGAATCATATGCACCAGAAACATCATGAAAGGTAGTAACTACATCTTGTTTTTTATTGAACGATAATTCAATATACGAAGCTAATAGACCAACACAATCACGAGTTCCACGACCTTTCCTAAATCCAAATTGTGAGGACGAAAGTACATTATTTTTCTCAGCCCATAATTCAAGACGATTAAGAATCATTCTTTCCATTAGCTTACGAAGACACGATAATAAGCTAATAGGTCTTCTACTATCTACTAAAGAAGGATTTTTATCAGGTTTTAGAATACTAACTACTTTTATAGAACGCCATTGTAATGGAAATATATTCTGAAAGAGGAATAAATTATATAAGGAAAGTAAATGTAATTTACCATCAACGGGTAAATTTTTCAACACAATAAATTTAATATTATCAATACCTGGAGCAGTGTTATTGGTAATAGATAGTGCCAAATCCATTTCCTCTATAGAAAATTCTTTACAAAGTTCAGGAAAATAATTATAACATTGTTGTTTTTTAAATGTGAGGGATGTAGGAACAAAATCAGGACAAATTTTAGAAGCGAATTGATCAATCCAATCTTCTGAATATTCCAGAACAGATGTAGAAGGTATATTGTAATTTCTCAAATTTCGAGCAACAGACCATAATTTAGATAAGGAAGTATCAGGATCAAGATTTTCAATAAAATTTCTCCAATAATTTCGTTTTTTAAATTTAGTTACTCGAGTAAACTGAGCTTCAGTTTTGCAATAAAAAATATAATGCTCCCTTGATCCTGAACGCCTAAATTGTTTAAAAGCATTTGATTTATTTTTCAATGCAATCGTACAATCGTTATCCCACCAAAACGAAATATGTTTAGTTTTCGCTGGTCCCAATTTTATTTGCTTACATTGTGATTTATATAAACATTCAATTAAAATTTGTGAAAAACTATCATAATTTTGAAGAGGTGAAAGCGAATAATCAAATTTATTCAAAGCAGAAGTAACCAAGTCAGAAAATTTATTCCAATTTACATTTTTCGTCAAATCATGAACATAAGGTTCTGGACTCAATTGCCCACGGAGAGGATTGTGAATGGAAATTTGAATGGGTAAATGATCACTACCATTAGGATCATCAATTATTTTCCAAGACGACTTCAAGTACAAACTATTTGAACAAAGCGATAAATCGATACAGGAATGATGAGCAGGAGGCACAGCAATCCTAGTAAATGATCCATCGTTCAAAATATTTAAGTTTAATTCGTCGATTAGGTCCATAATTAGTGATCCTCTACCATCGGTCATATCACTGCCCCAAGCAAAATGATGAGCATTCAAGTCACCAAGAATGTAAAATGGAGAAGGAACAGAGTTTAAGATAGTTTTCAGTTCTTGTAGAGAAAATCTTACTTGTGGAGGAATATATAAACAAATAATCGAAAATTCAATGTCATTATGTTTGACAGAAATAGAAACATTTTCAATTTGAGAATCCAATGAAAATTCTAAAAATTTGAATTGAATATTTGCACGAATTCCAATCATGACCCCACCATATGAAATATTACGATCTTTGCGGATTATATTGAATGAAGGAATACTAAAATATTTAGTATCTACTAACCACGTTTCATTTAAACAGAATATATCAACATCACTGTTTGAAATTAAAGCTTTGAGTCGGTCAATTTTTGGAATAATACTTCGACAATTCCATTGCAAAATATTCAAATTTTGGTTATTTCTTTGAGCCATTAGAGACAAAACAAAGAACTAATGAGTGGTCCAAATGAATTTAGTTTTTCAAGAAAAGTGGCTAAAAATGGTAAAATTTTTTTAATCAGGTTTTTCCAAAAATCATTCAATTCCAAAAAATCGATAATATTTTCCAAAATGTTCAAAATGTTAGGTTCATTATTTTGATTTCTATTATTCTGAGAATTATTTTTATTTTTATTACTATCATCAAATTTGTCAGAAGAAAATACGGAAGTGCTTTTTTGGAAACCAGGAATGCTCTGATTTTTATTTGAAGAATTCATGGGAGGAAAATTTTTATCATAAGATGTTGAAGGTTGAGGTTCAAAAATGTGATTGTGATTGTTAGATTTATTAATTCTTTTTCTTTTTATAGGAGGCTTATAAACAAAATTATTTGTTTCCTCTTTTGAATTCTCATTGCAATTATTTTCAGACAAAGGTTCGAAAATATTATGAGAAGCAATACCATCGGAAGTTTTAATAATATCGGAATAAGATAATTTATTTCATTTTTTGCATTGATTGTATTACTGTATCTTTCAAAAGAAACTAATTAATTCAATTTAAATATTTGATTCTTATGGTATAACACTTACATACCAGTATGGGATAGGGTAAAAATACAATAAAGCACCGTAATCCAATAATTATGCATACGTTATTTATTTCCCTTAGAAACATATGGTTCAAAATTTATCAAAACTATTTGGCTTACATTAATTTTGCCAGAAAATGGACAGTATATCTACCTTTTGGGAAACTGTTGATGAGAAATTTTGTTCGAGAAAATCGACGTTTTCAAATGGTTACATAACTTAACCGCCTATTCCCCACATTGTGATTTTCCTATTTACCGTTTGTCGAATTATTAAAAACGTTTCGGGTATGGTGGATATATTGTTATTTTTCATTGTAATCAAAATGTTTCAGATATTGTTGCAAATTGTTGTGGACCTTTCGGGAAACTGTACTGATATAGTTCTTGTTTATGCGGGACAGTAATGCAAAAAGTAAGTTCCAATTGAATTGGTTGGTTGTCGAATCTACACGGTTTACCACCCAACTGAGAATCTTATTCAACATCTGTGCAGCCTAAAAAAACCCATTTGTTCGCTGATGACTTGTTTTTGATTAAACAAAATTGATTTGAGCACCAGATGAGCAGCTGTCTAAGGGGTTTGGATGTTGCAATCGCCCCAAACATCGCTTTCAAAATCAGCAGACCTAACCAATCAGTTCAGGGGTTTTTAGAGGTAACACATTTGCACTTTGATTTGAATGATATAGCAGAAACTGTAATAACGTAAATGTAAATGCATATAAATGCGTTCAGGGGCCTTCCTTAGCCGAGTGGTTAGAGTCCGCGGCTACAAAGCAAAGCCATGCTGAAGGTGTCTGGGTTCAATTCCCGGATCTTTTCGTAAAGGAAGGTTCCTTTACCTCCCTGGGCATAGAGTATCATCGTACCTGCCACACGAGATACGAATGCGAAAATGGCAACATTGGCAAAGAAAGCTCTCAGTTAATAACTGTGGAAGTGCTCATAAGAACACTAAGCTGAGAAACAGGCTCTGTCCCAGTGAGGACGATAATGCCAAGAAGAAGAACGTTCAGGGGTTAGTTGATTATGTGACGTCCAAAAAGGGGGGTTGGCCTGGGCAGTTCGATCTGCAAGCGATGGAGAAGGGTTATTTAATCATTTACCCTGTCGATTATCGAGCATAATTCCGACGTCATCGGGACTCAAGGCCGATGTAAGGATACTGGCGTAAAAATACTGTTGCTGTTTGCTGTTGCTTCTGGCGTTCCAGAAAAATATGGCAATATTGAGAAAATGTGGAAGACACTGTTGCTTTTGAATAATTTTAGGTGCTCCATTGCTGGAGATTTGAAAATCGTCAATCTGTTTTTCGTAATAATGGGAGGTAGTTCAACATTTCCTTGCCCATACTGTACCACACAAAAAAGATTTATCCAATTTAGCTGCTCATCCACGAATACTTTGTCACATACGCGTCCGCGAAATGGAAAAGCTTCGGCTTGGACCATAAACTGGCGGAGCAGTTCTTCAATTGTATTTACTATCCACTGCTCCCAGATGAAACTGTCAGAAGCTTTTGAAAAATCGGCATGTTTTGGAAGTGTAATGGGATCTAAGTTTGCTAGCAATTGTAATTTATCGTACTGTTCTGTAAATTATCTCTTTTAAATGAAAAAATGTATTTCAGGTGCTTGATCATTCTGATCAGGCACATAAAAGTTGTTTTCAAACGAGTCTGGATGATGATTTTGCAGAAAAGTTGAGAACTTTTCAAAAACGTTGATTGCTTACCCAATAGCTCGAAGTTTCATATTTCTGCTATCATATCCCGGAGTTTTGTGAAATCACAGGAAGTGGTTTGAGCAAATACGGGAAACAAGCCAGTGAAACTGTGCATTTCGATTTTCAAGTTGCTTGGAATCATGTTAAGGTTCCGGAGAACTCCGAAGCATATGATCGACAGCTTCTTTGCGCTGTAGTAATGTACAATAGTGAGCATTTGTAAGCCGTATTATTCGTATTTACTTTACCGATATGTCGTGTATATAATTGGTTTAAATAGAATGGTATAATGCTTAATCTAAATCCTTTTTATTAATTGGTTAACTATTCGTAGTACAATTTCTCATGGCTACCTAGATAAGCATGAAAGAAAATGACTGTGTGAACCATAACTAAGAAATCAGTCCTGAAAAAACGGCATTGTACTGTTTTGAAAAAAATTTTCAGGACCCCCCGATAGAACATTTCCAAATAGGTCTTAAATGAAAGGGGAAAGCCTAAGCTTTCATTTGGTGGATGTTTTAGCGATACTGATTTTTTAATATTAATGTTGTTCTACCAAAGACACCGTGTCAAGTATGTAGTAAGATGAAATTTTCTGTACACGTTTCATCATACCTTCATCATTTGTATTTTTTGTTAGGACGATTTGCTATGGACCAAACCTTTGAACAATTTACCCCTTGAGCGCTTGTTCTTGTTTTTCTCTTTTATAAATTATTAGGGGCCGGTTTAGCAGAAGCAAAATTGTTCCAGGGGAGTACAATTCAAAATTCACCTATGTAATGTGATGACCCTGTGCATGAAAGCGATTTATTTGAAATATTTCCACGTTTTGTGACAAACAAACGATAGATACCTAGAAAAATATGTTTATCAAATGATTGCTACAGCTAGTCTCGAAAATTGATTAAAGCAAGTTCCACTCTTTTAGATTGATCGAAAGTTTTTTCGATATTTAATTATCATTAAAGTGGTGGTGAAGGTATGGTAAAATTGTAGTTTATTTTTTGAAGCATCATAACATCTTCCATATTAGCAAGGAAATACATACAAAAACGGGAACAATATCAATCCCAAAGCCCAAAATTGCCTCACATTACTGTACTTTAGGAAAACTATCTTCTTCTGTTTGGGACTCACTGTGACGCTTGTTTCTCAGCATAGTGTTCTGAAGAGCTATTTTCGCGTTAGTATATCGTATGACAGGCACGATCGTGTTATGTTCCCAGGGATGTCAAGGGAAATTATTTTTCGAAAATATCCTAAACCGACTGGTAATCGAACCCAGAAATTTTCAGCATGGCTTTGTTTATAACCGCAGACGTTAACTCTAGGTAACCACTACTACCCTCGGAAAATTATGCAAATTCTAATTTTCAATCACGTGATGTCTACTGTTAGTGTAAGTGCTGTAAATAATGTTATGAAACGATAATGATCATTAGGTGGAGACGTAAAACAAACTAGAGGTAACATTTCAAAATACATTCCCCTAATGATTTGTCCCTTGCTGTGAACTGAACACAAATGCGTTTCCTTTTGCCATTATTTACCCTTGCACGCTCAAGCCTAACAGGTAGGACTATACTTACCAGATATGAATGCTTGCTTTGAGGGTCGTAAAGAATTTGCATGTGCGAATTAAAGAGGGGGAAACAACCGCGACTGAATTTCGGAGAAATGAGAAATCTTAAAGTTCAAGGACGTTACGGCTTGCAGCAGACGGAAATCAGTTTGTGGAGATTGAACTTTGAATTCTGGTTGGATCGAAATCTTGGAATGTGTGTGCAAATGTAAAACTATGATATGTAATCGTATTTTTTTTTAAGATGTGTCAATAGTAAATTCTCTTGGTCTTTCACTCATTTCCGACGTTATGATTTTACTTCGAATAATAATTATCATACATCATCATATTATTATCATGAATCGAATTTGAAGGGACCTTCGCCTCATATAGTGGTTATCACGCCCAATGGTATGGGTGCCCTAGTGTAGATGTAGTTGTGAACCTTAGAGGAAAACAATATGCACTCAGTCTAGAAAAACACCCAGAAACCGGGTGTAAATTTTTCAAATTGGGTAATATTTCCATATGCATTTTGATGAGTCTGGAAAGCGTGTGCAAGTTTCTGTGAGGAAAACAAAAACAAACTGTGTATGACGAGTGTATGCTAGTCTACGTGTGTTCAAATGTCACTAAGCTCTATATATATATATATATATATATATATATATATATATATATATATATATATATATATATATATATATATATATATATATATATACTTGAATACAGCTTTCTATAGAATTTCTGTTCCATGATTCGATATTTCTATAGAATATATATGTATATATATATATATATATATATATATATATATATATATATATATATATATATATATATATATATATATATATATATATATATATTCTATAGAAATATCGAATCATGGAACAGAAATTCTATAGAAAGCTGTATTCAAGGGACCAACATAGTAACCATGTAATTTTGTTTCTAGTATGGTACCATGAGTCGATATCTAGTCATGGAACATCGACTCATGGAGGTTTGACTGTATATGATAAAACCGTATTTAAGATCTAGCATAAGTATATCAGCAACGTGGTTCACAAGATGTGCTTTTGGCGCTCTCTTCAACGCTTTTCGCCTTCGTACGAGGGGTCATTCCATGACAAAGCACATTTTTTGGATTGGCGGGCTATTTGCTGGCGAGATTCAAGCGCTCAAATGTAAAACTGGCAACCATGAACACAAATGTCATTATCATACGAAAAGTGTTTGTAAACATCGAGGGGTAAAGATCAAAATTTTCGAAACTTCTGCTAAATTTGTTGAATTTTTCAGTTCAAAGAATCGTGGTTGTTATCAAAATGACTCGCCATGCACGAAACTGCACCGCTGGAGCGGTTTATACCTATCACGAGAAGAAAAAGGACGCTGCTTCGTCTGGATTTGGATCTTCATCACGACGTCTCGGCAAGGACTCGGTGAAAGGATTCGATTGTTGTTCACTTACGTTGCAACCCTGCCGAAACCCAGTTATAACGTAAGTTTTGAAAGTTTCTCTTAACTTGTTGTAATATAAATGAATTTTTGATAAGGAACTGGTAACTACTAGCATTATTAACTGGATTTGCACCCCATTACTAATGAAGTTCCTGATTTTTAGTAAAGATGGGTATTTGTTCGACAAAGAAGCCATTCTGACCTACATCATCACGAAGAAGAAAGAATTTGCCAGGAAGATGAAGGAATACGAACGGCAGCTGAAGGAGGACGAGGAGGAGCAAGTGGAAAAGGCCAACGCCGAGACCAAAAAGCAGGTGGACAGATTCATCTCCACTGAGAAGAACATTGTCAGTTCAAAGACGGCCAACCCGGCAGGTTAGACGATTATATCTTTCACATTTGCCTTTCAATTCGATAATATTCCGTCTACATTTAGACGAAATTCCTAGCACCAGCGGAGCCATCTCAAACGTTTCCCTCGGAAAGCGTAAGGAACTGCCCAGCTTCTGGGTTCCGTCGCAAACGCCCTCGGCCAAAGTGGCCAGACTGGAAAAACCGGACAGCAAGATCTACTGTCCCATTTCCAACAAACCTCTGAAAATGAAGGAATTGATTGACGTGAAATTCACCGAAGTGAAGGATCCGTCCGACAAGAAATCTCTCATTGCCAAAGAGAATAGATACATGTGCGCCGTGACTCATGACATCCTGAACAATTCTGTCCCGTGTGCCGTGCTGAAGACTACGTATGATGGTTTCTCGCTTTGTAGATTTGGTATTGTAGCAAATAACGATCTATCTTTCTAGCGGGGATGTTGTTACGATGGAATGCGTGGAGAAGATCATCAAAAAGGATATGATTCATCCATTGACTAACGAGAAACTCACCGAATCGGATATCATTCCATTGCAAAGGGTGGGTTAGATGATCTACACTAACGACAAGTTTTCACAATCACAAATTATCTTTTCAGGGTGGAACTGGATTTTCAACAACTAACGATAACCTGCAGGCGAAGGAAGAGCGTCCGGCGTTGCAATGTTGAAATATATATAAACATAAAAATCTGAACCATTAATAAATATATTCATAAGTCACCTATATAATATAAAGTTTGTTCCACTTAGTATTTGGCCGCTTCTTTTCATTTACTGTGGAGGTATATTTACCAAAGTTATCGAAGTTGGAACATGAGGGAATTCTGCACAATTACGTTGAGAACTTAATGTTTTATGTATCCGGTAGAAATCAAGACCAACATTTATTTATGATTATTGTTTTCTCGGGCCCCGTGCGTCGCAGCTAATATGTGAATAGTGCGCTGTGTTCATAAAAATCGTAAGAATGCAGCGCCACACTAAAAAACTGATTTCAAAATCGCGCGAGTTGAGGCGCGTCGCCAGTCTCACTGGCGCGATCCGGTTTGGTGGCGGTGCGACAATAATCAGGAGAAATGATCAGGATCAATTCTTAAAATTTAAAATTTCGTATCAATCTAGCTTTTGAAACTGACAGGGGTGATTCGACTTTCACTTTTCTTGCCAACAGATTTTATGGTATGATCCAAGTAAGCTGAAGTTTGAAATTGTTGATTGGATTGTCAAAGCTTTTCACTATGGACCAATGCACGGGTTGACGTTTTAGTGGTGCCGTGTTATTTATGTGACCATGGAAACCAGTGAATTCGGCATCGCTCAAACGTCAAATTAGTGAACTCTTGCATCGGTCCATGGCCCGATGCACGAGTTCACTAATTTGACGTTTGAGCGAAAAAAACAAAGAAATGTCAGTTCAAATGGGAGTCGCTGTAGAAAATTTCTGCAAGGAATCAACGGGAAATTTCTTTAGCGATTCCTTTTCAGCAGCAAACTAGGCTTAAATATTGATGGCTTTTTCTTAATAATCCCATTTCTTTCATACTATTTTAGGCACTTGAAAAACTTGGAACTACTCACGTTGGTGTAAAGAACCATGGTTGATACAATAACATATTCTCTCAAATGAGATTTCCTCAACAATACTCCACTGCACTGTGACGTCACGCATCAATTTTGACAGGTACTGGTCCTGTTGTTTACAGTTTGGACTTAGTACTTTTTTCGAATCATTCTTAATTTCGTGAAAGTTTGCTGCGAGGAGAGGTTAAATCCACTGCAGATACCCACGGATCGTATTATTCTATCTTCCTACCGTGGAAAATCGTCACCATCAGCATGCTGGTGATAGAAATGCGAAGATGAAAAAATGATGGAAAAAACGACTAAGTCCGAAACGTAAACAACAGGACCAGCAGCTGTCAAATAAGTGAGGATAGGCTCGTCATATGCAGCGCTCTATAAGGGCATCTTACGGAGCTAGTATTTGACAGGGCTGGTGTGAGCATTTGAAAATCGCATAATTGAATGAAATAAAAGAGACAAAATCCCATGAAGTGATAAGTTTGAAAATTAGTCTGTTATGGTTTTGAAAAGTGCCATACATTGCTATGTAGTTTACACATTGAATTGGAACTTGTTCCCCAACTTGTTCGAACAGCTCTTCCATCCATTGGAGGATTGAAGTTTATAAGTTTTGTAGGAGAGATGGGTGCATAGCGGGAGATTGGTGGAATCCATGCCTTCGAATTTGATTCTGTCATGTCTACCTATCTCAAATAATATTCCTTATTCTACTTTATGGCTCTGGTACCTTTTACTTATTCGCACCTGAGGGATTTCTAAGCTTTAAATACTGGCTGCTGTAGGCGCAGAAGAGGGACTTCCCGAACTATGGACTGATTAACATATTATTTTGTTCTTTGTTTACAGGATATAAAAGGTTTAGGTAGGTTTGTTTTTACGTAAAAATAGGGAGCAACATTTTGCTTCAGATGCCGAACACTGTGTTCATTCTGTCTCATATTCCGAACACCTTGATTCAAATTTCGAACAGCACGAATACTGTTTTGTCTCAAATTCCGAACACTCGGTTTTTGTATGACGCTTTGGTTGAAATGTTTCGCTGATATATTGCTGTGTGCGTTTGAAATGCAAATCTCAAATGCGGAAACACCAAACGCGGTAAGATATTTCACAAGAAATGCGAAGTTAAAAATAGATTTTTCTTGCTAGGGCGGCGGTGATATACACTCAAAAAAATCCAAACGTTATTAGTACGTGGAAAATCACGTACATCATTCCAAATTTATTTTGCCTCCTATTCACCTGTCTAAGGTAATGCTTACTAGAGCAAGTATAGTTACCAAGTGATGGCTCGATGATTGTTACTGTGGCTACCAATCGCACTTACGTGAAATTCACGTAGGCCCATGAATTCATTTGGACATCTGCATTTCGTGTTCATTCTCTTTTTAGTTCAAATTTAAAGATGGTGGTCGCAAGTTTTTTCCAGGAGCTGTTGGACTTTAAAATAACTGATTTCAAGGTAAATATGTGATAATTGCGGGGCCCAGATAGCCGTAGCGGTAAACGCGCAGCTATTCAGCATGACCATGCTGAGGGTGGTGGGTTCGAATCCCGCTGGTCGAGGATCTTTTCGTAAAGGGAATTTTCTCGATTCCCAGGGCATAGAGTATCTTCGTACCTGCCACACGATATACACATGCAAAAATGGTCAATCGGCAAAGAAAGATCTCAGTTAATAACTGTGGAAGTGCTCATAAGAACACTAATCTGAGAAGCAGGCTTTGTCCCAATTGGGACGTAACGCCACAAAGAAGAAGATGTGATAAATACTGGAGAATCATACATTTTTATACCTTATGTAATATCAATTACAGATTACACAACGTTGAACAGCAAGTCCGGCCAACCTTGAGGAGAAACCCGACATTTTTTAACGGAAGGAGACCTGGACAATCATGAGAGGAACGAGCCTTTGTTTTGATGGAATGTCACCGTGTCAGTCAGTGTGTTGTTGAATATTTTATTGGAAATAATTATATAATATAATGAATAGTTTAATCTGTTGAGTTGTTTTTTTTTAATTTGAGAAGCTACTGCATTGCATAAGCCAATGCAAAACAGAATTGGTTTCTATGCAATTATTCTGATATCATTAAATGAATAACCATTTACGATTTATTGAGACGCTTCGTAAAAGCTACGTGGAAATTCATGTAGCTATGACGTGAAACTTCGATGGATCTGATGAGGTCCATTTGTTCATGCGTTCATTCAGTGCTACTTATGATCCACGTAAGTGCTACGTGAAAAGTGGGATGGAAAAAAACTACGTACGTTTTCACGTAACAATGACGTTTGGATTATTTTGAGTGTATGTAATCGTTGGTAGTTGTCGTTTGATTATTTTGTGTTACCGCATTTGGAGGACGTTTACTCAAAATTTGCATCTCAAATGCAAACAGTATTATATCATCACATTACCAGGAAATGGCAGTCAATTGTAATAGGGTAACGACTGTTTATTTCGTTCTTAATCGCTAACAGTTGGCGCCAGCGGCAAAAAGTACAGGCAACAACCTTTCGAACATTCAGTTTCTGTCACCGGCCGCCGAGCGACGACACTGTTGTTTGTATTCCTCCCACTGATCACGCTACGCTGGATTCTCAAATTTCTCAAACTTTCAACACAAGCGCATGGAAGAATGGTAGTCGGAGAACTGTCAAAACATATGGAAAATAATGAAAAACGTAAATTACTTGCAATTTGGAAACTGGATCAAAAAAGTAGTGATTAGAAATCAAGTGTAAAGTGAATACATAACTTTTTGTGTTTAGTTCATCTTCCGTAGAGCTTTCTTTGCTTCAGGATTTCGTTTTTACTACCACTGAAAAAGAGCCTTTTCAGTTTTGAATATCGCCCTATTCAATTTAAACGCCTTTCAATCTATTTTATACCTCGGGAGTAGTGATGATTCTTTAGACCCGTAGAACTAGCTCAGATTAATTTATTTGCGGAATTATTCATTTGAATATGATTCATTTGTGCTGTACTATTGTTGTTTTTACTACTTGTTTTTGTAACCGCACTACGCGAAACCGGATACGATTGATTCCGATTCCGTCTCTCGCCCGATGATATGTAAAATCCAAACAAAGAGCAGTACTTGGTAAAACATGTGATTCTTGTTTTATGTAAAGTTACATTTTTCTCAGGAGCACATAAATGTACTGACGAGCCTCCAACCGAACCGTCTCTCAGCTCATCGGAATCCTAGTGTGCTGCGCTAGATGGAGGCTTACGAAAGTTCTAAATGCGCGTTAGGTGATGTGCTCTCGGGGAGAGTCGTCTCATGCGCTGCTCGGCGCTACGGCATGCCATCGGTATACAAGTTGTGAAAGCAACGTGCACAGTAACTTTAGTTTTATGGAACCTCAAATTCAACAGCACACAAGTAACCACAAGCATTTAATCATTGCATTAATTTAATCGAAAGTCAACATTTTTTGCATTGATAATGTTATCATGCATTTATTCAATAACTGTCAAGCAATGAACCATTTGTAAATGCTCTGTAGCATTATTTTAATTCACTCGCTCATTACGTTTTATGGGATATGGAAGAAGAACATTTTTTATAATGAAATGACTTTCTTTCATCTCAAACCCCCATTTCATGATCTAAGAATATATGTATTCATTCAGAATTGTTGTAGTTTATCTATGAGACTCTTTTATTCATAAGGAGCGAGAAGAAATATCGATCGATTTCTCTCTCCTGAAATCTTTTCAATACACTAGGGCTTTATTTTGTGGGTTGAGTTCTGTTATTTCCTCAATGAGAAAGAATGGTGATCAAATTCTTTCTATTGATGTTTCATTTGTTGAGGAAACGAAATCACTGTTGTTCAATCGCCGAAGAGAATTCTTACTATTCGTAATAACTGGGTGAATGGTAATGGTTAACACACACAGTGGCTTCGTTTATAAGGAATTTTTCTCTTACCTTATCACATCAGCAGCTTTAGCACAGGACACCAAACCACGCCAGGCATCCAGCTCACCATCATCCTAGTTGTGGGTTCGAATCCTGATTAAAAAAAAAAATGTTGATATGGTAAAAAAAAACCATTGAAAGGTAGCCAATGGACTCATTATTTTGTTTACTTTTAATGCATGCCCTAAATATACATTATTTTATGCTAATAACAACTAGAACTTGTATTCTTTGACAAATACGCATATTTTGACCTCAACTGTAAGGCCGTCTTCAGTGTCGTGGACTACTAGAATCTAGTACACGACACTGAAGAGAGCTTACGGTTGAGGTTGAAATACGCGCATCAGTTAGAGATAGTTTTGGAAATTCTTGAATTGCGTAAGCATTCATTCTAAGCCGTATTTGTTACCTTAATTTGTTGATAACATTTGATTAGATAACCTTACCCAACTTTTGTCATACTGTTTGTGGATGGGTTATGTCACCGTATCGATACGTATTCGCAGCTTGACAGTAGGTTCACAATTTAGAAATTAGTCCTTATTTTGGATAAGAATTTTATTAATTGACAGAGATTTATAATGCAATCCAATGAATTTCTATGATGCACTCAATGATTTTTATAATATATTTTTTTAACTTAAATATGGGTGATTTTTTTTCTCGTGGAGCAATCTATGGTGTTTTCCTAATGTTTTAGTGGTAGGTGTATTCGGACAACTGCTTAGAAAATGTTATGTTTTGACGGCCTTACAGTTGAGGTCGAAATACGCGTATCTGTCAAAGGATACAATTGGACATTGGTGGAATTAAATGGTATGATACTAGATTCGGTTTTTCATATATTTATAGATATTTCACTAAACAGCTTGGAGATTTATTATCAATATGGTAAAACATTTTATCGCGATAATGATATCGTTTATATATTTTCACATAAAAGGGTTGACATAAACTTTGTATCTTTTGTTTACAAAAAAAAATACATACCTTTCCTTGTATTTGTTAATCAGTATTAAAGTAAGTGTTCCCTTAGTTGTGGGTGTTCCTTTAGTTGCGGTAGAGCCATTTTCACTGATTTTATTACACTAGTCCTAGAACCGACACTACCAATTGACGTGTTGGCTTGTTGATACACGGAATAGTTGAAAAGAGCGTTCAAATTGTTTTAAAATTAATGAAATATCATTAGAATTGCCTAAACTTTTCTTACTTGTACCAATAGTTGCGGTAACATGTTCCTATAGTAAAGGATCCCATAAAAACCACTGATACCGCAACTAAAGGAACACAAATTAAAAATATATCACAACTATAGGAACAGTGTACCAATAGTGGAGGTATTATTTTTCACTGACATGCCGTGGATTACTGCGATGAAATCATTTTTTTCATTAGGTCAATGGTAGTTATTTCCCGTTACAACATTATCATGCACATTAATTGCGCTTCTTGAATTTAAGCGATTAAATGAATTTCAATTGTGCTAAGTACCTCTACTATTGGTACATCTACCCTACGAATTACATTAAGGTTACATGAGATGCAGAGGTCATCTCGGTCTCTAGTAACAATTAATATCACAACAACATTCATTTCCTTCCTCGATGACCGTAAGGACGTTTGCGCTTTATGATATTTAGAATCATCAAAAATGTACATTGAAGATGTCATCTGTTGGTTCCTTGTGAAATTTCGATTAATTTGGTCAATCACGGAATAACAAATACGAATCATTAATGCTCTTACTAATGCTCATATTTTTATTTTATTATGAAGCAATATGGATTATTTTATGGAATATCGTTACATATTTTATGCAGCATAATCAAATTGTATGATCAGTTTTCAATATTTCATATTAACATTTCTACCTCTTACCTTTCCTCATAATGTTTAATAATAACTGGTTGGCCCTAGATTTGTCCGGGTTTTCATATACATCATTCTGTTTCTGTTCGGGATGAACCTCTGCGACCAGTTTTCTTTGATCTTTTGTGGTATACCCGTGTCATAATGTTTAATTTTTTTTGTTTAGTGCATGTCGTTCTACTCCATTACTATTGAGAAATAATGAAGTAGTCGTTTTTATACAAATAACATTCTTTACCATTTTGAATAGAGCCTCTTTAGAAAAAGATACCGCTATTTATACCTTTTGGAGAAAACAGTTTGTCACCATTAAACTCTCAAAACTGCGCCCTTTAATCAGGTTCGGCCACTAAGCTGGTTGAATGATACTGATTTGGACCATGCATCGGTACTCTAGCGTATCAAATTATTGCTTCTACTTATAAGGTTCAAAGTCGTTTTTTGAAACTGTGAGCAGGTTTCATCGCATGAGACATTTAGATTCCTTGAAACAAAAAGCTTATTTTAGAAGTTAAGAGGTCTGCTACTCCACTGATTCGGAATCGTTTCCCTCCTAGATATCGAAAGATAAACTCTTGAACTTGGAAAGAAATTGTCTCATGCGTTGAAACCAACCTCAGATGCTGATTGAGCCATTTTTCCACTTCGACCTCATCATCATCTAGGACAAATAGGTGGGTCTTAGTGGCTTGTTACTCTCTTATACTCTTCCGACCGTAACTTATAAGTATTCACAAGAACAGATACAGCAAGAGTACAATTTGGTAGATCTTACCCCGTAACGCAACTCGAAAAGGTGATCTACTCGCGTTACGGGTACATATACATCATACCCATAAATGAAAAAACTAATCTTCGATGACATGGAAAATAGCTAGAAAAACCAATAATAGGGTCCTGAAGCCCTATCCCGATTTTAGTGCCAATCGCTTAAGTTTAGGCCAAAAATACATGTTTACTCAATTTTCTAATGTTTTCCGTTGGTTTAAGTCCAAAAAACATTTTCTTATCTTTTTTTAGATTTTGTCACACCCCTTGGCTTAAACTCAAATTTTGGGTGTATTTTGTTTTCCGTGTCCCTTCCGAAATGTCAGATAGGAACAATCCCAGTGTTAAAACTAAAACCCCTGTGGTGTTTTTGTCGACTAAGCGAACGTCAAACATGATCTCAAGTGTCAAGGTTCATTTATGGACCCAATTTTAAAATTAAAGTTAAAACATGATATAGCCGTTATTTGAGCGGGAAAAAATGGTAAAGTAGTTGAAGTAACATGCTCTTTCGTGTTGTTAAATAAAAACAAGATTTTATTAAAAATTTTAGGACCCAATTGTTTCACAATATAAAATGTCTTTTTTCAGAAGGTATTGCGCATTTCTTTCACCACTGGACTATCGCAGAAGTTTTTACAAGTGCGGAAATGCTAATAAAAGTGCGCGATTGTAGCGAATCGAGTCGGTGTTTTCAGCGGGGTTATTCCTCACAGTCCAACGAATAAGTGCTCCGAAGACACCAACATGATTCGATGCAATCCTTTAACTTTTATTTGCATTTTCGCACTTATGAAGCAGCACTTCGCAGTCCAGTAGTGAAAGCAATACACAATACTGCATAAATATCTTCATATCCATCATATCGGATCTTCTTCCTAGAAATCCACGGTCCTTCGCCCATATCCGATTTCATGGTGATTCTCAATCGCGTGATTGACAACACGTGTTTTCAAAGCTGCTCGAATGCTCATAATTCAGCCGTTTCTTTCTGCTGCGTGAAGCCCTCTCAAGGTAGAGATTACTAATCCAGGTCACATAAATGTGACAATGTCACATCACACTAACTACCTACGGGTTATTTACTCTCACTGAATTTCACTGTGATATCTGCCTGCATGATATAAACAAAATCTGTTGATTCCGGTCAAATGCAGCTGATCCAGAATGATCCCATACCGTGCTAATGGCGATGCACTCGCCGGGAGTTTATTGTGTCATCCCCATACACCTACTGTCTGGACAGGGTGGAATTTATTCTAATGATATAACAATCTTCCAGATTGTTGTCGTCAATGAGCACACGGCATGTGTATGTGCGGGAAATTGCAGTGTGACCTCTATGAGTACCGAGAATAGAATTTTACATGGTTGAAAATGGATGAATCGAAATTGGTTGAAAAATGTCTAAGTCTAATGTCCAATACGGTGACTCAAAAACTAATATTGGCTTCAAGGGGTGAAAGGAAAGATTGGGAAACACTGTTTTAAAATAATATAACAATGATACATTTACTAGGGTTATTAAAGTGAATTAAATGGTGCAATAAATATATATAACATATACTGCAATCTTAGATGGAACTCCAAAGTTTCATTCCTACCAATAAATTATGAACATCCCTAAGCAAAACACGCACTGTAAAAAGATGCCATCGTCAAAGTCAGCTAGAAATGCATACAGACAGGTAAAACGTATGTGAAATCTAATCCCTCAATAACATCGGGAAGCAAGCGGGAAAATATACAACTATGCTTGATAGGTACTGACTGAGTGCGCAGTGCAATTCTGAATATGCAGCCAACGATGCAATTTGTCGATGCTACACGCTGGCTATCAACTCCCATTACACTGATAGAACACTATCACGAGACGATCAAATACTACAACACTGTAGAAGGAGCCACCGATGTTTAACCCTTGTGCGCCCATGTTTTTCCAAACGACAGACTTTAGTTCAGTGCGCATCGTACCCTCGTGCTGTTGGTATAGTCCAATAGGCTTATGCACTGTTTTGAATTTGTATGGGATTTTGACGTTTACTGGCCTTGTTGTGTACAAATTTCGTGAAAGAGTGAAAGGGAACGTAATTTCTAAAAATTCCTGGCATACTGATTTGGAAGAAGTGAGGACTCCTGAAAGCCCCTGGCTATGATGGAATTTTCTACATCCTCATCAAGAAACTTCCAGAAAGTAGCTTATCATTCTTAGTTGATATATTTAACAAATGCTCTAGTTGGCATATTTTCCTAACATGTGGAAAAATGCTAAAGTTGTACCAATTTTAAAACCAAACAAAAATCCTGCAGAAGCTTCTAGCTATCGTCCAATTAGTTTGCTTTCCTCCATAAGTAAACTTTTTGAAAAGGTCATTTTGAAAAGAATGGTGGTCCACATCAATGAAAATTCAATTTTTGTCAATGAACGTTTCGGATTCCGCCATGGACATTCGACCTCTCTCTTAATTTAATTTTTCAACATAAATTGTTAGAATAATTCAAAGTTATCTGTCAAATCGTACATTCCAGGTTAATTATCAAAGCTCCAGGTCTGAAAGACTTCCTGTAAGAGCTGGCGTTCTTCAAGGCAGCATATCGGGACCAATATTATACAATATTTTGACATCGGACTTACCTGACCTCAGGGATTTAAAAAATCTTGGTTTGCGGATGACACAGGCCTCTCCGGCAAAGGACGAAGCCTGCAGGAACGAACGATCTTCGGGTTAAAGTCCCTCTCATCTGTCATCTGTAGTAGATTACCATAAAGTTTGAATGTTTTTTCTTCAAACGTGCAAAAATTGAAGATTTCTTCAAATGCTTCCAAAACTCAACTAATAATATTCACACATAAACCAAAAGCTCTTTATTTGAAACCTTCAAGTAGAATGTTGTCACAATAAGAGGGGTTCCAAATAATTGGTCAGTGAAGTTTAGTATTAGCTCATGCTAGATAAAAATTCAATTTGAAAAATCACATTGAAGACATTCAAGCTAAATGTAACAAATGTATAAAATATCTGTATCCACTTGTCTTAAGAACAAACTTTTGACTTTCTTGTTGTATGTTGTACCAATATGGACCAGCTGTTGTAGTACCAGAAGCTCTGCGGAAGATTCAAAATAAAATTTTGAATATAATTCACAAGCAGCGTCCATGAATTACATTGATTATCCAATGTTGAAACATTGGAACAAATGTCAAACAAAATTATTGATAATTTTAGACAGAAATCGTTGCAATATTTTATTATCGTTATAAATGTTTCATATATTTGGGTTGTTAGGTTGAGTTGATTGAAAAGCGATTTTTTCCCATTTAAGTAGGTGATTTCAATTCATCTGTAAAATTCTGAACTGCTACGGCAAATTAGATGTAATATACTGTTAACAATCTGGCTGTTTGGGCACGTCAGGAGTTAATCATCAATGTTAACTTCCTTTTCTCGATCAGCCTAGTGTCGGTACGGTTGTTTCAATTGGCTAAGAGTTAACACTACGGAATGCCTGTTCCGGTGGCAAAGGTCCACCTCACAGGTGACCTAATTCATGCGACTTTAAGCTTACCGTGCCTAGGAATGAATGGTTAGGGGGGTCTAAATAAAACCTAACCGCAAACGGAGCCTGCGGAGTACCAGGGCGCCCTCTAAAGCTTTGTGCCCTTACTGTGCTACCCGGAACAATGGTGCAGGTGACCTTGTGTTTCTCCGAGAAATGGTGGGATTATAAGGATGTTGTAATTTAGTTTAAATTTATCACCCTTATGGTTTCACATTATGCTTTTTACACAGTGTATTCCGTCGGGGCAGCAGGGGCGAAAGTCTAGGGGCTCAACGGACCCTCCCCCAGGACCTCTGCGAGTTGGGGAGTTGCCTAGGATGTGGTGGAGTTCACAGTGGGCTCTGATGAACCTTCATAAAAACCACAAAAATCCTAA
The DNA here is from genome assembly GCF_002204515.2 of Aedes aegypti. Lineage (NCBI taxonomy): Eukaryota > Metazoa > Arthropoda > Insecta > Diptera > Culicidae > Aedes > Aedes aegypti. The sequence goes on along the minus strand of NC_035108.1, from coordinate 119,890,147 downwards.
TGCAACTCTGTCACAGCGACCGGTGCCGCTTAAAGTACCAAAGCACCCTAGCCCGAACTAACAAGAATGCCAACCGGCACATCAGGATTGATGCCAGTGAGATCCTGATTATGGAATACTGGTCGCGATACAAACGGACAAGGTATGGAACTACGAGTAGGAGTGCTTCGAGCACATTGGAACCACCGCCAGTACGGCCCCATTTATGTATACTGGTAGCGCATGACTAAGGACAAGTAACGGTATATGTACTGGATAATATGCTGGCCCGAAACGGCGAGTGGGTTAATGGCGCAGGCTGCCCCCGTCCCGTAAAACCGTGGCAGGCCTTAGAGTACGTTTCAAATCCGTCCGATCCGGCTCTGAACATAGTACCCCATAAAGGACTATGTCAACCCTAGCATGGCCTCCCTGATAACCATAGATAACCATGGGATCATAAAGGTGACTATTCCAGCGGAGTTGGATAGCGGCTCTTAGGGGGACCCATAAGAGATGATCAATCAAAACGTAAAACTAACGGAATGTGAAGGAAAGGCTTCTGGACCTATCAGTAACCAGCTAAGGTTCCCACCACGGAAGGAGGCGACCAACATCGACTTTAGTGAAAACAGTGTGGGCAAAATCCTAGATAGATAGGGGGGTCTGTAGCCTTGAGGTTACGCTTTCGCTTCATAAGCGGAATGTCATGGGTTCGATTCCCAGCCCCTCCACAAAAAAAAAACCGTCCAGTCACCAGAAGACGCCTCACGGAGGACTGTGCTTTGGGGAGCACATCCATCCTCCGTCAGTATCAGATGGTGACTGAGACAAACTGACCCTCTTCGCAGGCAGCTAGCCTCACTAACAACAGAGCTTTCTCCTGCCTGCTCGGTGTGAGAGTAAAAGAGTAGGAGAGAGTGAAAATAAGATGTAAATATAGATAAGTTGAAAATAGATCTGTATTGGTAAAGAAGAAGCTACAGATCAGCTGATTCCGGCACAGTAGTGGCCACGAGCACGGAGTGCCTTAAAAAGAAAAAGAAAAAAAAGCCTAGATACTGTGACGACGGCAGGCACTGGCCACTCCAGTGCAACATGTGAGGTGATCGATGGCCCGGGACTAATCGAGGCCATGGATCGCCATAGGGAATACCTCCCTAAAATTCAGGTAGCTGCTGAGCAACTTGATGTCATCATCGAGTTTGTTTAAGAGCAAAAGCAATATCAGCAAAGATCAGTCCGAGCTACAAAGCAGGGCTACGAGAAAGCCAACAAGCAACTTGGCAAGGTAGAAGGCAAAAGAGAAACTAAGTCGAGTCTGACCGAAGTGTTTTCCTTCACGGGCAACGCGAATATATCTGATGATATTATTCGATACGCGATGCGAAAGAGGGGACCTTCCGAAGATGAATACGTGGCGAAAAGACGTATGGTTGCTAAGGGAAAAGTGACCTACGCGGTCGTCCTCCAGAGTGGAAAAGCTGACACGAGACAAGCCCCGAGATCAAGAGGACATGGCAACAAAACAGAGGCCATCAATAAGGACAAGAAGGCCAAGAAAAAGGAGCCGCGGGATAACCCGAACCAGGCAGTGCATCCACATGAACCACGGGCACAAGGCAACAGCAACCCGTGGATACGAGTTGGAAATAAGAAAAAAACAGAGGAAACTGAAAACGGAGCCCAAGGAGAGCGCTAAACCGAAAACAGCGAAACGTAGGAATTTTGGCGAAGCCCTCGTTATCAAAACGGAGGAAGCGAAATACGCCGAGGTTCTGAAGGCGATGCGAAACACGGAGAAGCTATCGCCAATGGGCGCAGACGTGCGGAGCATAAGGCAAACTAGGATTGGTGAAATGATCCTAGTCTTAAAGAAGGACGCCAAGGAAAAGGGCGCAGTCTATAAGCAACTGGCACAAGAAGTACTTGGCGACGTGGTTGATGTAAGAACCCTTACTGCTGAAGCCACTCTCCAGTGTAAAAATCTGGATGAGGTCACCGATGCAGCGGAGGTCTCGGCTGCCCTCAAATAGCAGTGTGACATCGACGTAGCCAATAAGGCCATTCACTTTAGAAAGGGCCAGGTGGCGGCGATTAGGCTGCCGGTCACAGAGGCCAACAAAGCGAAGAACTTGGACATACTCAAGGTAGGCTGGTCGGTTTGCAGGCTGAGCATACAACAGCCTCCGGAAGTTTGCTTCAAGTGTTTCTGGAAGGGCCATAAGTCGTGGAATTTCAATGGCCCCGACAGAAGTAAGATGTGCAGAGAATGCGGCACCGAAGGCCATAGGGCAAGCGATTGTAAGCAAATCGCTAAGTGCCTAATATGTGTCGACAGAGCAGACAACGGACACTTAACAAATGTCCGGGCACAAGCGGTGTATCAAAGCAGCCTAAACGGAAGTAACACAGTTAAATTTAAACCACAGTGATGCAGCTGTTAGCTAAATGGTAACGATTGCTGAATTTAGCATATAAGAATGATAGGTTTTTTTTTGCAAATTAGGATGATAGTGCTGTTTAACGTAGAATATTTAACTATAACAAATAGATGTAATGTTTGAAATGATACTATCTAATTAAGATATTGAACAAATCTTTACTCGCCCTGGGCAGCAAAGGGTTAATTCTGGAGATCGTCCGCGCGTGCGATGCACCGCCTATAGTAGTAGTCGCAATCGCATCGCAGTAGAAGAAAACTTGCCATGCACTGGATTGCATTGTCCAGTACTGCATCACAATTGTGTCGGAGCGAAACTGTAGCGCGTGCCTCACGGTTCCGATCTCGCTCTGCATGTTCGATTCTGGCGCGAAACGAAAAAACGACGTCGCCCGGTCACCGGTCTCATCCGCGGATCAAACGAGAGATACGCATTGCCACTACCGGTGGATACGGTGCGGTGATTTCGTGCGTGAAGAGAGAACGGTAGTGTAATCCGATGTGATGAAGTCTCATTAATTGCAGTGCATTTTAGTGACGCGAATTGGTGTTGGTTTTAAAACAGGGAGAATACTGTGTACCAAGAGCGCGACCTTCACTGATAGTTAACATTGCAAATATGGTCGCCGATGGCGGCGTCGAGTGTGTTTAGTAGAAGATTCGCCAGGAAAAACAAATTGTGTTAGTGTACCTTGCCTTGGGGCTTGTTGTAAACAGAATACCGCGAGCACGCTCGTTTGTAAATAATTTGCAGAGAGGGAAGAGTTTTCTGTGGAAGCAGCATAAATAGCGAAAATTTGCGGGACGCTATATCTATGATATCAACGTAGCGAGCTCTTCCGGATTTTTCAAACTGCAAAATTCTGTTTCCTGTAAGTACAATTTTTCGTAAGGGTTGTAAGCTTAACAGGCAATGTACTCTGTAAGGTTGCCCATTTTCATATAAGAAAAAAAAAACTCAACAAAAAAACCTAAGGTCACATCCCCCAAATTTGTTTATTTGAAGTCCTAGAAGCTACAGTGAAAATTTGAGCGGAATCTGTCAATACCAAGGAGTTCGAAGTTTGTATGAAGAGAATCGGCCAAATATATGGGAAAATCGATTCCTAATACATTTTCGACAATAGGTGGCACTATAGTCGATGAATTTCTGTTATTATTGATTCTCCAATCAATCCAAAAATGACTGCAACAAACCGGTAGTCTTTCCGTTTAGAAACTATAAAGTTATACCTAAGGAAACAGCTATTCGAGTTTCTCCAGGGTCTCCAGGAAATAGAAAAAGTCAGTTTTTGGACCTTAACTGGTCTAATATATTTAAATAATGATTCGACTATCAAAGTTATGACGAGATCAGAACACTTTTAATAAATAATCTGGAGGAAAACCGAGTTTCATTTCTCTAGGTTTTCTTTTTTTTTGTTTCATGACGAAAAGATTTCTGGTTTGTTGCAATCTCTTCTCTGTTGATTGGAGAATTTTCAAACCATTAATGAAACTATTTCATCGGCTACTGCGTCACATATGGTAGAAATTAGAATTATTTTCCCATATACAGTCAGTAACAAAAGTTAGTAACCAAATGCTGTTTTCCATACAAGTAGGGTCCTAAGGGTTTTGATAAAATCTTGTTTTCAAATTTGAGTTTTACGTGTTACGTGTTTTGGACTTAAACAAATGAAAAACATTTATATATTGAGTAGGGGAATCAGGGGCATAATAAGCACATTAGGCAAATGCTTTTTTATAGCCATAAAATGGGAATGTTTTAATTTATCCTAAGCTAGTTTTCAAGTTTGACATTAATACGACATGCTACAATCATTCATGGTGATAAAAATCTTAACATAACTCAGAAAATTGAGATAGAAAATTTGGTCAAAACAAGGCAGGTATCGAGGCAACATGAACACTTGCGTGAAATTTAGTGATTCCAAAATATTTAATGACTGTTAACCTTCCACCTGTTTGCCACCGTCAGAACCACCGCGCTGCTGTTGTGAACGAAAAGCGAGGTTTTTTCAGCAGTGTTGTACAAAATACAACAGCGCGACGACTGAAGTGTTAAAAGGGCACTCCCTCAATCATAATAGCTAAAACGAATCTTTTTGGGCTCGTTACTTTTCTCAAAAAATAGATTTTTCCACTGCCTTGCTTATATGCCAATTGGAAACTGAGAATAACTTAAAGTCAATTTTTAAAGGTAATAGGGTCTTAAATGTTTGATAAAATCTTGTTTTTATTAAACAACAAGACAGAGCGTGCTCTTCCTTGCTAAATTGACAAATTTTCCGGCTCTAATAACGGCTCTCATATTTAAACTTTAATTTCAAAAAAAAAAAAAAAATAATTAAATTAGAACCTTGATACTTAAATTTTAAAAATTGAGTAAACATGTGTATCTGACTTAAACTAAAGCGTACGGTACCGTCGATGGGGGTGACAATGGGTCTAGGGGGTGAGATTGGGTCAAAACGGAAAAATATGTTTTGTGAAATATTTCAGCTAATAACGCTGATATTACTAAAATAATAATTCATATGTTAGGGAACATATTATTACACATAATTCATAACAATATACATTTTTAGAAATAGTAGTTTTTGTGTACTACATCAATAAACTTGCATGTTGAAACTAGATAAAATTTACAACATTAAATTTCTCCTGTACAAAGTATCACGCATGTACTCTAGCCTCTATCGTTGTATTAGTAGAATGTTGAAAGTCTTTTCATTTCACATCACAGGTATTTTCCGGAATCTGTTTGATTTTCCCACAAAAAAATCATTTTTTTCGGTACGATGTCTAAAACATTGAAAATGGGGGTGAGATTGGGTCAAGTAAGAACGATAGTAAATGAAATTCCAAGTCCACTTTTTTGACATTTTACGGTGCCGGGTGTTCTCTTTTTTCATTAAGATGTGTTTATTCTTTCTAAATACAGCATCTCTGAAACATCAAACAAGTCTACTTGAGTATTCCGTGCATTGAATAACAATACAACGCATTTTGACAACTTCTCAAACCAGCAACTGTGTTTCGTGCGCAGCAACATCGTAAATTTTTATCAAAAGGGTGTTTTTTCTAAATATGATTATTTATCAGTGTTTTCATATTATAGAAATATCTCACGGAAGTACAAATGAGTTGGATCGCTGAAATACTGGGATTATGACGTCAACTTCTGCCTGAAATTTATTGATCGTGAAATGTCGCACCGAAATTTAACTATTTGCGAAGGTTTAAAATATTCACTGTTTCAGTACACCTTTGGGGAAACTGAATGGGCTTTATAGCAATGGGGATGAAACTTTGAAGACAATTTGAGGGAAAAACCAAGAAAATTTATGTAAGCTTGACGATAAATGTTGGATTTACATATTTTTTCTCATAGCTCTTCAATTTTCAGTATAATCTTACTTTTAAGTGGGTTTATCATACTTGTGCAACATCTTAGATATCTTTTTATCTTGTTTGCATCGTTTTTTATCAATATTTTTCAGTTTTGAATGGTTTTGAAATCATATTCTCAAAAACAAGTTATTTCAATTACAGTGACCCAATGTCACCCCCTTTATGGGGTGAGATTGGGTCATTTTTTATTCACTTGCGGTGCCGCTGTGAATAAATATTTGTCTTTAATTTTTTGAACAGTTGTTAATGTACCATCAAAGTACATACACACCAAATTTGAAGTTTAGTGGAGTTAAATTGCGATAGTTATTCAAAAAATAAATCGCACATATCCCTTTTTGACCCATTGTCACCCCCAACGACGGTACTGAAACTGGAACAGGGCTTAGGACTCTATTGAAGCATAAAATAAACTTTTATATAGTCAAACATTTCAAATACAAAACAGATTTCATGCAGTTTCGAACTATTGATAAAGTATGCATATTCTCAGAGATTATTGGGTTGTCAAATTCACCCCGTCTACCTAAACATGTGATTCTGACCTAAACTTAAGCGTCTGGTAATAAAATTGAGACAGGGCTTTAGGACTCTACCGCCCAAGCTTGCAATTATTTTGCAATTGTATTTGGTTGACTTTTCATACACATTTCAAGTTTGTTTAGTCCCTCTTTAGACCTTAGAGTTGACAGATTCCATAAAAATTTTCATAGTAGCTTCTAGGGATCCAAATGAATAAATTTAGGAGTTGTAACTTTAGATGTTTATACTATGATCATTATGGGCCATCCTTATATTCAGCCAGGGCTGGATTTACAAATTGTTGGGCCCTTTAGCCATAATCTCGGGGGGCATTTCTTAGAGAGGGCTTAAAAGTAATTTCCCTCATAACTTTTACTTAAGGTTTTGATTGATGTTTTAATGACCAAAAGTCTGTTTCGAACTGCTTTTAAACCGTCATGAAGGTAATTTGAATAAGAATACCTTCCAATATTGGGTTTAATCAATACCTACAGTTAACTCTCCCTTACTCCATATTCCGTATCTTGATATCGAGTTAGAGAACCATAGTAAACGTTGGTTTTTATGGCTAACTCGATGGTCACTTGGATCGCAGTTGCATTGGTTTTGTGTTCTGTAACTCGATACCTCCCTAACTCGATGGTTTCTTCAATATCGAGTAAGGGAGAGATGACTGTAATACAATTACAAAACTAAAAATGAACTGCGGTTTAAATTTCGTGAAACTATATTCTTACTTTTCTGCTAATCTTTCGTTTTCTGTAAATAAAATGTGACGAACTTAATTTGTAAATGTCAATCAATGATAACTTTGAAACCACTGTATCTATTAATATTACACTTCAGGTTTGTTCCGTTGAATAAGCTATAGTCTCACAAATATATAAAAAACGTTTAAATTAGGCTCTTTAAAGCTTCGTTTATATGTGACAATAAATAAAAAATCTGTTTAAAAATGCATTTCGACAATTGGATAGAAAAACTCAAGCAGCCATATCGTTTCAGATGAAAAAATTGCCGAATATTGTTGAAAATTTTCTTTTACACCGATAATCTGAAATAAGTTTAATAATGAGGGAGAACTATAGCTTTGGACTTTTTACATTTCGGACTTTTAGCAGGCATGGACAGAAAGGTTAATTTCACAATTCTAAACAAAAGTTAGAAAAGGACTCATCATCATTGGTAAACATTGGTTTGGCAAGACGCTGTTGAGCCCGATTCAAATCGATCACGCTCTTCAATACCATAAACGGGAAGCGCTAACCCTAATCTTCTTGATAGTGGTGTTAGTTTGCGTGGTGGTGGTTTAGGGGTGTCTAAAAATGGCTTTACAGCAACGTTTCTGAAAAAAGCAAGACCTTTTAGACCCTTCACTAATGTTTGTCCAGAACTGTTAGGCTCCAAGAAGAGGTTCTGCCAGGGCCTCACTGGGGATATGTCTGTTTTATGTCCAAAACAAGCTGTATGACGTTTCAATATTCGTGAATTCGAAAGAATATGTCCATTGATGAAGAATGAACTAGGTGTCAACCGATAAGGTCACTCCTGTAGTAAACGAAAGATGACGAATAAAATTAACATCTGTTCGTTACCGCAATAGTTACCAGAATGAATTGTCCCGCTTCAACTTAAGCTAACGATCCCGATTTCGCTCCGCCAAGTCCAATCCAATCCAATCAATCCAATCCAAATCCAATCCAAATCCAATCCAAATCCAATCCAAATCCAATCCAAATCCAATCCAAATCCATCCAAATCCAATCCAAATCCAATCCAAAATCCAATCCATCCAAATCCAATCCAAATCCAATCCAAATCCAATCCAAATCCAATCCAAATCCAATCCAAATCCAATCCAAATCCAATCCAAATCCCAATCCAAATCCAATCCAAATCCAATCCAAATCCAATCAATCCAATCCAAATCCAATCCAAATCCAATCCAAATCCAATCCAAATCCAATCCAAATCCAATCCAAATCCAATCCAAATCCAATCCAAATCCAATCCAAATCCAATCCAAATCCAATCCAAATCCAATCCAAATCCAATCCAAATCCAATCCAAATCCAATCCAAATCCAATCCAAATCCAATCCAAATCCAATCCAAATCCAATCCAAATCCAATCCAAATCCAATCCAATCCAATCCAAATCCAATCCAAATCCAATCCAAATCCAATCCAAATCCAATCCAAATCCAATCCAAATCCAATCCAAATCCAATCCAAATCCAATCCAAATCCAATCCAAATCCAATCCAAATCCAATCCAAATCCAATCCCAAATCCAATCCAAATCCAATCCAAATCCAATCCAAATCCAATCCAATCCAATCCAAATCCAATCCAAATCCAATCCAAATCCAATCCAAATCCAATCCAAATCCAATCCAAATCCAATCCAAATCCAATCCAAATCCAATCCAAATCCAATCCAAATCCAATCCAAATCCAATCCAAATCCAATCCAAATCCAATCCAAATCCAATCCAAATCCAATCCAAATCCAATCCAAATCCATCCAAATCAATCCAAATCCAATCCAAATCCAATCCAAATCCAATCCAAATCCAATCCAAATCCAATCCAAATCCAATCCAAATCCAATCCAAATCCAATCCAAATCCAATCCAAATCCAATCCAAATCCAATCCAAATCCAATCCAAATCCATCCAATCCAATCCAAATCCAATCCAAATCCAAATCCAATCCAAATCCATCCAAATCCAATCCAAATCCAATCCAAATCCAATCCAAATCCAATCCAAATCCAATCCAATCCAATCCAAATCCAATCCAAATCCAATCCAAATCCAATCCAAATCCAATCCAAATCCAATCCAAATCCAATCCAAATCCAATCCAAATCCAATCCAAATCCAATCCAAATCCAATCCAAATCCAATCCAAATCCAATCCAAATCCAATCCAAATCCAATCCAAATCCAATCCAAATCCAATCCAAATCCAATCCAAATCCAATCCAAATCCAATCCAAATCCAATCCAAATCCAATCCAAATCCAATCCAAATCCAATCCAAATCCAATCCAAATCCAATCCAAATCCAATCCAAATCCAATCCAAATCCAATCCAAATCCAATCCAAATCCAATCCAAATCCAATCCAAATCCAATCCAAATCCAATCCAAATCCAATCCAAATCCAATCCAAATCCAATCCAAATCCAATCCAAATCCAATCCAAATCCAATCCAAATCCAATCCAAATCCAATCCAATCCAATCCAAATCCAATCCAAATCCAATCCAAATCCAATCCAAATCCAATCCAAATCCAATCCCAAATCCAATCCAAATCCAATCCAAATCCAATCCAAATCCAATCCAAATCCAATCCAAATCCAATCCCAAATCCAATCCAAATCCAATCCAAATCCCCAAATCCAATCCAATCCAATCCAATCCAATCCAAATCCAATCCAAATCCAATCCAAATCCAATCCAAATCCAATCCAAATCCAATCCAAATCCAATCCAAATCCAATCCAAATCCAATCCAAATCCAATCCAAATCCAATCCAAATCCAATCCAAATCCAATCCAAATCCATCAAATCCAATCCAATCCAATCCAAATCCAATCCAAATCCAATCCAAATCCAATCCAAATCCAATCCAAATCCAATCCAAATCCAATCCAAATCCAATCAAATCCAATCCAAATCCAATCCAAATCCAATCCCAAATCCAATCCAAATCCAATCCAAATCCAATCCAAATCCAATCCAAATCCAATCCAAATCCAATCCAAATCCAATCCAAATCCAATCCCAAATCCAATCCAAATCCAATCCAAATCCCAATCCAAATTCCAATCCAAATCCAATCCAAATCCAATCCAAATCCAATCCAAATCCAATTCCAAATCCAATCCAAATCCAAATCCAAATCCAATCCAAATCCAATCCAAATCCAATCCAAATCAATCCAATCCAATCCAATCCAATCCAAATTTAATCCAAATCCAATCAAAATACAATCGAAATCCAATACAAATCCAATCCGAATCCAATTCAAAACTAATCCAAATCCAATCCAAATGTTAACCATATCTAAGCATAACAAAAAACAAATCTAAATACAATCCAACTCTAACAAAATCCAATTGTAATCGAATCCAAATTCAAATCAATCCAAAACCGATTAAAATTTCGTTATTTTTTTGGATTTTTTTATAATTTTAATCAAAATTTAATTTATATCAAACCTAATTCATATATATAACAAATATACTCCATATTCCATCAAAATCAAAACTCGAATCCCAATCTTATTCAATCAAAATCCAATACAAATCCTGTCTTAATTAAAGCAAACTCATATCCAATTCGAACACAAATCAAATCCAAATTTAATACAATAAGATTCGTATTCAAATTCAAATCCAATCGAAATCTAATGCGTATCCAATCTAATTATTTTGCAATCTAAATCTCATCCAATCCAAATCCAATTCAACTTCAATCGGAATTTAAATCCAAATCCAACCCAAATTCAGTTCATATCCAATCCAAATCCGATCGAAATCCTGTTCAAATCCAATTAAAATGCAATCCAATTCTAACTCAATCCAACTCCCATTCGTTATTTTTTAAACTTCAGTAACTCCAAATTTAATTGAATTCCATTGAAATCCATTCCATATCAAATACAATCCTAACCCAATCAAAATTCAATCCAAGTCAATCCGAAATCAAATCTAAACCCAATCGAATCGAAATCCCATCTTAATCCGATCGAACTCCAATCCAAATTTAATCCGAATCTTATCTTAATTTAAATTCAAATCCAATTTCAATCCATATGTTTCATAAATTAGAATCAAATGCAATACAATTTTGATCTTAATTCATTTCAAATCGCATTCAAATCTTTTGCATTTTTTTTTTTCATTATTTGTTTTCAATTTGATAACTCTTTACTGTTTGGTTTCTCCTCATTTAAATACAATTTGTTTTTACTTCCATCTGTAATGGGCTGTTTTTTTGTCATTCTTTTTTTTTTCATTCGATTGCTCTTTAATAGCAGCGCTTCATTCATTAAGTTGTTTTTTTCACCAATCCTTTTTTTTTTGCTCCGATCAATTATTTGTCTTGCCATTTATTTATTTTCATTGACTTTAATCATTTGTTTTCTTTTGCCGATCCTTTCAATTTTTTGCCATTTTTTTCACTGACTTCAATAATTTTTTTTTTGTCATTCTTCTCATTTTTTTACTGCCATCATATTTTTTTTACAATTTATTTTTTCATTAGCTTCATTCATTTTTTTGCCAATCCTTGCATTTTGTTTTGCTTCTTTAATTTTTTTTTCAACTTCTCAGCTGCAATTTCATTATATTTTTTTTCTCTCTCATATTTCCAATGCAATCGAAACCCTTTTTGACTCATACTCATTTTTCAATCAAAGCACATACTTTTTTTATCCAAAACCATTCTAAATCCAATATAAATCCAATCCAATTACAATCCATCCCAAATCCAATTCAAATTCAATCTAAATCCTATCGAATTTCAATTTAAATCCAATCCAAATCCGATATAAATACAACCCAAGTCCAACCAAAGACCAATCCTATTCCAATTATAATCCAAATATCACATAAATCCAAATCAAATGCAATCAAATTTCGAACTCAGTCCATTTCAAATCAAATCTTTTTCACATTTTATGCAATGCTTCCCTCCATTACTCACTACTTTCAACTCCCTGACCGCTTTTCCTCCAACTTCTACTTCCATGCACTTCAATTTCCATTACGATTCCAATTGCACTTCCATTTCACTATAAATTGCACTTTTTCTACTGTCACTGTAACAAACACTATAATTGAGGTACCAAAATATAATTACTTGAACTACTGGTTCCAACAGGCCACAGGAATCAGAAAATTCGACCGATTGGCCTACCGGCTGCGCCATTGTAGTAAACGAAAGATGACGAATAAAATTAACATCTGTTCGTTACCGCAATAGTTACCAGAATGAATTGTCCCGCTTCAACTTAAGCTAACGATCCCGATTTCGCTCCGCCAAGTCAAGTAGGTGCAATCTCGGAGCTTTATCTCCGAAGTTTCACTACTACATATATAATCACATTACGCAAGTCACTCGTGTTGCGTTCATCATCTTCCGAGCTCCAGAATCGTGTGGCTTCAATTCTTTTTTCTGTATTGGGCTCGCTTCAATCCGAAGTAAGCCTTCGTTCAATTTTTCGTGTTTCTCTTGTTCTCTTATGTTGTTCCGATTAGAACTCGAGCGATACCTTCAATTTCGGTTGTATACACACTCAACAAAATCATACCATTTTATTTAACATTGTTACCCTAACCACTACAACTCCTAAGTAGAGTTTCCAATCCCGGGAATATTTCCCGGGAAATGGAATTTCTCGGGATTTCCGTATTTCCCGGAATATACCTAATTCCCGGGTAGTTCTATTAAAAAATAATTGATTTACTATTTTCAAACAATAACCATCGCACAATTTACTTTTCATATCATTTTTACCAATGACCTCATCAGATCACTAGTTATATTTCTATGTTGATATGTTGCTTTTCGTACTCAAATAATTGTTGGTAAAATATATATCTTTTTGACGGTATGTTTTTCCAAAAAATATTATATACTATACAATATAAATGATTTTTCGAGGGACCTATTCCATGAAATGAGTAGGCTAATAATGTTTTCATGGATGTAACAGCCACAATTTTCAACATAAAATCCTAGATGGATATTATTGAAACGCTTGGAAAAATTAATTCAATGTTGGTAAATAGTATTTGAACTTCATACGATTTGTCAAAAATTTTGCTTAATGTTATAAACTTTCTTGTTTTGAACCCTCGCGTTTAAAACATAACCAAAGATTTAAAAAAAAATAAATAAATTGCTCACAAAAAAGAGAAATAGTCATACAAATTTGCTGATGTAAAATAAATATACATGAAAAACGAACAAATTAAACAAAATCGAATTTGCTTCATTTTCATTTTTTAGCATTTCCCGGGATCTCGACACTCGAAGTCGAGTCTAGTACACGACACTGAAGACGGCCTTACAGTTGAGGTCGAAATACGCGTATCTGTCAAAGGATACAAACTCTAGTGGAATTAAATGGTATAGTACTAAATTCGGTTTTTCATCTACTTATAGGTATTCTACTAAACAGCTCGAAGATTTATTATTGTATGACTTCTTTTCAATATAGCCACAACATGCGGCATACTATTAGCTATGTTTAAAAAAAATAGCGGGGTCAAAAATCTCATGAGCCAGGAGCTCTGGAAGGGCCGCATCTATTTGTACTTAGTTTGTTCTGTTTTTACTGACACGTTATCCCGAATTCATAGAGATTGAGACGTCGCACAGTATATTTTGGACAAAAAACGGAATTGTCCCCAAAGCGGCCCTGGCGGAACCGACTACGATGTGCCGCGGAACTGTCCACTTATTCAAATTATATTTAAATAGTAATAATCTATCATTATCTTACGTTTCACATTAAAACTTCGGTGTTGTAGCTGCAATAAATAAAAAAAATCACATTTCCAAAGTTTGGCACCCTCGTGACCCCAGTACAACCCGGAATAACCCCGGTATGGTTCCGAATTCAGCCTTGTCCATTTATGACAAATAACTGGTATCTTTTTAAAGTTAACCGATGGAAGTTGACAAAATGGCAGCTATGTGAAAATGCCTTGCGGGCCTTCGGGTACGTAAAAGTTATATCGGATACATTTTCTTATTAATGATGTAAACATTTCACGATGACTTTGTGCATTATCCTTTGAATATCCAAAACGTGTTCCGTGGAAAAAGGAGCACACCTCTAATGATGATGTGCCCTGGGAAGTCACGAAAAGATTATCAACTGGCAGGATTTGAACCCGAAACCCAAAATATGGTCTTGCTCAGGGGTTGAATTCGCTCTCTGTAACCAGGGTTGCCACATTCAAATCTGTATTTTTTCTTCGATTTATCTGTATTTCTGTGTGCTGCAGCAAAATATCTGTATTTCAAATCTGTATCACTAATATATAAGATAGAAATCAAAATTAAACTTGAAATTCAAGGAAATACCAATACAGTAAGGACCCGATTTTGTCAGCCCCTCGATGAATTTTAGGCTGACAAAATAGGGAACCTGACAAAATCGGGTCGTTTTATTTTGTTCCTATTTTTCAAATTTTGACGTGCTACATGGTTACATGGACTTTTAAGAGGGCGATGAACATGGGAGTAGTCAGTTTTTTTTTATCAGGGGCTCCCCCTCCCTTATATTGGTAATATAGATTTTTAACACTTAATAAAAGGCATTGCCATTGCCCCCTCTGGCTACGCCCATGCGTGCATGACATCAAACATCATCATCAATTTTAATGTAAACGTGGTAAAACATGCCGATTACACTTTTTTTGACAATTTTAAAATAGGCTCACAAAATCGGGTCAAAAAGCTGACAAAATCGGGGGTAGACAAAATCGGGGGCAGACAAAATCGGGGGCTGACAAAATCGGGTCAGTACTGTAATTTGTAACTAAAATGCAAAATTGTATATGTGGCAACCCTGTCGGTAACAACCATGATCCGCAGGACATCATTTTCTGCTACAGCTTTGATTTTATCATGGGGATAACAGTGCAAGGTAAAACCCATCTAAACAAGCTCCAAACTTGGGGGCACTATTGATTTAGGATGTTCAGTAATTGTTTATAATGTCAGTGTAAAAAACACCTTCCCCCGATGGTAAATGAGCGAGAGAAACTTGTTTTTATCATCGCTCTCTCTCTCTCTCTCTCTCTCTCTCTCTCTCTCTCTCTCTCTCTCTCTCTCTCTCTCTCTCTCTCTCTCTCTCTCTCTCTCTCTCTCTCTCTCTCTCTCTCTCTCTCTCTCTCTCTCTCTCTCTCTCTCTCTCTCTCTCTCTCTCTCTCTCTCTCTCTCTCTCTCTCTCTCTCTCTCTCTCTCTCTCTCTCTCTCTCTCTCTCTCTCTCTCTCTCTCTCTCTCTCTCTCTCTCTCTCTCTCTCTCTCTCTCTCTCTCTCTCTCTCTCTCTCTCTCTCTCTCTCTCTCTCTCTCTCTCTCTCTCTCTCTCTCTCTCTCTCTCTCTCTCTCTCTCTCTCTCTCTCTCTCTCTCTCTCTCTCTCTCTCTCTCTCTCTCTCTCTCTCTCTCTCTCTCTCTCTCTCTCTCTCTCTCTCTCTCTCTCTCTCTCTCTCTCTCTCTCTCTCTCTCTCTCTCTCTCTCTCTCTCTCTCTCTCTCTCTCTCTCTCTCTCTCTCTCTCTCTCTCTCTCTCTCTCTCTCTCTCTCTCTCTCTCTCTCTCTCTCTCTCTCTCTCTCTCTCTCTGTGTGCGGCTCTCGTTCGCTGCTGCTATTTATCAAGCTCGTTATAAAGTGTGAAACATTGCCGATAATGCACCGATACAGATAGGACGTCTGTCTCCGCTTGCTTCGACCTTCCTTCAAAATCAAATGAGAACGAACTCTGCACTGCCTGGTCTTGCTTATTTACAGCTATATTGTCTTTAAAAGGTTAGAAGGCACTTCGATTTGTGGCTTGGAAAACTATTGTTCTTAAATTGGTAAAGACAGACCACGTGGTTACAGAGAGACTGCTGGTGATCTTTATTTTGTTTTACGTCGCTATGCAGGTAGGTTGAAAAAAGGGTGTAGAGTAGAGTAATGCAAATTTTGAAATTTTTGCTCCCCTATGCTTTAACGACTTATATTGTGGTAAATAGCATCCTCCCAAAGTTTTGAATAAATCGGAAGAAATTTGACTGTGCACAGCCCATTTGAAGTTTATATGCAGATTACTATGGAAAACGCCGCCTTTTGTGTTCGGTTCTCTTCGTCATGATGTTTTATGGAGAAGTGAACACCCTCTTCTCATGTGAAATCCTTTCAGCTACAACTTTGCCGAAGACCACATTTTGATTGGACGTCAGAATAAATTGCTATTCATAATCATAAACTGGGTTTGCATTTTGCATGCTGAGCCAACTGCCCGACAGGCAACAGTGCAGTGGTGCTCCTGGTTCTACAGCAAAAAAGCAGTGTTGCTCTGAAAGTAATTGAATGATCATCTCAACATGGCTTAGACTTTGTTATCAATAATAACAAAATATCCTTACGTCTCATCAAAATGTGGTCTTCGGCAAAGTTGTAGCTGAAAGGATTTCACATGAGAAGAGTTTGTTCACTTTTCCATAGATTATTATTTCGAGCAGTTAGAGGATTGAACACTAAAGCTTTGCCATTCTCATAGTAATTTCCATATAAGCTTCATATGGCGTGTGCACAACCAAATTTCTTCCAAATCACTCCAAATTTTGGGAGAATGATTTTTATCATAATTCACACCGTTTAAGCATATGGAAGCAAACATTTCAAAATTTGCATCAGTCTAGTGTAGAGACATACCCGTGTTTCACCGAGACATGATGCGTTCGTCGACCACCTGATTCTTTCAAGATCACACACAAGTATTTTTCTGGAATAACAGTGTTTAGTTCAAGTTGACTCATAGGCAATGCTGTTATATAATTTGTACTTATCGCTCATTTCAGTTCCGAGAAATGCAGTGTCATAATACTTTATAACATCCGATTGAAACGATTACTAACGATAGGTGCTGTTGATCATAGAAATTATGGGGCCAGCGATTAATATAAACCAAACTTATCTACGATCGATGTCAATCATTTGTTTATAATTTAAACATCAAACACCAAAAAACTCTTACAATTGTTCTAGGGAATCATGTGCGATCAGCAGATATAAAAAACGAACCTCATCAACAATGAACCAAGTTCAAGTGTAAGGTCGAACCACCGGCCAAACACAGTCGTTGAGAATATCCACCACAAGCTGGGAATTTATCCGCTGATTGCAGCAGCGCCCCATCAATCAACGGCAGCAGTGCAGCAAATTTTCCATGATGTGACTGTAATCTTGCATTTGTTTACCGTGCGCGTCACGTTACAGCACACCTATTACATCATGGACGTAACTGAGTAGCGTTGTGTTGGGATTACGATCACCATTAGTGTAAACGTTGCATCGTTAGGCACTCAGACATGCGGATAGATGACCACACAAGCAAAAGGGTTTTGCCTATTAGGGTTCGCTCTGGTGGTGTTAGTAGATCACGATCATTCTGGATTACTGTGGAACGACTGTTGTAGCGATATTGTAAACAACAAGGTACTTCTAAGTCAAGGGTGGCCCAAAATATAGAAAGATGGACCTTTCAGTGATGTAACGTTAAGCCTGATATATTTTTTATTTTTTTATTAGTATCATTCCAAACATTACATTCATTTGTATCTAGGTGGTCCGTGTCAGGCAGCACTATAATCCTAATTTGGTAAAACTAAATTAAGCATTTCTTACCATTTTGTTAACAACATGTTACATTGCATTTACTGTAGCAGTTCAGAATTTTTACAGGTGGGTTGATTTCACCTGCTTATCAGAGACAAAAAAGCACGTTTTCAATTTACTTAACCTACTTAACCTAAATATATAACGCACGAATCGTGGCAAAAAAAGATTACAACGATTTTAGTCTAAAATTATTATTCATTTTATTTGACATTTGTTCCAATGTTTCAATATTGGATATTCTATGTAACTCATTAGTAATATGCCAGGGAAGAAGCCTCAGAATCATTTTTGAAATTTTATTTCGAATCCTCTGTAAATTTGTTTGAATATCTAAAGCTTGTATTTAAGACAAAGTTTTGATTTTCTATTAATATGGGGATAGAAACATTTTACATATTTGTTACATTTGACTTGGATGCCCTCAATGTGATTTTTGAAAGCATGAGTCCTAGATACTTAACTTTATTTATAGAACCCCTCTCATCGTGACAACATGTCTGGTTTTAAATAAAGAGCTTTTGGTTTATGTGGGAGTAGTATTAGTTGAGTTTTGGAAACATTAGGAGAAATCTTCCATTTTTGCAAGTATGAAGAAAACTAGCCAAACTTTTTTGTAATCGACTACAGATGACACGCAGTATTCGTCCTTTGGCGGAGAGGCCTGTGTCATCCGCAAACAAGGATTTTGTGAAAACATTGTATAATATTGGTCCCAAAATGCTGCCTTGAGGAACACCAGCTCTTGCAGGAAGTCTTTCAGACTTGGAGTTCTGATAATTAACCTGAAGTGTACGATTTGACAGATAACTTCGAATTATTCTAACAATCTAACAATGTATGTATGTGGAAAATTAAAATTTTTCAATTTTACAATCAAACCTTCATGCCAAACACTGTCGAATGCATTTTCTATGTCTAGAAGAGCAAGACCAGTAAAATAGTCTTCAGATGTGTTGGAACGGATCAAATTTATTACACGTAAAAGTTGATGAGTAGTCGAATGTCCATGGCAGAATCCGAACTGTTCATTGTCAAAAATTGAATTTTCGTTGATTTGGGTCATCTCTTGGAAGAAAGCAAACTGATTGGAAAATAGCTAGAAGCTTCTGCAGGATTTTTTTCTGGTTTAAACTTTAGCATTTTTCCATTTGTCAGGAAAATATGCTAGTTGAAAACATTTGTTAAATATATCAACTAAGAAAGATAGACTAAAAGTTTCTTGATGAGGATGTAAAAAATTCCATCATCGCCGGGAGCTTTCATATTTTTGAATTTTTTAATAGTAGTTTTCACTTCTTCCAAATCAGTCTTTTCAGGAATTTTCGAAAACGTTCTCTTGATTGTGAATATTTTCGAAGTCCTGAGTAACTTGATTTTCAATTGGACTAGCAAGTTCTAAATTAAAATTGTGCACGCTTTCAAACCGCATAGCAAGTTTTTGAGCTTTTTCGCAATTAGTTAGTAATAATTTGTTTTCCTCTTTCAATGCCGGTATTGGCTCTTGAGTTTTTTTTTTCAAAATTTTAGATAATTTCCAAAAGGGCTTAGAGCCAGGGTCCAATTGAGAAATTTTATTTTCAAAATTTCGGTTTCTTAATTGTGAAAAACATTTTTGATTTCTTTCTGCAAATCCTGCCATATAATTTTCATAGCAGGATCGCGAGTGCGTTGAAATTGCCTTCTCCTCACGTTTTTAAGACGGATCAAGAGTTTAAGATCATCACGTTCATAATCACGGATTCATATTTTACTTCACATTTTGGAATTGCAATGCTCTTGGCTTCAACAATGGAATTTGTTAAAGTTTCAAGAACATTGTCAATATCAAGTTTTGCTTGTAAAGAAATGTTAACCTCAAGATAAGAGTCAATATGTGTTTCATTTATATTCCAGTCGACTCGAAAATAATTGAAAGTGGAGATACTAGGATTTAGAATCGCTTCATGGGATATTTGAAATGTAACAGGGACATGATCAGAACCAAAATCAGCATGAGAAATCAGTTGGCTACAAAAATAACTAGAGTCGGTTAAGACCAAATCAATCGTAGATGGATTTCTAGAAGAGGAAAACATGCAGTGATAGCCCTATTGTATTGAATTGAGAAATATCCTGAAGAGCACTTATTAAATAAAATTCTGCTGTTGGAATTACTTTGAGAATTATTCCATGACCGATGTTTGGAATTAAAGTCGCCAATGACAAAAAATTTTGACTTATTGCGAGTCAATTTTTGCAAGTCAGTTTGGAGCAAACTAACTTGCTGTCCAGAGCATTAAAAATGCAAACAGGCAGCTATGAAAGTATATTTACCAAGCTGTGTTTCAACAGAAACACCTAAAGTTTCAAAATAAAAAAATAGTTTCAAATGACGAAAACAGTTGGTGTTTTATACGCCTATGAATGATGATTGCAACTCCCCCACATGCCCCATCAAGTCAATCATTACGATAAACAAAAAAGTTAGGATCTTTTTTTTTCGATCCAGGTTTTAAATATGTTTCAGTAATAACTGCTATATGCACGTTATTAGCTGTAAGAAATTTAAACAGCTCGTCCTATTTACTATTCAAGGAACGAGCATTCAAATTTTTAAAAAAATTAAATTATTATTTATTGGATCCACTAGAAAAACGTAATCCAATAACAATTTGATTGGTAAACTTTACACCAACTTGGACTGTTTCAATCATAGTGGTGGCTTTGAACATTGCATCAATCATTCGATTCAATTGTTCAGTTAGAAAATTAAAATCAGCGGCAGACATATCACTTGAAGAGGTTACATTATGTGATGATTTTCCGTTCGAATTTTCGGCAGACGAAGAGGTGGAGTAGAAGTGGCGGCAGGGTTTTTTTTTCATTTGATTTGAAACAATTAGAACAGGTACTCATAGTATGTAAAGGGGAGGAGTGCAAATTACCTGCTACGATATCGGCAAAGGATTTTCCATGGATAGATACATTCGAAATTAATAAATTCAAACGGCTACCTGACGGATTAAAATTCTTGATGGGTGTGATTCCTATTCAAGCGATCGTTAACTGTAAAATGAACATTGTTCGATACTCTACCAGGCAAATTCCGGAAACGACCGTTACCGTAGCGGATGTTACTGTTCATCTGCCTGGCACGAGCCTCGACGACTCGCCTACGCGAAGGGCAAGCCCAAAAATTGGACTTATGATTGCCCTTGCAATTGACGCATATGAACTTCCTTCACTGGACAGACGTCTTTGGCGTGAGAAGAACCTCCGCAAATCATGCATTTAGCATCCTTGCGACAATTTTTTGTACCATGACCCCACTTTTGGCACCGACCGCACTGGGTAGGGTTCTGGTAATTTCCTCCTTGTTTTTGGAAATGTTCCCATGCCACACGGACATCGAACATAAGTCTAGCTTTTTCTGAAGCTTCAATAGTAATTGGATCTTTTTTGTTAAAGTGAACTAAATAATATTCTTGAGAAAGCCCTTTTCGAACAATGCCAGATTGGGTTCTCTTTTTCATAATGATTACTTGGACTGGGGAAAATCCAAGTAAATCATTTATTCCATTTTTGATCTCTTCAGGTGACTTATAGTCACTTGAGAGACCTTTCAAGACAACTTTGAACAAAGTTTTGTCGTCATAAGTAAAAAATTTGTGCCTCTTCTCTTCAAGATGTTTGAGAAGAAGTTCACGATCTTTAAGAGTTTCCGACAAAACGCGACAGTCTCCTTTCTTTGCGATTTGGAAGGAAACCTTGATTCCCCTGATGGAGTTCATTTGCCTAAATCCTCCAAATTCGGAACAACTGACTACGATAGGCGGCACTCTTTGTTTCCTCGCTTGAATCAAAGAACTTGGGCAAGAGGATGCTTCGATTTGATGTTCGGAAAATTAGTCTAAAACGTCGAACTGATTGCTCATTTCGATGCTTTTATCAACATTAATCATTTCACCCTTGGAAGAAAGCGCGCATTTCGGAGAAACGCCCTTTCTTCCATTTTTGCCACGTTTAGTGACAGTTTTAAAACCCACTTTTTCGGGAGGAAGTTGTTAATTCAGAGATTCACCATTCCTTTTGTTCATGGTTGCAACCATGTTCAGTGAATAAACGAAAGAAGAAGTAACCTTCTAAGATTCCTGGATGTTTTTTGTTTCAATTTACGTTAAAATCTTGAAGAAATTATAGGGATATATACACATCAATATCGGTATTGATTCAATTGAAACACGTAAAGTAGATGATGAACAAATTGTCAAATGAATGCTTTAACAAATCCACAGAAAACACCGAAGAAAATTAACCTCTTTCAAATTCTTGCGTAGCTTCTACAAAAATCAGTGAAAGTCTTTCTAGAAGAAATAATTTAAAAGCTCTCAGAGAAGTGTTTATAGAAACATTCGGATCTGTATCCTGAGAAACTAGTGGATGAATATCCTGAAAATAGCTTTCAATAATCCAAAAGTTTCCATAAGTGGCGTCTTCTTGGACATTTGTAACATATTTTGTCTCTTCTAATTTTGATAGTTACCTAGATTTAAATAGTAATATGCCTTATACGAAAAACGGTTGAAAACCACTGATGTCCTGTTGGCGTTTCAGGGCTCAATTAAATAATGCGCAGCTGATAAAGGCCGGAGTGTGGACTGCTCCACGCTATTTTTTCCAGAACACCGGGAGCCGGTGCATCACGGGTGCAATGCCAATGCACTTTTAAGTATGCGAGGATTGCAAAACTCGTCCGTCTCTGTATTGTAGGCGAACGTATACCTATAGGCTTCCCGATGTTTACGTGCACTAGCAGTGACTGCTATTATAGGTAACCCTCTAAAATCCAAATAATTAATTGTCATCTAAATATAATTTTTCGATTTTAAATATCGATCTAAGTACCTACGTTTTGAATAATAATTTATTTCAGTTTTCAATTTTTCTAATTATTTTTCCTGAACATCTCTATTTAATTTTTTATTTTTTTTGGAAATTATTTCATATTGGATTAGATTTTTTCAAACATTTTTTATAATGAAACTATGTTTTGATAGTAATTTTTTTTTTACTAATATGCGTTTTTCTTTCTTACCTATTAACCAAAACTAAATCATGTTGATATCAAGTTACGAAAAAATGCATAAACTCCTGAAGGGTATCTAAAGGCGGGGATGGGTGTTTGAGGGTTAATGCCTATGGTGATGGGACGTTATTTACTATTGAGCTGTTGATATTTACTGTTCGATTGTTTTGGTATGGGCAATAATTGCGACGATTGCGTAATTCTATTTTTATTATTACTTGAACACTCACAGAAGTTTTCTATTTGTTTTTAATTGGAGATGAGCGAGATGGAAGATGATCGAGTTGCAGTGGTGTCGCATTTTTAAGCAGAAGGGTTCTGTTTTAGCTTGATATGAATGGCATGTGCGGCGGCCGGCATTCTGACGTCGAACGGTTTGTTTTGCTTGTCTCCCGGCTTTAGCAGTGCAATTAGTTTTGCTAGTTAAGCTATATGGATAGTTTTATATGTCGGTCGTGGTATTATATGGCGCGTGGCAAGCGCAAGTTGTTTTGCTAGACGTGTACTAACGGCGTGTCCCTAAATTGGTGATACGATTCAGTGAATGGCGAGCTGTGAAACTGTCGTTACGTCCCCACTGGGATAGAGCCTGCTTACAGCTTAAAATTACTAACTGAGAGCTTGCTTTGATGAAATTACCAATTTTGTCTTTGTGAACCGTGTGGCTGAAAAAAAACATGAGCAAACGCTCCCTTAGTGGAGGTAGCTCCAATAGTGGAGGTAGTGTGTTTTGGCATGTTTCACACTAATAAATGATTGGGTGATATTTTTCTATGATTTACAATGCGAAAATGATACAAGTAATCGATTAATATTCGAGATATTTTATAGGAAAACAGTTTAAACAATTCGTCCCTTTATTAGATTAGATAATTCGAAAATCAAAATTTTGAGATGTGCAACGTTGAAAATATGACCGTTTTACAAGGTGATGATTAATCGCAGAGAATGTGATTGGAAAATAAACTTGAACTTATGTATTTTGAATCACACGCATATAAGCTGTGGATATTTTGCAGATCAAAATGAGAATAATGTTTTGACATATTGAAGTCAAAAATTTCAAAATTCGAGTTATCTAGTTGTATCATCAAGGGGACGAATTGTTTTGCTTAAAATTTTTGCTCCCTTGCACCTATAGTAGTGCCATAAGAAATCAATGGTTTGCACCACTAAAGGAACCAGTCTTGAACATACCTCCACTAAAGGAACAGTGTTCCTATTATTGGTGCAAGGATATTTGCAGGAAAATTTCAAATGAATCGTGATTTTTATACATATAAATGTTATAAGGATTGGGAATCTTTCGACTGATACGATAAAATCATATATTTCATGATTTTATCACCATGTTTTAGCAGTTTTCCCTTAGGTGCACCAATAATGGTTCATTTTCCCTATGTCAAAGGATGGAAATTTCGATAACAAAAAATCCTAAACTGCCCGGGAATCGAATTCAGAAATCAATTAAATAAGTTTCCAACTGATATCCATCCTCGAAACACTTTTTGAATGTTAAGGTCTTAAAAATACGACTAGATAGAAGGTGGCAATATTTGTATTCTAGCAACTTAAACCTCTAATAGTCAACTAGAAGTAGAGTAACGGACGTATTTTGAACCCTTTAAGGAAGTGAATTTGGGGTTTTGTCCCAAAAAATTGATTGCACAACGTAACCAAGTCAAAGAACATGCCAAAACGCGAAGAAAAATTCTTATCCATGAGGGTAGGGTAACCAATATTACTTAGAGCCCAATATATTTTGGTACCCTGGGCCATTTTCCAACATGTTTCCCAGTTTAAACCAAACTTAATTTTCAAGTCATGTGGAAAGATAGTCGAACTGCTTCACACTTGTATGAACCAATTGTACATAGGGTGTTTTATGTATTTTGGACATACCGTTACCAGAGTTGCATAGCATCAGTCATATCAGCTGATGGCTGATGTATTTAAACTATCAAAATCAATATCACTTTGATCTGACTGTCATGTCTACCTATCTCAAGTGATATTAATTATTATACCTTTTGACTTGGTACCTTTTATCTGTTCGTACCTACGGTATTTCTGAGCTATAAGTACTGGCTGCAGTTGGTGCAGAAGAGAGACTTCCCGAAATGTGGACTGATTAACATATTATTTTATTTTTAAATATTTACGGGATATAAAAGTGGCGACGAGGATCATGGAAACGTGTGTTGAAGATAATCGATTTTCTTTGGGGTGGCGAACTGCCAATTGTATCTGGTTTTGAAAGTGTGGTGAAATTGCCGATTTGAGTTGAACCAAATTGCTCTTCAGAGCTGACGAAATTGTCGTTTATTGTGAACATAGTTGTTCTTTTGTGAAGCAATTGCTGTATTGAGATGAACGACATTGTTCTTTAGTGTTGGCGAATTTGTCAAATGCAATGTTGAGCAGTAAAATCCAATGATTTGAATGTTTTGTTGTAGTCATGGAATTTGCGCATTTAAGATAAGATCGTGGAATTCTATGGATATATTTTCGATTGTTCGTTGTATGAGTTGTTGCAACTTGTAGGTGGCTTTTAAAGAGTTATTAGAAAGTTTCTAAAGGGGAAAGGACTGTCATGTCTACCTATCTCAAGTGATATTAATTATTATACCTTTTGACTTGGTACCTTTTATCTGTTCGTACCTACGGTATTTCTGAGCTATAAGTACTGGCTGCAGTTGGTGCAGAAGAGAGACTTCCCGAAATGTGGACTGATTAACATATTATTTTATTTTTATATATTTACAGGATATAAAACTGACAACCAACAGCAGTGATGCGATATCGCACTCTAGATCAGAATTACTGCACAACGAGTAATTAGCCACGCTATTAATGTTTTTCAGTGACCAACTCACAGTTTTAATCCATCTGTAGACTATCGCGAATATCGTATTGATAAATCGCCATTTTATTTCCTTAATTTAAGGCGAAACTTAATCCATCAGTGATATCTATAGTCAATACACTGGTGATGGAGCAGACAGCATGATGTTGATGTGATATGGAATGATCGGAATTGTATCGCAGTCGGCATGTACAAGTCAGAAAATTTCAAGCATTGATAGTGACAGCCATTAACTCTGGCCGTTACGTGTAAATAATTTGGCATCTTTCATTAGATTTTGTCTTAAATGACCAGATTATATACGCGTAAATGTTTGTATTTTGTATTAATTTAAAATTTATTCATCTCAATCGATTAATCCATGCAACCATTACAACACGTTACACACAAATATTGATGCCATCGGACGTCGTTCAAATGTAAATTAAAACAAAAGCGCAAAGTTTCTTAGGTTTTCTATAGCTTCATCGATTGCTTAGACTATGCGCGTATTTGAATTATTTACGAAGTATTTTAGAGCTAAACATGACCGTGTGGACATCTTCATCTTACAGAGGAAGTTTTTAATCTACATTTTGACATGTTCATTGACTTGATAACGCTGTGCGTTTAAATAATTGAAACAAAACCCCAAAATCACTTCCTTAAGGTAAAGATGAATCGCAGCCAAACTACAAATTTACAGGAGCACAAACCTGGAAAACCACGTAGTGAAAGAAGTCTAAATTTTTTGCTTAATTTGGAATTTTGGTAATTTTCTACGCCAATAGTCCAATATTTATATTCGTATAAATCGACTTTTTCTTTATTTTGTATCAACTCATTTATCGAAAAATTCTAAACGTCAGTGCACCCCCACAACACGATCACAATCTAACAGTGCGTTTTACCGAATCTATGACAAAAGGTCGAAAGACAAAAGATCGAAAGGACAAAAGGTCGAAAGACAAAAGGTCGAAAGGACAAAAGGTCGAAGAACAAAAAAGAAGGGACAAAAGGTCGAAAATCTCTTTTCAAAGAAGGAAAAATTTCCCACCATGCAAAACGTTTTCGACCTTTTGTCCTTTCGACCTTTTGTCTTTCGACCTTTTGTCTTTCGACCTTTTGTCCATAAACCCGTTTTACCCCCTATATCTTGGTGCGTCGGGTGGTTATTGAGTGGACAATGCGTACCATTGGTACTTCGCGTACCTGCAGGTATAAAATAGATCCCATTTGTGGTCCTTAGCCTCTTGTCCAGTAACTCCTATCCCTACCTCCCCGTGGTGCCGCCTGGGGTACGAGTAACCGTAGGGAAGATCGGGTAACCAACCCTGGTGGGACCTTGGTCGTATGCTGACAGGGAAGGGGGGCTCCTCTCTTCTGAGGGTGTAGCTTATCAGAGCGTCTGTTCTCCATGTTAGGGGCGGCTCAAAACAGCGTCTGTTCTCCATGTTAGGAGCGGCTGATCATCGTCCTAGTGCCAGCGTGGGACTCTAAACAGTGCTGTGCACGATGATCCTCCGGCGAGACAGGGGGTTGGTGCAGGCCTTACAAGCCAGCCGTAAAAATCATCAGTACAGGAAGCATACAATGTAAATTCGGACCGGAACAATCGGCATAGACCCAGGCATCGAAAACGGACTAACGATTAGAAACTCGGATCATGGAACTGTAAGTCTCTCAACGGGAAGTACCCGCATTTTTTCCAAATTATTGAGGGTCCGCAAGTTCGACATCGTAGCGCTGCAGGAGGCGCGTAATTGGGTGGTGGCCAATCGACAACACAATGTGCAAGTTGAGGATCAAAGGCTGCCCAAGCCATGATGTCAAAATTGTTATCGGAGATCTCAACGCTTAGGTTGGCCAGGAGGAGGAATTTTGACCGATCATAGGGAAGTTCAGCGCTCACCAGCTTATGAACGAAAATGGCCTTGGACTGATTGATTTCGCCGCCTCCAAAAACATGGCCATACGTAGTACCTACTTCCAGCACAGCCTTCCGTATCGGTACACCTGGAGATCACCCCAACAAACTGAATCGCAAATCGACCACGTTTTGATTGATGGAAGACACTTCTCGGACATTATCGACGTCAGAACTTATCGCGGCGCAGCAATCGATTCGGACCACTACCTAGTGACGGTTAAAGTGCGCCAACGACTCTCCGTTGTGAACAACATTCGGTACCGACGCCCGCCACGGTACAATCTGGAACGACTCAAGCTACCCGAAGTCGCAACTGATTACGCGCAAAGCCTTGAAGCAGCGTTGCCGGAAGAGGGAGCGCTCACCGAAGCCCCTCTTGAGGACTGATGGAGTAGTCTCAAAGCAGCCATAAACAACGCATCGGAAGGTGTCATTGGGTTCGTGGAACGGTTGGTTCGACGAGGAGTGTCAGACGGTTTTGGCCGAGAATAATGCAGCTCGGGCGATGATGCTGCAGCAAGGTACCCGTCAAAACGTGGAACGATACAAACAGAAGCGAAGACAGCAAACCTATCCATTCCGGGATAAAAAGTGCCGCCTGGAAGAGTTGGAGTGCGAAGAGATGGAGCAGCTGTGTCGTTCTCAAGAAACACGAAAGTTCTACAAGAAACTAAATGCATCCCGCAAAGGCTTTGTGCCGCGAGCCGAAATGTGCGGGATAACGATGGAGGTATCTTGACGGACGAACGTGAGGTGATTGAAAGGTGGGAGCAGCACTACGATGAACACCTAAACGGCGCAGAGGAGGAAGATCAAGACAGCAGGAGGAATGGCTTCATCAGTACGGCGGATGAGAGAGACGTGCCAACTCCCACAATAGGTGAAGTTAAGGATGCTATCAAACAGCTCAAGAACAACAAAGCAGCTGGAAAGGATGGTATTGGAGCGGAACTTATTAAAATGGGCCCGGACAGGTTGGCCACTTGTCTGCACCGATTAATAGCCAGGATCTGGGATACAGAACAGCTACCGGAGGAGTGGAAGGAGGGAATGATATACCCAATATACAAAGAGGGTGACAAGTTAGAATGTGAGAACTATCGAGCGATCACCATTCTTAATGCAGCCTATAAAGTGCTTTCCCAGATCATCTTCCGCCGTCTATCGCCACTGGCAAGCAGATTTGTGGGAAGTTATCAAGCCGGTTTTGTGGACGGGCGATCGACGACAGACCAAATCTTTATGTTGCGGCAGATCCTCCAGAAGTGTTGCGAATATCAAGTCCATACGCACCACCTATTCATCGATTTTAAAGCGGCCTATGGTACCATCGACCGCGAAGGGCTATGGAAGATTATGGACGAGAATGGTTTTCCCGGGAAACTGACTAGACTGATCAAAGCAACGATGGATAGTGTACAGTGCTGTGTGAAGATATCGGGTGCATTATCGGACCCGTTTGAAACACGCAAAGGACTTCGAGAAGGCGATGGTCTTTCCTGCTTCCTGTTCAATATTGCGCTAGAAGGTGTTATGAAACGGGCGGGCCTCAATATGCGGGGCACGATCTTCAATAAATTCAGCCAGTTCATTTGTGTCGCTGACGACGTGGACATTGTCGGAAGAACGTTCCAGGTGGTTGCTGAACAGTATACCAAGCTGAAACGTGAAGCTGATCGGGTTGGATTGAAGGTAAATACGTCGAAGACGAAATATCTGCTGGCTGGAGGAACCGAGCGCGATAGAGCTCGCATAGGTAGACGCGTGAGGATCGACGGGGATGAGTTCGAGGTGGTGGACGAATTTGTCTACCTCGGATCATTGATAACGTCGGATAACAACTGCAGTAGAGAAATTCGAAGACGTATCATTGCCGGAAGTCGTGCTTACTATGGACTCCACAAGACTGGTAAACTTCACTTCCGTACTAAGTGTACCATGTACAAGACGCTAATAAGACCGGTAGTCCTCTACGGGCATGGGACGTGGACAATGCTCGAGTTTTTGAACGACGTGTGCTTAGGGCAATCTTCGCCGGAGTATTGAGAACGGCGTATGGAGGAGAAGAATGAACCACGAGCTTGCGCAACTCTACGGTGAACCCAGTATCACGAAAGTCGCCAAAGCTGGAAGGGTACGATGGGCGGGACACGTTTTGAGAATGGCGGACAACAATCCCGCAAAAATGGTGTTCACCTCAAATCCGGCCGGTACAAGACGAAGGGGAGCGCAACGAGCTAGGTGGTTTGACCAAGTGGAGCAGGATCTTGGAAGTGTGGGGCGATCGAGGAATTGGAGGTTAGCAGCCATGGACCGAGTTAGTTGGCGTGACATTGTGGCGCAGGTCATGTCTTGAAGGACGTAGAGCCAGCAAAAGTAAGTAAAGTAATCTTGGTGCGTCTTATCCCAATATTTTGGTACGTTCTGTCTCGTCCATTTGGCATTTTGAACAAGTACTGTTTTTGAATGCTTCCTAAAACAATATTTCTCGATTACTTTTTCAAATCGACGTAAGTAACTTCCATACGGTTTTGAGAAAATTTATTCAGAAAAATCACAACCTGTCTTCTAAAACTGTTTTAAAATGAATCACCTTTTTGACATTTTTTCGCCGTGTACATTGCTTAAATTTTGCACACAATAAGCTCGCATTCAAAAACTAGGGAGTTCCTGTTATTTCCCACAAAAATTTTATTACAAAATGATAAGCCGATTTATTCTGTTACTTTCGACGTTTTTGTACCAGTGTAAAATCGACTCAAGCAGTGTTTTGTTTTGATTCGTGGTTAAGTCACTTTGTTTCTCCATACAACGGAGCGGCGAAAGTAGTGGTTAGGTAGCGAAAGTTGAAAATCTTACTTTCGTCGTTTTGTAAATCCGGAAAGCAAACGTTCTAAAAGTGAAAAATCGAGTTGGTTTAGAGCAAAATGTGTAGAATTTCGTCTGCGAAACACGTGGAATCGATAAAGTAAGTTTGTATACTTTTTTGACTTGAGTCTGTTTGAATAAGTTTTAGAGATTTCACGTCGAACAAACAGTTATTTTGGAAAAAATATTTGATTGACCATAGAAAATACTGTATACTACTGTGTTACGTGACAAGTTTCTAGTAAAATCTTATTATATCCCTGTAAAATGAGATTGAGCTTAAGTTGGCATTTTGAACCATCTTCTCCTGCTGTCTGTAGGGGTGTTGCACTAACATTGACGTCAGCATGTCCAATTGTTTCCATATATTCCACTAGCGATTTCCCACAAACTTTTACCCATTTCTTTAGCAAGTTTCTACCTGTGATTCCATCAAAAGCTGGAAGGATACGATGAGCAGTGTATGTTGTAAGAATGCCGGACAACAACCCTGCTAAGATTGTGTTCGCGTTGGATCCGGTTGGTATAAGAAGGCGTGGAGCGCAGCGAGCTAGGTGGGCGGATCAAATGCGTATCGATTTGGCGAGCGTGGGGCAGAACCGAGGATGGAGAGATGTGCCCACGAACCGAGTATTGTGACGTGAAATTGTTGATTCAGTGTTATCTGCCTGGATGTTAACTAAATAAATAATAATCCATCAAAAGTTCAATAACAAATTCCTAAAATCAATCCATCAGGAATTTCACCAGGAATTCCTCCAAGTAAAGCTGTTGGAATTTCTTTAGGAATTCTACCAAAATTCATCGGTAAATCCTTATTGATTCCACCAGGCGTTAATCCCGAAATTTAATCAAGATTTTGTCCAGTGATTTGAAAAGGAATTTCTGTAAGAAGTCCTTTAGAAATTCTTTCCGAAAGTTCACTTGGAATTCCTCATGGGACTCCACCAGGAGTTCTTCAAGGAATCACGAGTTTTTCTAGGGATTCCTCAAAATGTTCCTCCAGAGATTCCATCAGGACTTCAAAAGTTTTCATCAGAAGTTACCGAAGATTCCATCGGGAATACCTTCAGAGATTTCACCAGGAAAATTTATCAAAATTTCTTCCAAGGATTCCATCAGGAGTTTCTCTAAGCATCAGAAGTTATTCTAGAGGGAATTGAACATGAACACGAGTTCGTGCAGGAATTTCATCAGGAGTACTTCTAAGATTAATCATGAATATAAAAATTTTATCAGGACTTCAATCAAGAATCCATCGAAAGTTTTTCTAGAGATTCAATCGGAAGTTCCTCTAGGGATTCCATCGGAAGTTTCTCTAGAGATCCCATCAAGTGTTCTTCGAGGGATTCCATCTAGAATTCTTTAAGGAATTCTATCTGAAATTCCTCGAAAGATTCCATCGGGAGTTCCTTCAGGGATTGCAACCGGATTCCATCAGGAGTTTCTCTAGCAATTCCATCAGAAGTATATCCAGTGATTCAACCAGAAGTTTTTTCAGATATTCCACCTGGAGTTCGTCCTGGGATTTCATTAGGCGATCCTCTAAGGATTCCAGCAAGAGTTCTTCTCGGGATTTCATCAGGAGTTCATTCAATAATATCTTTAGAAATTCCTCCAAGGATTCCATCAGGAGTTCCTATAGGGATTCTATCAGGAGTGCCTTCAGAGCTTTCATCAGAGTTTTTCTGGGGATTTCACCAGGAATTCCCCCAGGGATTCCATCAAAAATTCCTTCAGAGATTCCACCTGGAATTCCTCGAAGGATTCGATCAGGAGTACCTCCTAAGGTAATATCAGGAGTTCCTCGAAGAATTCGCTCAGGATTCCATTTAGGGATCATTCATTCATTTATTTAGCTAACATATACACAGATAACACTGAATCAACAATTTCACGCCACAATACTCGGTTCGTGGCCGCATCCATCTAGGGATATCACAAGGAATTTTACTAGGGATTCTATCAGGAATTCCTCCAAGGATTTCATCAGGAGTTCCTGAAGGGTTTCCATCAGGAGTGCATCTAGGGTTTTCATCAGGAGTTCCTCCAATGATTCCGCCAGGAGTTCCTTCGAGAATCTCTTCAGGAATTCCTTGATAGATTCCATAAGGAGTTCCTAAAGGGATCCCATCAGGAATTCCTATAGCGATTTTATCAGAAGTACCTTTAGAACTTCCATCAGAGATCTTTTGGGGATTTCATCAGGAGTTCCTCCAGGGATTTTATCATGAGTTCCTTCGGAGATTCCACCTGGCATTGCTCCAGAGATTTTATCATCAGTCCCTCCAGTAATTTAATAACGAGTTCCTTGAGGAATGTCATCAGGATTTCTTCTAGGGATCATAAATAGTTGCTATAGAAATTCTATCAAGAGTTCCATCAGGAATATTATCAGGAATTCCTCCAGGGATTTCATCAAGAGTTCCTATAGGGATTCCATTAGAAATTCTTCTAGAGATTCCATCAGAAGTTCCTTCAGAGTTTCCACCTGGAAACCCTGCAGAGATTATATGAGAATTTCCTCAAAAGGGAATTTTTGGGGATTTTAGGGATTGTATAAAAAGGAGTTTCTTCAGGAATTCCTTCAGGATTTTTTTTCGAGAATCTAATAAGGATAGTAATTTCTTCATAAACTTCAACAGGAGTTCCTATTCAGCTTTTTATGAGCGCTAAAGGCCGCCACAAGCCTCCTCGCTTTCTGGTAGGGATCAAGCATTCTGACGTTCGACTTGGGTCGTTTGACAGTAAATCGATAAGATCGATCATCAAACTTATCGATCAGCTCTCAAACGACCCATGCCATACGTCAAATTGCCTGATCCCTACCAGAAAGTCAGAAGTTTGTTCAAAATTTCATCTCGAACTCCTTCGAAGATTACATCAGGAGTTCTTTTGGGGATTTCATCAGGAGTTACTTCATGGATTTCATTACAATTTCCTTTAGATATTGGATTAGATATTTAGATATTTTCTATAGGATTAGAGATGGAAGCCTGGAATTCCTCCAATGATTCTATCAAAAGTTTATGTAAGTTCAGTCGTCGTGAAGTTTATCACCGTTCTACCACGACTACTGAAGTGTGAGGGGTTCGCCTGAGTCTTCCAACAGGAATTTTTGAATGGAATTTCATCCGGAGTTCTTGAAGGAATCCATCATGAGATGCTATAGGGATTCAATTAGGAATTCCTACAGGGATATAACTTCTTATTTTTGGAAAACTTTCATTTGGAAAACTTAAAAAAGAAAGGACATTTGGAAAATTAAAATGAAACATTCATGTAATTTAGATTAAATTATTAATTTCGTCTGTTATATTTCTACTAGCAACACAAAAATAATTATACAGTCGAATTTTAATTGTGCTCCCGCTAGGCAGGCTATAGTCCATTTATAACTTTTTGACATAAATCTCGATGTTGGTAGCCTTGATTTTCTATTGTATTCGATTTCTTGACAGCTGAAAACTTAGCCTAGGAGAAATCTTACACTAGGTGGGCTACCGGTCTAGTGCAACGAACGAAAGTTGACTGTAGTGCAATTCAGTAAACAATGATGTATGGTTGTTCCGGCCTTATTTTGAAAATTGTGTATTTTCAAGAGATTACTTATCTTATATTACTTATTACCTTAATTTACCAAGTTTTTGGTTTTCATGTTACCATTTTCTCCAATCCAAACTCCTAATTACTTGATTTGATTGCAACGAAAAGTGCAGGCACCATGCTGTTGTTTTCATAGAACTCAAACGCCACTTATACAATATCAGAGATGTTTGTTTTTCTTCACAGTTACAAAACTTTTCCACTTTTCACCTCAATGAGCAATCGAAGTGGACGACTTTTATCTTATCTTTCTCAATCATTGCATTCCATCGGTTTGTTTTGAATTTACACTACCGGAACCAACAAAGCAGAATGCGTTAAAAGCCATGCAATCGGAAGCGAGAATTTCTTTGTTGAACTTTTTTCTTACATCACAGACAAACGGACGTAGCACTGGCGATTTTTTTTTATCGAAGACGCTTCAAACGACCATTTTAATTTCTCCATGTTTCAATCTTTGAAGATTGTTTTGTGTTAGAGTTTTACGCTTCGGTAAGTCTTGTTGTTTTTTTTCCTGGCTTTACGTCCCAACTGGAACAGAGCCTGCTTTTCAGCTATGTGTTCTAATGAGCACTTTCCCAGTTATGAACTGAGAGAATTCTTTGCCAATTGACCATTTTTGACGAATTCCATTCAAAAAAAAAAAAAAAAATCGTGCTCGATAGTCTTCGATTTGGATTAAATTTGCACATGTTTTTGGTATGATACAATAAGTGTTTTCCATAGAAAAATTGATCATTTTGACTCAAGAATAACTTTTGAAAATGGCCTATAAATTTATGCATGCAACTTATTTGAAAAATTCTAACATCGAAACTGTTCGTTTTAGCGAAAAATATTCTGTGGAGAAGTTGTAGTGAACCGTTTGGACTAGAAGAAAAAAAAAATACACTGAAAAAATATTTTATTTATTTTCATAAAAAATCAAAAATAAAACTTAAGTTTTTAATTACACAAAAACCCCATTTTTAATATATTTTTTAAATTTTCACCATGGAGTTTCGATAGTAAACAGATATTTGGGACAAAGTTTCATGATGGAGAAATTTTTAATAAAAACGTTTTTCTTAGAACAAGTTTTGGCCGATATTCAAAATTTTGATATTTTTTTCAAAATTAATCGGAAAATATTCTGAACCATAATGATTATATGGATAATTTCTCTAGAAGTAGCCATTTTTTGAATTATATCGAGTTTAATGCAAAAAATATTAATTAAATATTCAAATAGGCCATTTTCGTTAGTAATTCGCGATTCTCCGTCAAGGAAAATAAGTAAGTGGAAAGAAATAAAGCCTTCATTCTCGAAAACGTATTATTATTGATAAAGAATCACGAATAAATAATAAAAATGGCATATTTCAATATTTAAATAATATTGTTTGCATTAAACTCGATATAATTCGAAAATGGCTACTTCTAGGGAAATTATTCATATAATTTTCATGGTTCAGAATCATTTCAAGATTCTTATTGTATCATCAATCGGCACAAAAGTTGTTCTTAGAAAAACATTTTTCTGAAAAATGTCTCCATCAAGAAACTTTATCCTAAACATCTGTTTACTATCGAAACTCTACGGTGAAAATTTAAAGATATTGAAAATTGGGTTTATGTGTAATTTAAAATTTTAGTTTTATTTTTGAGTTTTTCACGAAAAAAACATGAAACGTTTTTTGAGTGTTATTCTTCTTTTCTTGTAGGCCAAACGGTTCACTACAACTTCTTCATAGAACATTTTTCACTCAAATCAACAGTTTCGGAGTTAGATTTTTTCAAATAAGTTGCATGAAAAAACATATAGGCCATTTTCATAAGTTATTCTCGAATCAAAATGATCGATTTTTCTTTGGAAAACACATATTGTATCATACCAAAAACATGTGCAAAATTTACTGCAAATGTACAGGGTGATTACTAATTCCTGTCAGTAAAGTAAATGTTCGTAGATAAAAGATGTGTGTATGAATTTTAATTTCCGGTGTACATCCTGTTTTGCACATCTATTAAGTTTGTTTTGACAAAGTAAAGATTAAATCTTTTTTCATTTACCTTAGTTTTTAGTCATATGTGTTGTTTTAAAGGCATTGCACCTGGCACGCACGTTTTCCACAGATATGTATTTTTGACTAAACTTCACTGAAAAAATTTCCTGATTGAAACAGCATGATACCACAATCTTTTAGACTTACTAGGGGATAGAATGAGACTGATTATGGAAAATTTCAAGTATTTATTGTGTGGCAGTTACGAAGACACTCTATGCTCAGGAAAGTTGAGAAAATTTCCTTCAAGAAAAGATCCTCGACCGGTGGGATACGAACCCACGACCACCGGCTTGGTCTTGCTGAATAGCTGTGCGTTTACCGCATAAACAAAAACTATATCAGTACAATTTCCCGAAAGGTCCACAACCATTTGCAACAATATCTGAATTATTTTGGTTACAATGAAAAATAACAATATATCCACCATACCCGAAACGTTTTTAACAATTCGAAAAACGATAAATAGTAAAATCACAATGTGGGGAATAGGCGGTTAAGTTATGTAACAATTTGAAAACGTCGATTTTCTCGAACAAAATTTCTCATCAACAGTTTCCCAAAAGGTCTATACTGTCCATTTTTCAGCAAAATCAATGTAAGCCAAACAGTGTTGACACATTTGAACCATATGCCCGCATAGCAAAATACAGTTTGTCTTACTTTAAGAATAATAAACATCTTGTAACGGTTACTGTTAATGTATCAAAAATAGTTACTTTTATGTATAACCATATGGACTTCAAAGCTTTTCACCATTTCAAACAGTAAGATCAACCCATACCTATCAGTAACAATATATGATACTGCTCTGATATTGTTAAATTATATGGGAATGGATTCAAGCAAGATATGGTGGAAATATACCGCCACCATTCGGCAAATTGTTTCTGTTTAAATTTGTGCAACACACTCACACATTTGCATTTGACAATATTGAACTACATTTCAACAGTTCGACAAATAGTTTCATTTTCTAAGTATTTGTAGGCGACATTTAATCTAGCGTTGAGTGTAGAAAAAATCGCTGTCAGATTGCCGTCGAAGGAACCATATGGTTCTAAGGGAAATAAATAACGTATGCATAATTATTGGATTACGGTGCTTTATTGTATTTTTACCCTATCCTATTCTGTTATGTAATATAATGCAAGCACTAGGATAATTCCTGAGGCTTTTTTTTCGAGGAATTTGAGAAGAAATTCTTGAAGAATCAGATGAATAGTCACGAAATTAACCTCTTAATATTGCACTTTTTAGAGACTCGAATTAAAATTGAAAACCAGACCCGCTACCAGCCCAGCGATGATTCAATTAAAGTTAAATATCACCTCAAGGATATTCTTTCATTCTTTCTGAAACTCACGGAATATCGCCAATGCATCCATGTATTGATCGTTTCCCTTAAAAGAACGCATCCAGCAACCAGAAGCAGCGCTGCAATCGCTCGCAATCTTCCACTTGTCGCCCTGGGCTGTAACCGTGAATGTCTTCTGGAAGGGTTTGGTAGATTTGTCCTGGTAGATGACCGTTCCCGAAACCTTGATGATGAACGTCAGCTGCGAGGACACAGCGTCGCCAATGATCGGCTGAGCGACCAGGGTACACGTGTTCATAATGTGTTCGAAGCGGGGCAGTTCCTGGAATTACTTCTGGATGTTGTCCTTCCCGTTGGCACCATTTCCGTTCCACACCAGCAAACCGTTGTCCATGTAGAGCCGGGTCATCTGATGCCGCTTCTTGGCTACTTTTTCGTTGTACAGTTTGGTGAATTCCCCCTCCATCTGGCAAGCGGTATCGATTTTGGTGCGCAGATTCTACGGGGATTGGGTTTGAACCAAACATCCAACAGATTGGCTTACTGGGTCGATCGAAGTTGTCATTTTTTTCATGTGAATTGTTGTTTTGTAAACTTAATTTCAGTCTAACTCGACTTTTATAAATTAACTGCAAGCTTTGAACAGTTTCAATAGTAGAATAAGAAGTAAAGAATACAGCTTGACAGTTTTCCTTGGACGGCAATCCGACAGCGATTTTTTCTACACTCAACGCTAGGTTAAATGTCGCCTACAAATACCAACAAAATGTAACTATTTGTCGAACTGTTATCCATAATAGTGGTTTTCCACCGAAGCTCAATATTCTGTAGTAAAATCCTTCACTGTTTCTGAGCTTACCGGCAAATATCTGTCAACTGCAGACAATCCACCCCTCTTCGTTGAATTTCACCGTAACGATGTGATTAGCTCGCAATAATCTGTGTATCAGGAAAATACCACATCAACTCCCCTCCCATCTTGGGTAGACACATATTTCGTTTCTCACAGAACAGCTCATCCCTCCAAACTGTGCCACAAAGTCTGCTTCAAACTTCTCTGCCACTGACTGGTTTGCATGCATTCATCTCGGTTATTAGATAATCGAGCGTAGGATTGCCAACAGAGTTCCACAG
This sequence comes from Aedes aegypti, assembly GCF_002204515.2. Taxonomy (NCBI): domain Eukaryota; kingdom Metazoa; phylum Arthropoda; class Insecta; order Diptera; family Culicidae; genus Aedes; species Aedes aegypti. Next base: position 119,851,557 of record NC_035108.1, on the reverse strand, counting down.
TTTGAATTGATTGGGATGACGACAAAACGATATCAGCATCCATCGTTTTCCTTGTCGTTCCAAAGTGAGATTGCCCCACAAATAAATGGTACCGTAATCCGGGGAAACATTGATCAGATTTTGGCATGTTTCTTAAATTATTCATTTGAAAGTGAAAAGATTGCAGGTTTTATATTTTTAAAACAAGTACTGGCACGCACTGCTCGTGACTATATACTGTATTTTGGTTTTCAAAAGATTTAAGTGCCGTAAAATGGGGTGTTAAGGACTCGTGGGGTTTTAAGGGATTGAACTTCTCCATCAAGTTTGACAAGTCACAAAAACGTCGAAAGTCGATATATCAGTCATCTGAAATGTTTGATTTGTTCGGAGGATTGTGAACTGCAGTATGTGATAGGAAATGTCTAATAAAATAAAGTATTGTGAAGTCTAGATATTGAAAACGATTCAAAAAAATTTTGTTCAAATTTTATAGGCTAAATACATTAAACTACAAAACTGTGAAACAATATTAAGAAAAATATGTGAGTAACTTAGAAAATAAGTATATTTAATTGAGATCACAATGCAGGCAACAAATTTTAAAAATTTTATCTGGATTTCGACTTTTAATATTTTTTTATGGAAAAAGTCTGTTTTTGAAAATACGTGGGGTGTTAAGGGATTATCTTTTCTACTTTTTTCCAAGTAACTAAACTCATTCGATTTATGCTGTAATATATTCCAATATACTTTTGCCTTACTCCGTGAGGTAGAACTGCATTGTAAAAGTTAGGGACCCTGTTTTGTTTGTTACTGAATATCTCCAAAAATGTCTAAATTGATTAAAGTGGTTGGAAAATCTTATTAACAACGTATTAAAGTAAATAAAGGATTTTTCTAGATATTATTTTCAAAACTTGTTCGAACATACTGGTAAAATGTTTGGGAAGTTAGAATGATGCTTTTATTTGGAAATGCAAAATGGTTTTGCAGCCGTTTTTTCTTTTAGTGGTAATTCTATGAAGTGGTAAACAATCATAATATTTTGTCATTTCTCAGAGTCTATAAATGAAAAGTTGCGCGAAGAGTTAAACCAAATTTATCGAGCTTTCAAACCGTCCAGCTATCAAACAGATCAGCAAAACAAATAGGGGCTTTTTCGAAGACGAAGCAGAACAATCATTCAAAGAAACCTCTTCGCGTAACTCTCTGCACATAGACTCTGTCATTTCTGAGCTCTTTTCGAGAAACTTCGCGGCCTCGTCGGGCACTTAACGTGTTATATAGTGAGCGTTAGATTTCCGCTCCATACTGGAACACTTTTCTTCTTTAGTATTTTTTCGACCATGCCACTGGGTGTTGCATGCAAATACTTTGTTTGGTGTAGTGTTTTATTTACAGGACAAATTGACCATATTCCCTATTAAAACTAAAAGCTTGTTGAAATCATCCTTACATTATAAATTATTTACGAAGTTGCTCTGCATAGTTTACAGGATTCGTAAACTGCAAATATTTAGGTTATGATCCTGTTGCATATAAGTATAAAAATCATTTCAAGACAATTTAATGTTGTTTTGATAGTTCCCAAAAAGGATAAATAACTATGAAAAATTTAGCAGTTAAAATGAAACGGTTTGCGTTTGCAGGAGTTCCAAGTTCAATTTTTTTTGTATTTTCTCATTAAGGTGTTAACTTATGAAATTTAATGAAAGCACCTTTTATATATGAGTTATTATTTTTAATACAACGTATTTTGATTAAGATTTGGTTTCGGATGATAAAAGGAAGGTATAAGATGTGACTTGTATCTAGGATAACACTTAAAGAGATGGAGCATCTGCTCGCAGCTTTATTTATACACATGCTTAAATCTTATTATTGGTACAGTAGTTTGAGTGTACAATCAGTATTCGATGTCGCAATAGCAGCATATCATTTTCAGGGAAGCATACACCACAGTTCTTCCCCCTAAGAATCTTTCTGTATTTAATTTATAATCTATAGTTAGGGTATAAAAATCTGATCTGAAAACAGACAATAAATATTTTTCTATCAGAACGGACATTTTCAATATCTGATGCCTAATTATTTTATCCTTCAATTGTTTTAGAATGTAAATGCCAAACACAATACTCTTCGAAACTTCTGAATTATTTTCTGCCAGTTGGCTGTTCCGCACACAATTTTGCATCAATTTCTTTATCATAACTGTAATTAATTCTTCTGGCCAACATCTAAATAATGGTAAAAACTTCAGGATCGGACTTTTCCACCACAACTCTAGGACTAACAAATTGAATTCGTCGAATTTGGCACTATACTTGTATCCCATTGTCGCAACGGCTAATGAGCCGCAATAGTTGTCCTCCTCACACATACCTCATTACACTTAAACGGCAAATATATTGATACGCACAAAACACAGCCTATGTACAGTCCGTCTTACCCCTGCAGCCATACCAACACTTTACCTATCGAATAGCAACAAAGGTTCCATAACATTGATCATTGCAAACGCACATCCAAAGATCCATCGATCAACTATAAATCGTAGTTTTTTTATGCGTTAGTTTGGTGAAATTTCTCACCCTGTCAATTGTTCAATAAGGTCACTATTTAAATTACACCCTTCGGCGACAAACGTAACCAATTTTTGCCTCCAATTGCTTGAAAAGCAAACACATCCCAAATTACGATAGCACTGCCCTGGTTAGCGAGTGATTTGTTTACCAAAACTGCTTAATCTTCACTATCTCCGCTGTTTCTTTTATTGGTAAATCCTTACAGTTGTTGAAGATAACACGCGGGTAGTAAATTTATCCTCGTCGCCACTTTTATATATGAGTTATTATTTTTAATACAACGTATTTTGATTAAGATTTGGTTTCGGATGATAAAAGGAAGGTATAAGATGTGACTTGTATCTAGGATAACACTTAAAGAGATCGAGCATCTGCTCGCAGCTTTATTTATACACATGCTTAAATCTTATTATTGGTACAGTAGTTTGAGTGTACAATCAGTATTCGATGTCGCAATAGCAGCATATCATTTTCAGGGAAGCATACACCACAGCACCAAAGTTATTGACCAAAAAGATTATGTTTTGCTGTTTGAAAAATATGATTTTATTTACGAAACTCAAATTTCTTAACACCCCATTTTGTATTTCCGTCAAAAATCACACATTTTCATTATTATCTCAGAAATCTGTCATGGAATCCTCATAATTGTATTTGGCTTTTGATAAACACGACGAGAGAATGGTAGGGCTGTACTTTGTTCAATTATTGACATACTAGAAGTTGCTTGAAATTCGAGTTGAAATTTTTTTTCATCCCTTAACACCCCATTTTACGGTATATTTAAATAAATGTTTTAAGTGATTTTTTGATTAGGTTAATATGGGGTAACATTGATCACCCATGTAAACAACGTTCGGTAATATTGAAAATGTCGTTGGTTATTTAAATCATGGCCCCTGAAGCCGAATATGATGGCCAAACTCTTACAAGTCATTTACTTTTTGAGTTATTTCAAAATTAAATTCACTTTGAACCGCGCAATACGCCTAAAGGTAGGCAATTTCCTAAGGAAATTGTGCATTCCTAAAAGAAATTCGTTAATGTTGCGTGATTAAATAAACTTATAAAAGGTTTGATAACGGAATCGTTTTCGGCGATACCATTTTTAGTAACAATCGCATTTCCCTTGCTCATACCATTTGCAGAACTCGTGTGAGACAAGAATCTTCGATAGTGTTATCTAAAATGATAAATATCATTGATTGAAAAAGTTGACAAATTTATGCATGAACGAAACGCAATTTTCGCAAAAACTTCAATTTTCATTAGCTTATGAATGTAAGAAAGAGAGGTACCATTAATGCTTTGAAAATATTTCATCAATAAATGATGATCCGAACTTTTTACGAGAAGGATCATACCGATCAATATTACCCCGCTGATCAATGTTACCCCGGATTACGGTATGACAATCAGCGACCTGTTGTACCTAGCTGTTTCGGAAGGATGCTTGCATGAATGGCCAGTTGGGAGGAAAGAAGGATGAAGTCTTTAACCGACGTGGAGTGTAGGACTGCGTTAAGTTGTTCTTTTTGTTTGACTTTGTATCGAAGAAAACGGATGCACAATTGAAATGGGATATTGATACTGAAGGGCTTGTCGGGTTTGTAGATGGGATACACTTTGTACCTAAACAAATGGGCGAATGATACTGTCAGTTTTTGTGATTGCCCTTACAATAGGTAATAGTATTAACTAGTTGTCATTGAAATTTGTGGATTTAAATACTTTTTTACTTCAAAATTCATATGCAATAAAATTTACGAGAAAAGATGAGTTGGAGCTTTGAAATGAAACTTAAGACAATAACTGACTTCTACAAAAAATGTTTGTATTAGTTAGGCTTTTTGTATTAGTTAGGCTTTTTGTTTGGTGTTGTTTGATATTAGAGTAGAATACATTTTCATAGAAATATAATATTCAACTTATAATTTCTCCTAATAAAACTATTCATTAGTAGAAATTACGAATTTTAAGTTTAAATGAATAGATAAAAACAAAGTTTGTTCAGAGATGATAAAGGCCTGAATAAACTATGTTTCATGATGAATTCAAAGAAATTTTCAAAGTATTTCAATAAGAGATCGGGATTGATTATCGTTTAAAGTAAAATGACTACGTATGGCTGAGAAAAAATGCACAACTGAGCCTTTTCAAAAAATTATGTTGAATAAGGCTTGATGCTTGTTTCCTCATAAAGCAACCTTCAGGACCTTAGTGCAATGCTTTATTTTTTTTAAAGGAAGTCCAGTTGAAAGTGCGACAGTCAAGAGTTTCAGTCTGCAAGTGAAAAATCATAATTGGCGATGATAAAGATGATCAGGTGGTGTACGTTTTACATCTTTTGTACCGTTTTGCTTCTGCTGTTATCCATCATAACCGTAACAATTGCACAATAATGTATACTGCAAGGAAACTCAAACTTTTTTTTTCTCATTCCTTTTCTTCCGATTCTACTCCAGATGCTCACGGAATGTCTCCCAGCGCCAAACGACGAATGAAGGATGATCTATTCAAAAAGGTGAGCGGAATAATTTCACTCAATTACGACACGCTTTTTTCTTGGGTAATCATCACTGTAACTACCATCCGAGTGGTGTCGATTGAGATGATGCTGACAACTAACAAAGCAAGCCATCGTGAAAGATGTAATGTTACACCGTCGTTGATTGAAGGACTGACGAGGAGGTGAAAGAAAAAGACAAAGAAAATAATCAATTAGATCTCGGCGTACATTTGATGTGCGGGTCGTCGTTATCATTGATTAAAGGTGGGAAATGGTAATCAGATTTTTTGCATTATAGTTGGCATAATTTGTATGAAAATAAGTTTTCGAGTTTGAATATATTTTTAGGGTTTTAATATGTGATTTTTTGTCTAGATGTAAGGTATAGTGGGGGAAGTGTACCAGTGGGGTGCGCGGATCATTTGTCCTTATCTATTTATATCTATTTATATAAATAAAAACGGAAGTGTGTTTATATGTCACGAAATGGCTTATGAACGGGTCAACGGATTTGAATGATTCTTTCTCAGTTTTGTTCCTCAAGGGTTCCGACGTGTTTGTATGTATAAAAACCCCAGGATATTCACCGGGAAAGTTGACAAAACGAGCGCGAAGGAAACTGTCATTTTATATGGGACGATCAAAAGCGTTGTTCAACAGCCTACTTGATGGCAAGATGAAGTTTGCCGGGACCACTAGTACTTAAATAAAAATGGAATGGTGTTCGTATGTCACGAAATGGCTTACGAACGGGTTAACAGATTTGAATGATTCCTTCTCCGTTTTGTTCTTCAAGGGTTTCGACGTGTTTGTGTGTATAAAAATCCCAGGATATTCACCGGGAAAGTTAGAAAAACGAGAGTGCACGGAACTATCATTTTGTATGGGACGATTCATAGCGTTTTTCAACAGCCTACTTGATGGCAAGACGAAGTTTGCCGGGACCACGGTATACCCACCAAGGTAGGCTATTCCCGCGTGTAAACAACAATTTTGAATCAAAACATGTGTCGTCATTTCTATCGTCAAGCACGAAGCTTGAATGATAGTAAAAGAGAGCAGGCCTTACTTTCTCTTGTACTCGTTTGAGTGAACGATAGGAATGTCATTTTTCGGAATATAATACCTTGTATATTTTTATCGTTAAATATAAATGCTTAAATATTTTGAATGTTTTCGCACCATTGCTTCGTTTTAGGTAATAGCGTCGATGGGGGTGACTATGGGTCTGGGGGTGAGATTGGGTCAAAACAGAAAAATATGATTTATGATATATATCAGCTAATAATGCTGATATTACTAAAATTTATGATTCATATTTTAGGGATCATTTTATTACACATAATTAATCACAATATTATTTTGATTTTTCCCCAAAAATTTCATTTTTTTTTCGGTACGGTGTCTAAAACATTAAAAATGGGGGTGAGATTGGGTCAAGGAAGAACGATGGTGATTTCTTTACAAGTCTATTTTTTTGTCGTTTTACGGTGCCATGTATACTCTTTTTTCATTAAGATGTGTTTATTCTTTCTAAATAAATCTTCGCTGAAACATCAAACAAGTCTAGTTGAGGATTCCGTGCATTGAATAACAATGCAACGCATTTTGACAACTTCTCAAACCAGCAACTGTTTTTCGTGCTCAACAACATCGTAATGCTTTATCGAAGGGTTTTTTTTATTTATTTATTTATTAGTGTTTTCATATTATAGAAACAGCTCATACTCACTTCCGTGATAGTGTTGGATCCGTTGAATCTGTTGCATTATCCTTGTGGGCAGGCGACGGAATCCGGACCCATTGGGTGATATGAATAAAAAACTTTGAACTTTACTACATGTAGCATCTACTCAAAAACAAAATCCACAAAGTTTACTACACTTTTGGTATGAATAAAAAACTTTTCGAACATGTAGTACTTACTACTTTCGAACATGAGCAGTGACTGAAGCTGCACGTTAAGAAATTTACATTCAGAGTGCAGAGTGATTCTGCACGTAAAGAACAATCTATTCAGAGTGACGCTTAAAATTATTACAATCATGCATATGAAGAAAATGCATGGAATCTAATCGATTACACGACAACTTGCACAAATCATAAAGGTGCTGTTATTTGACAAGATTTGTAGTGTAATTTTGCGATTAGTCTGGTATTCTCTTTATGTCTATGATTTTATGATGATGGTACATCAAATAATTTTCTGGGTAGTTTTCGGCCTTCGCCAACGCCAGTGATTGATGATTTTTTAAATACTAGCTTAACATCTATGAAGAGATCTTGAGATTACAGCTATCAAATTTAGAACCACATATTTTCTAGCACCAGTACTGAGATTCTGGTGAAATTGCGGTAGAATTTTGATGCTCCCCGTGTGTTTTCTTAACAGCATGTTGAATTCCGGAAGTTCTAAGTGTTTCTGTGATATTCTCGTTATTTTGGTGGGGTTTCTGATAGTATCCTTGGAATTTCTAGAACTTAGGATGTCGAAATTTTTATGGGAATTGTAGTGATTCCATTGGTAGTCGTTAGAATTCAATGAGGATCTCCCCTAAAATACCATGGTTCCCTTTGAAATTATTAAAATTCTTATCGATTTTACAAAAAATCCCATTGAAATCTATAAAATATTTACCGACATTAAAAACGTTTATATTGAAGCTATGCTTTGAAATTCTAACGGAACTGGAGATCAATGGAATCTTTTTACAATAATTACAAAGATTGATTTTCAGAATTACAAATATTCACACAATAATTCGCAGGAATTCCACCGCAATATCATAGATTCTTACAGAAATACCGTCTCAAAGATACCCAAAGAATTCCAAGAGATTAATATTATGAATCCCATTCCCACCCCAATTCTAGAGTTTTTACCAGATTCCTAATATTTCCGCAATATTCCTAGAATGGTATTTATACTTCCAGAATTATCATAAAAAATCCGACATCCCTACCGGTATCTCAAAGTTCCTACAGGAATTCCGGTATTCAAATGGAAATCTGAGATGTTAGAATTTACACGTAAAATTCAGAATTACATTATAAATATCTGAATTCCTACCGACATTCTAAAATTCCTAGAAAATAACATAATTATCGTAATGCCAGAATTCACACGGATATTACAAATTGCTACTGCCGCTAATCTTACCAGAATCTCAGCATAGGCGGGGCGAATATTTTCGTAACCTCAGAATTCCTAAGCAAAACTCAAAATACCTTCGGAAATATCAAAACTCATATCGTTTTCCCATGATTTTTACTCAAAAGTTAATTATTCCATTCAATTCCGCAATCTCAAAGCATGTGTAGCAACCTCTGAAGCTAACTACCAGTAGCTTTGTAGTAAATGCTACCTTTATTCATAGCAATGCGTTGTTTGTAGTATGTTCGAAAGGTGTAGAAAGGAAAATGACACAAACATGTTCCACTTGTGTTCCACATATAGCGTTTACTACCGAGATTGTAGTAAACTCAACTTTACTACATTTTATTCATACGGCCCATTGTGTCCAGTTTGCGCTGCGTGGAAGAAAAAACGAAGTATGCCGGTGAAAAGAAAAACAAACGCGTCAGTAGTGTTGGACCCGTTGAATCTGTTGCATGCTCCTTGTGAGCGAGCGATGGAATCCGGATCCATTGTGTCCAGTTTGCGCTGCGTGGAAGAAAAAACGAAGTGTGCCGGTGAAAAAAAAAACAAATGCGTCAGTAGTGTTGGATCCGTTGAATCTGTTGCATGCTTCTTGTGGGCGAGCGATGGAATCCGGATCCATTGTGTCCGGTTCGGAAGAAAAAACGAAATGTGTCGGTGAAAAGCAAAAAAAAAAAACGCGTCAGTAGAGTTTGATCCGCTGAACCCAAGGGGAAGGTCACTCTACGCACTTCATTCGGCACAGTTGTGCCTTCAGTGCGCCGAGGTGTGCCAAGCGCGCCAAACGTGCTATAACTTTACATACCATAAAAATTCAATGAATGGAAATTATGGAAAAACATTCTCAGCAAGCATTGACATATGTAGTTTTTTCATGTTTGCCTCTTGTTATACAATTTTAGAAGGCTCTTAATATTGCGTTACTTTCCCGTCATGCATATGTAAAACTTTGATGGGAAGGTTTAGGAAACGGCCTACACGAATTCCTAGACAAGGCGGGGACTACGCAGATACGGAGCGTCAACGGTTATGTATGGAATCGCGCTGGAAGGGAAAGGGGAGAAATTGGGAGAATTACGATGGAATCACAGACAAACAGACATACACCCCTATTCTTGTTTACGTACGAATGCGCTTTCGATCGAAAACCCTTTCGCATTCTCGTTTACGCCAGCAAAATCAAATGGGCAATGGATTCGAACGAATAGGATTCGATCGAAAGTTGGATCCGCCGTAAACAAGAATGAGGGTGATAACATCTTGAACAATTATTAGTTTCAATTTATTTCAATTTCAATTAAATGCAAATATTCTTGCCAAAGTTTGTTTAAATTTAAAATTTTCGTAAAAGTTGAGAGCCTCAAAATGTATGAAAAACAGAACCAAAAATTTGTAAATATGCCCAAAAAAATTCTTCAACCCCTAAATCATGTTGGAAGACAAATTTCATTTCTTAAAATAGCGAAATATTGATAATGCGGACCACTGTTGAGGGTACTAACATTCTGCAGCCATTTTGCTGTCAGTGCGTTCGGGGCTTTAATGTAACGCGCCCTCTAAGGAAGGAAGGTTTTCAGCTATGAAGAACATTATTATAAGCCTTGTTTTATTCATTATCTCATAGACAAACATATTTTCTTTAAAATAGTAGAAACAGCCATCCATTTTCTTTTTTCTGGAGTTAATAAATCATTTTTTACAAAATGCTTGCTTATCTGCATTTTTATTTTTTGCTGGGTAAAACGCGCCACCTGATCTCGGCGTTAGTCTTTCGCGCGCACGCATGCGCAATCATGCTTGCTATATACGTTGCATACATAAGGGCGTTTGATCAGATGTTATTGTTCGATTATAGTATACATGCTGATTCGGAAAATATGCATTTGTAAGGTTCAATTTGGCACGTAACTACAGCTTGGCATTATTTTTGCTGGAATTTGAATTCAAACGGCTGTTTTGGTGTTATGAAATAGGAGTGGCCGTTTTGCCCACGAGTTGATTGAAGTTTAAGTCCTTCAATACGCTTTTTAAGGATAAATTCAACACTTTTTTCGCATGGAATACGAACTATGGGAGTGCACTATCAGCCTGAAATAGGGCATAGAAAATAACTCAAAATTACAACGTTTTTTCGAGTTTCTCACGATTTTTGCCAGGGAAACACCTAAAAATATAGATAGAGAAGCATTTTAATACATTTTCCATTATCTCGGGTGAAAAACAGCATCCCAAAGCACGTCGTCTGTTCAAAACAAGGGTGGCGCGTTTTACCCCAACGGCGCATTTTACACCCAGTTCCCCTAATATGAGAGGTTGCATAAACTTTAGAAATTACCTTCTTTGTAAAGTTTAGAAGATATATTAAAACTTTTTGCCCGAACGGTTCTGTATTTTAAAGATGAAGTAAGGAGTGACATGAATTCTTATTTTATTCCCCCAGATTCCCCTACAACTTTCCACCCATTTCTCCACCTTTGGAATTTGCATTGAGCTGACAACAAGGACACAGTCGCTTTTTTATCATTCGATATAACATTTTCTTCACTATCAATTTGACCATGATGCAAAGCTGATTCCATCACCTTCAGTCCGGTTCTGATAGTTTGGTGCCATTGTAAAGCTTTATTCTGAAATAAAAAAAAGTTAATAAATGTAAAATCAACATTTCGAATAGTGTTGGAAGAATTCTTCTGAAGCTGATGCCAACGTAAAAAATTTTGTGAAGTCCATGTTTGACATACAGCATACAACTCAGGTGACTCAATGGTTGCTGAGATGGGAATTTCAGTTCACTGTGATTTTATAGCAATCCACATTGGAAAGTTGTGCCTGTTCGTGTGCCCAAATGTGCCAGAGCTGTGCAAGGCGCACTGCGTAGAGTGACCACCCCCTTGGCTGAACCTGTTGTATGCTCCTGTCGAGCGAGCAACGAAATCAGTATCGTGTCTGGTTTGGATAATGCGGTCATTCGTGTATATGCTAACGTATTCATTTCGAATTATATATTTAGGGGAACATGGTCCAATTCGGACCTAGTAACAGTTTTTTGGCCATATCTTTTCAGCATGATGTACGGTATGAAAAGTTTTATGTTTTCTTCAAACCCTGCGACAAAATAAACGGTTTATTTTTATATTCTCATAGTGTTTACACATTTAGCACGAATAAATTTCTAATTATATGAAATGAAAACGATCACAAAAAATCAAAATGATAGCAGAACGAAAGCAAAATATGATATCAAATATTTCAATGACAAATGGATATCAAATTATGCTATCAACTAGATGCTGAAAGAAAGATATGTTTTCAACTTGCTTTCTTTTTGATGTTAGACTTTGCTCGGGTTGCGCTCTCATGCGCCATTAATTGACAAAATAGGCGAAATTACTAAATGAACTTCTAAGATATCTTAGACGATGTTTTGGTGAAAGATAAAGCTCAATTCATAGGATTTTCAAGGAATTTTACCTTGGCTAAATTTGCTTCATGTACAAAACATAAATTGAACCTGGTGTTGAAAAACCCAACAAAATCATCCATAGTTTCTAAAGCCAATTTTATTTATGATGTTTCTTCAATTTTTCAAAGTAATTTCGCATAAATAAACTTATTGCATGATATATAAATCAAGATAAAAATATAATATTCTTTATAATTTCAAAAAAACATTTGACTAACTTCCAACACAATAAAATTGATCAAGGAAACCATTTGCTACAAATCTTTTGCAAATTAGTCAAATAATATTGTGAGATTTGTTTAAAATTTCCAGGTGAATTCCTCCAGAGGACAACAATTTCACCTATATTTACTTCTTATCCACAAATGGATTCCAAAATATGTTCCCCGATTTGACTAAATTAAAAACTTAATATACCATAAGTTTGTTGGTTGTATTTTGTTGAAAGTTCCTTTGTGAATTCCTTCAAATATTTGTCCCAAAAACTTTATTACGAAATTCTTTTGTGATATTCATCAAAAGTTCTTCAGAAATATTTTCAAAATGCATTACAAATGGCATCAGAAATTCTTTGTTCTTTGTTCTACTTGAAATCCCCGTATTATAAAGGAATTATTTACGAAAAGTAGTTTTGGAATGACTCTTGCCTTTGAATGATCAGAGTAAATTTGTTGAAAAACTCCATGAATACTTTTGTCTCAGAAATCAGTATACCGGTTAAGGAATCTGTAAAGAAACATTTAGCAAAATAACTGGGAAGGGGGAACAAAAATTGTTAAGAAATTCGCAAAGAAATTTGCAAGGATCTCTCCTAAAACTTTTTTAAAGAAGAATAATTCGTATTCTTGGATTTAATTATTGTGTAATTCCAGAGGGAATTCCTAAAGAGTTCTGTCTGATTTTTATCCTTCGACCTTGACGCTTGCTTCTTCGGAAGCGGGTGATGAGGGCAGGATCAATCGTGTTGTTGGAGGAACAGTGTCGCGGGTCGCGGAACGCGTTAGTAGTGTATGATCCTTTGATCTTGTCGCTTTCTCCTATGGGGGCGATTGACGAACACTTGTTCGGCGTTCAATGCGTTCATCGAGTAATATCGCGAATCCGGTTAGGCGCATTCATTTCAAATTATATATTTATCGTTTACCAAAACGAATCTCTCCCCCATATCCAAACTCCCTGTGTTTACTTGTGGAAGTGCAGAGGACTCCTCGGCTTTCATAAAGCAAGTAACACGTCAACATTTCCCTCCCATCCCCAAATAGTTATCCCGAGTAGTGTCTGTTGGTTCCCTGTGTAAGTACAGCTGTTCTTGCAATAACGGAGTAGCATCTGCGGCCGGTCAATCATGCTCATGCTCATGCTCAATTTGAGGGGAAAAACAAGAAAATTTGTGTAAATTTGACGATAAATGCTGAGTTGAAATATTTTTTCTCATAGCTTTTAATTTTTTTTGTTATAATCGTTCTTTAAAGTGGGTTTATCATAATTGTGAAACATCATAGATGTCTTTTCGTCTTGTGTGCATCTTATTTCATCAATATTTTTTAGCTGTGAATGGTTTTGCAGTCATATTCTCAAAAACAAGTTTTTTTTTTTTTTTTTTTTTTTTTTTATTTCTTTATTAGTATTATTCCAAACATTACATTCATTATTTCTTATATCTAGGTGTTCTGTGTTATTCGACAACACTGTCATCCTAATTTGGTAAAACAAATCTAAGATTTTATTAACATTTTGTTAACAACATATTACATTTCATTTGCCGTAGCAGTTCAGATTTTTTACAGGTGAGTTGATTTCACCTGCTTATAAGAGAAAAAAAAAAAGTTTTTAATATACTTAACCTAACTTAACCTAATCATATAACGCATTAATCGTGGCAATAGAAGATTGTAACGATTTTTGCCTGAAATTATTGATTATTTTATTTGACATTTGTTCCAATGTTTCAACATTGGATATCCTATGCAACTCATTGGTACTATACCAGGGAGGAAGCCTCAGAATCATTTTCAAAATTTTATTTTGAATTCTCTGCAGAGCTTTCTTCCTGGTATTACAACAGCTAATCCATATTGGTACAGCATACAATATGGCTGGCCTGAAAATTTGTTTGAATATCAAAAGCTTGTTCTTAAGACAAAGTTTTGATTTTCTATTAATAAGGGGATAGAGACATTTTACATATTTGTTACATTTGGCTTGAATGCCCTCAATGTGATTTTTGAAAGTTAAATTCTTATCTAGCATGAGTCCTAGATACTTAACTTCATCTGACCAATTTATTGGAACCCCTCTCATCGTGACAACATGTCTACTTGAAGGTTTCAAATAAAGAGCTTTTGGTTTATGTGGGAGTATTATTAGTTGAGTTTTGGAAGCATTAGGAGAAATCTTCCATTTTTGCAAGTATGAAGAAAAAATATCCAAACTTTTTTGCAATCGACTACAGATGACACGCAGGCTTCGTCCTTTGGCGGAGAGGCCTGTGTCATCCGCAAACAAAGATTTTTGACATCCCTGAGGTAACTCAGGTAAGTCAGATGTGAAAATATTGTATAATATTGGTCCCAAGATGCTGCCTTGGGGAACACCAGCTCTTACAGGAAGTCTTTCAGATCTGGAGTTCTGATAATTAACCTGAAGTGTACGATTTGACAGATAACTTTGAATTATTCTAACAATGTATGTTGGAAAATTAAAATTTTTCAATTTTACAATCAAACCTTCATGCCAAACACTGTCGAATGCTTTTTCTATGTCTAGAAGAGCAAGACCAGTAGAGTAGCCTTCAGATTTGTTGGAACGGATCAAATTTGTTACACGTAAAAGTTGATGAGTGGTCGAATGTCCATGGCGGAATCCGAACTGTTCATTGGCAAAAATTGAATTTTCGTTGATGTGGGCCATCATTCTGTTCAAAATAACCTTTTCAAAAAGTTTACTGATGGAGGAGAGCAAACTGATTGGACGATAGCTAGAAGCTTCTGCAGGATTTTTGTCTGGTTTTAAAATTGGAACAACCGTAGCATTTTTCCATTTGTCAGGGAAATATGCTAATTGAAAACATTTGTTAAATATATCAACTAAAAATGATAAGCTACTTTCTGGAAGTTTCTTGATGAGGATGTAGAAAATTCCATCATCGCCAGGAGCTTTCATATTTTTGAATTTTTTAATAATAGTTCTCACTTCTTCCAAATCAGTCACCCAGGCATTTTCGAAAACGTTCTCTTGATTGAGAATATTTTCGAACTCCTGAGTAACTTCATTTTCAATTGGACTAGTAAGTCCTAAATTAAAATTGTGAGCACTTTCAAACTGCATAGCAAGTTTTTGAGCTTTTTCGCAATTAGTTAGTAATAATTTGTTTTCCTCTTTCAATGCCGGTATAGGCTTCTGAGGTTTTTTCAAGATTTTAGATAATTTCCAAAAGGGCTTAGAGCCGGGGTCCAATTGAGAAATTTTATTTTCAAAATTTTTGTTTCTTAAATCTGCAAAACGTTTCTTGATTTCTTTCTGCAAATCCTGCCATATAATTTTCATAGCAGGATCACGAGTGCGTTGAAATTGCCTTCTCCTCACGTTCTTAAGACGGATCAAGAGTTTAAGATCATCGTCTATAATCACGGATTCAAATTTTACTTCACATTTTGGAATTGCAATGTTCCTGGCTTCAACAATGGAATTTGTTAAAGTTTCAAGAGCATTGTCAATATCAATTTTAGTTTCTAAAGAAATGTTAACATCAAGATTAGAGTCAACATACGTTTCATATATATTCCAGTCGGCTCGTAAATAATTGAAAGTGGAGCTGATAGGATTGAGAATCGCTTCTTGGGATATTTGAAATGTAACAGGGACATGATCAGAATCAAAATCAGCATGAGTAACTAATTGGCTACAAAGATGACTAGAGTCGGTTAAGACCAAGTCAATCGTAGATGGATTTCTAGAGGAGGAAAAACATGTAGGGCTATCAGGGTATTGAATTGAGAAATATCCTGAAGAGCACTCATCAAATAAAATTCTGCCGTTGGAATTACTTTGAGAATTATTCCATGACCGATGTTTGGCATTAAAGTCACCAATGACAAAAAATTTTGACTTATTGCGAGTCAATTTTCGCAAGTCAGTTTGAAGCCAATTAAATTGCTGTCCAGAGCATTGAAAAGGCAAATAGGCAGCTATGAAAGTATATTTACCAAACTGTGTTTCAACAGAAACACCTAAAGTTTCAAAAACTTTAGTTTCAAATGACGAAAACAGTTGATGTTTTATACGCCTATGAATGATGATTGCAACTCCCCCACATGCCCTATCAAGTCGATCATTACGATAAACAAAAAAGTTAGGATCTTTTTTAAATTTGGATCCAGGTTTTAAATACGTTTCGGTAATAACTGCTATATGCACTTTATTAGCTGTAAGAAAATTAAACAGCTCGTCCTCTTTACCATTCAGAGAACGAGCATTCCAATTTAAAATATTTAAATTATTATTTGGATCCATTAGAAAAACGTAATCCAATAACAATTTTATTTGTAAATTTTACACCTACTTGGACTGCTTCAGTCATAGTGGTGGCTTTGAACATTGCATCAATCATCAGATTCAATTGTTCAGTTAGAAAATTAAAATCAGAGGCAGACATATCATCTGATGATTTCCCATTGGAATTTTCGGTAGACGAAGAAGCGGGGTAGGAGTTACCTGTGGCGGTAGGGTTTTTTCCATTTGATTTGAAACAAGTAGAATGGGTACTCATGGAACGAACAGGGGAAGAGTTCAAATTACCTGCTACGATATCGGCAAAGGATTTACCGTGGGTAGATACATTCGAAATTGAAAGATTCGAACGGCTACCCGACGGATTAAAATTTGTTTGTGAATGAGCATGATTATGATCTTCCTGGTGGGTATGATTCCTAATCAAGCGATCGTTAACTGAAAAATGAGCATTGTTCGATACTCTCCCAGGCAAATTCCGGAAACGACCGTTATCGTAACGGATATTATCCTTCATCTGCTTGGCACGAGCCTCAACGACTCTTTTGCGTGAAATGCATTCCCAAAAGTTAGCTTTGTGAGGGCCCTTGCAATTGGCGCATTGAAATTTTCTGGTATCTTCTTTCACAGGACTGTCGTCCTTAGCGTGAGAAGAACCTCCGCAAATCATGCATTTAGCATCCATGCGACAATTTTTTGTACCATGACCCCACTTTTGGCACCGACGGCACTGAGTGGGGTTCTGGTAATTTCCTCCAGGTTTCTGGAAATGTTCCCACGTCACACGGACATCGAACATAAGTTTAGCTTTTTCTAAAGCTTTAATATTATTTAGTTCTTTTTTGTTAAAGTGAACTAAATAATATTCTTGAGAAAGCCCTTTCCGAACAATGCCAGATTGGGTTCTCTTTTTCATAATGATTACTTGGACTGGTGAAAATCCAAATAAATCATTTATTCCATTTTTGATCTCTTCAGGTGACTTATAGTCTCTTGAGAGACCTTTCAAGACGACTTTGAACAAACGTTCAGTTTTGTCGTCATAAGTAAAAAATTTGTGCTTCTTCTCTTCAAGATATCTGAGAAGAAGTTCGCGATCTTTAAGAGTTTCCGGCAAAACGCGACAGTCTCCTTTCTTTGCGATTTGGAAGGAAGCCTTGATTCCCCTAATGGAGTTCAAGATCTCCTGTCCAAATCCCCCAAATTCGGAACAACTGACCACGATAGGCGGCACTCTTTGCTTCCTCACTTGAATCAAAGAGCCTGGGCTAGAGGCTGCTTCGATTTGGTGTTCGGAAAATTTGTCTAGAGCATCGAACTGATTGCTCATTTCAATACAATTATTCATTTCACCCTTGGAAGAAACTTCGCATTCCGGGGAAGCGTTCTTTCTTCCATTCTTGCCACGTGTAGTGACAGTTTTAAAACCCACTTTTTTGGAAGGAAGTAGTGAATTCAGAGATTCACCCTTCCTTTTGTTTGTTGTTGATACCATGTTTAATTAATAAACGAAAGAAGACGTGACCTTCGAAAGGTTTTTTCCCAAGACGGTGTCCAAGAAGGATTACCACCGCTAGCTTTCGCCAACGGGTCCAACGAAAAATCGAAGGCACGGGTCCAAACAAGGATCGTAAAGGGATCAATAGTAGAAAAAATAGTACTGAAAAGTACTGTTTTAGTAGCACTGAAAAGTACCGTTTTTAATTTTAGCACTGAAAAGTACTGTTTTTGTAGCACTGAAAAGTACTGTTTTATTGCTTTAGGTAGTTTTTAAGAAAACTTCCAAGAGCAGAGAGAATTCGTGTACGCACAGCACGAAGGTACGATGCGCACTGTCAAAAACAAGTTATTTCAATTACAGTGACCCAATGTCACCCCCTCTATGGGGTGTGATTGGGTCATTTTTAATTCACTTATAGCGCCGCAGTGAATCAATATTGTTCTATAATATTTTGGACAGTTGTTACAGTACCATCAAAGTACATGCATACCAAATTTGAGGTTTATTGGAGTTCAATTGCGAAAGTTATTCAATAAATAAATCGTACATATCCGTTTTTGACCCATTCTCACCCCCAACGACGGTATTGTATTTGTATTTGTATTTGGACTATAGGCTGTAAGCCCGTTACCCTTACTTAAAATTAACAAACAAATTTCTTAGTAGTCTCTTAAAAATATCCTTAATCTACTACGAATTTCATCACTAGTCATATTAATAGAAATTACATCCTGTAGTCTGTTGAAGTCATTCATAAATCTAGCTGTAGGCTCATGCCGGGTGTAGTTTCTCGACCTCAATGGGGGATCAAACACCCTTCTGCGGCGAAGTGAAACTGGACTGGTGTTAAAACAAAGCCGATCGTACAAAAGTGTACTCCTTATGCGTCCACTCAAAATATTGCAGAAAAATACAATGTCTGCGATCTGATGTCTGTTGCTTATGCTGTCGATATCTACAAGGCGGCAAAGTTCATCGTAATCAGGCATTTGCTCTCTAGTCCATCCTAGGTTTCTCAGCGCAAATTTCACGAACTTCCTCTGGATTGCCTCAAGTCTTTGCACATGTATATCATATTGGGGACGCCATACAACGCTCGCAAAATCAAGCTTAGTCCTAACTAGGTTGGTGTAGATTGTTAAAATAGCATGAGGATCATCGAAATCTCGGCCAAAACGTCGGGTCAGCGCGAATAGTTGAAGTGATTCCTTAACAACTGTGTTGATGTGGTCGTTAAACGTTAAGCACTGATCCATCGTCACACCTAGATCTCGAACAGTTTCTACGCGCCGCAAGATCGTGTGTCCCAAGCTGTAGTCAAATATAATTGGTTGAACTCTTCTTGCGTATGTTATTACAGAACATTTGCTTGGATTAATACTCAGCCTATTCACGTCGACGAATCTTTCAAAGTTGCGTAGGTCATGTTGAAGCAGAAGACAATCATCGATGATCTTCACTGGCAGGAATATTTTTACATCATCAGCATAGATCAGCACAATTGCCTTTGTCATGAACGAGGGTAGATCATTCATAACCATAACGAAAAGCAGTGGACCAAGATGGCTACCTTGTGGAACTCCCGAATGCACACTAAACGATTCAGACGTGTTATTGAACACTCTAACGAACTGTATTCTGCCTCGTAAGTATGTCCTTATCCATTCGAACAGCATGCCGCTGATCCCGAAGTTGGTCACAGCGCGCATAATACTGTCTATTCCCACGACGTCAAAAGCCTTGCTCATATCTGTATATACACAGTCAACTTGGTATCCCTTGGAGACAAAGTCGGTGACTATGGAACTGAACTCACACAGGTTCGTCACAACTGACTTACCTTTGAGAAAGCCATGCTGTGCAGCAGAAACACGTTCACTGACACGTTCGTAGAGATGGCAGTACACTAATCGTTCGAACAATTTTGGTGTCGCGGACTGAATTGCTATTCCTCGGTAGTTCTCAGTGTCTGAACGTGAGCCCTTTTTATGAACCGGAGTTATGTGAGAGATTTTCCAGAGATGTGGAAAATAGCCGGATGAGAGCGATGAGTTGAACAGAATGGATAGTGGTTCACAAAGTTCGTCCTTGAATTATTTGAGAATCTTTGCTGGCAATTTGTCCGGACCTGCTGTTTTGCTTGAATCTAGATCTGCCAAACCTTGATTCACTTCATCTTGAGATAATTCCATTACATCACCATGCGCGTTGATTGGAGGATTATAGTCGTTTGGAATATCGTCGCGATAAACACTCTTGAAGTATTCGGCGAAAAGTTGAGCTGTGTCTTGTCCATTTGCGGAGGATCTGTTACCATACTTCATGACCTGTGGAACTCCTGCGTTCTTACGCCTACCATTTACGAATTTCCAGAATGATTTAGGATTAGCTTTGATCCCATTTTGAATCTTAGAGATGTAAACTTGATACGCTTCTCTGTGCAGCACCTTGAATGTTGCCAGAAGTTCTTTATACGAGGCAATGTTCTCCGGGGATGGATTACGACGCTTTTTCTTAAGTGCCTTCCGCTTATCTTTAAGGACTTGAATGAGAATCGGAGAGAACCATTCAGGATATCGGCTTTCCCGAATCGATCGACTTCTGGAGAATGGAGCAAACCGTGAAAATATGCTGAACAACACGAAGTAAAACGACAAAACGTTGAAGTCTATTATGTTGCTAACTAGGGTAGGTGTACCAGTTATGGACATATCGGTTCCCTATTTCGCCATATGGGATTACTTGAATGTTTTCACATTTTGAAAGATTTTGTGTGTTGTAGTAGTAAGTTTTAAGATATATCTTGATGATTAAACATTCAGAAAGATTTAAATTGTGAAAATTATCGAAATTCCACGTATGGCCAAATAGGGAACCACTATGGCCATAACTGGTACACTTTCCCTATTGCGGAAAATTCAAGTTCGCAATTCAAAACGTCGAGTGAATTAAGGAATTCGAGCATCGACGCGGCTTGCTGATCATGCGTGTGCGAATTACGTTCATACTCTGATTGAGAAATGAAAACATTGCTCCATGAAACATCTCTTATCGCTTCTTTAACAGACGCGACATTCATCAACTCTAAATTCAAATGAGTTTTAGGCATACCGGCTTCCAATTCGCGTAGAGTATCTGTAGCTATCGTCAGTTGCATCGCGTAGTGGTGAACTTCGTGCTTGATTATCGGGTCGGTAACAACAGCTTGACAGGACTCGGTGTCAGTGGTGAATATGAGATCCAAATAGTTATTGTTTTGGTTCGGCAAATCACACACTTGCATAAGTCCAGCCGACAGAAATCCATCAACAATGCACAGTGGTCCAGGAATCAGTTTTACGCGGAAAGATGCATTTTGAGCTTTAGAATGAAACATTAGACAAAAACGGTCTTCTACAAAGTTGTTTGTATTAGTTAAGCCCTTTGTTTGGTGTTATTGAAAATTAGGGTGGACCACATTTTCATATAAATTGTGTAACTAACTTTCTTATTCGTAGAAATTATATTATACATGCTTCAGCAAAGTTATAGACCATTCAATTTCAAGCAACTTTGCCAAAACAAGTTTTTTTGTATCTCTTAAATTGACCGATTTAGAGCTATTTTCCTGCAGTGACATAGGGTGGTCCGAACAAAACTGGTTTTCTGGCTCTAGAGTTTTCAATTCAAATTTCTCATCAAAGTGGTCTATGAAACACTTTTAGAGCTTTGAAAAATGCGTAATTTGGTGAGTGAAGAAACTCGCTATCTCCTTTCGTTTAGGAGTTATTGTTGTTTTTCTCTTAAAAACATGCCTACTTTGATTGTGAATATCTCTGATTGGGGCAAACATAAAAAATATGTTTTGACGGCATTCAAAAGACAAAATAAAATTGTATATCATATCAAAAAATTACAGATGTGTTATTTTTGTAACTCTAATAAAATGCCTTGAAAAACAAGGGATTTTAAGCAGAAAAACTTTAATAACTTTTGAACTAAAATAGATATCATCAATATTTTTGCATGAAAATTTGCGTTTTGTTAATTTCTTAAAGTCGTTCATAGACTGCTTTGACGAGAAATCAGAAATAAGAAAGATAGGGCTCTAAAACTATTTTGAAGATTTTCATGGTATGTATTTCTTTATTATTTTGCATTTTGAGCATGAAAATTAAATTTTAGACAAAAATGATCTTCTACAAAATTGTTTCTAAAAACGTAAGCTTTCATACTGTGTCATTTGAAACTAGGGTGGTCCACAATATCACACATATCATATAATCAACTTTTTTTATTTGCAAAAATACTGGTATATGCTCTAAGGCAAAGCGGTAGAACTTGAAATTTTGATCAACTTTGCCAAAAAAAGTTTTTCTGTAGCTCTAAATTTGACCAATCTAGAGCATTTTTTCCTAATCATCGCAGGGTGGTCCAACAAAAATAAGTTTTTTGACTCTAGTTTTTTTAATATTACTTTCTCGTCAAAGTCGTCTATGAACGACTTTTAGAACTTAAAAAAACGCAAATTTTCATGCAAAAAGATTGTTCATATCTATTGTAGTTCAAAAGCTATTAAAGTTTTTGTGATAAAAAATGTTTGACTTTCAAGACGTTTTATTAGAGTTACAAAAATAACACATCTGTAATTTTTTGATATGATATACAATTTTATTTTGTCTTTTGAATGCCGTCAAAAGATATTTTTTATGTTTGCCCCAATCAGAGAAATTTACAATCAAAGTAGGCATGTTTTTGGAAGAAAAACAACAATAACTCCTAAACGAAAGGAGATAGCGAGTTTCTTCACTCACCAAATTACGCATTTTTCAAAGTTCTAAAAGTGTTTCATAGACTACTTTGATGAGAAACTTGAATTGAAAACTCTAGAGCCAGAAAACCAGTTTTGTTCGGACCACCCTATGTCACCGTAGGAAAAAAGCTCTAAATCGGTCAATTTAAGAGATACAAAAAAACTTTTTTTGGCAAAGTTGCTTGAAATTGAATGGTCTACAACTTTGCTGAAGCATGTATAATATAATTTCTACAAATAAGAAAGTTAGTTTAATCATTTCTATGAAAATGTGGTCCACCCTAATTTTCAATAAAACCAAACAAAGGGCTCAACTAATACAAACAACTTTGTAGAAGACCGTTTTTGTCTAATGTTTCATTCTAAAGCTCAGAATGCATCTTTCCGCGTAAAACTGATTCCTGGACCATAGTGCAATGGCCATTTCACTTTGCGTAGTAATCCGATCGGGTAAGAGAAAACAATTATTTCCTTCTTGAAAACGCTGATTCCATTTCAAATTCGGTAGGTTGAAATCTCCAAATACAAGCACGACGTCGTGCGGGCCAACGGTCTCAATGATGGACTCAACAAATTGGGCGAACGATTGATAACGGTGAACATTTGAGGTAGGTGGAATATATCCACAGCACAGGAAAATATTTCCATTCATTGTGTCTATTCTTACGCATATCGCTTCATTATTTTCAGCGCGTGCAAACTCACGGCAAACGAGACGACGATGAACTGCTATCAGCACTCCTCCACCGGAATGTTTCTCACTATTGTTTCTGTTCCTATCGCATCGGTAGACGGAGAAACATGAATTGAACAGCAAACTATCTTGCACAGAAGAGTCCAGGTAAGTTTCACTGAAGGCATACGCATCGTAGTCCAATTCCAACGATGACAAATACAGGCTTTTTTGCCGATCGCTCCCTCTAATGCTGTTCATATTTTGATAGTAAATGTTGACGGCTGCTTTTTCATTTACAGGCATCTCTAAATTCGATGATTGCGACGTGTGGTACATTTGTGTTCCTGTTTCATCCGTGAGGGTAGGTAGTCCTTCAGCATTATAACATCTCGTGTGTGTAAAATTCGTTTCGCATCTTGTTTCAGAGAGTCCGTCATCATCGTTATTATTGCTGCATTGCGACCGCCGCTCGGCTGGGAGGTGCAAGTGGTGTTGAGAAAAAGTCGTTTGATTGATTTCGCTGACGCTCAACTCGAAAAATAGCAGGTCCTCGTTCAACACCAACAAATTCTCGGAAATAAATTCCCTTTTGCCAGTTTTCTGGCTGCATTGCTTTTTCTTTCCACTTCATTCCCATGCCAATTTTAAATGATACGAAGGAGAGCTGATTGATCTCAACCCCCCTACGGACCAACTTCACTACCTCGACAGGCTCATTCATATCCAGATTGCGTTGAACCAGATTAGAGATTTCCTCCACAGTGGCGTGTGGGGAAAACCTCGACAAGAACAACCAAAACTTGGACTCTCTTGCAACCGATTGTACAACAGGGATGGGCAAGGCAGGGTCTGGCTCTTTGCTACCACAAATCGCCCGAGGTGCATCTTCATCGATCTGTGGCGGATCGATTTGGATGCGTGGGCGTTTTGATGACCTGGGTTGAATGGCAGGCCAAGGTGAGCGATTAGGAAGATCCTGCTGTTGCTGTTTCCCTACTATTTCATTGATTTTTTCGGTATTCCTCTTTATCTCACCCCGCAAATCATCCAACAGCTGATTTTGTTGACTCATCACAGCTTGTAGTAGATCATTTGTAGAGTTAATAGCACCACGAAAACGCGTGCTACTCATCAACTTTCTGCAAGCTGGACACATCCAATAGATCAGCGAGTTTGATCTGACCTCCTCCCATGCACTCGCACTGAGGTGTGAGCATTTCAGGTGGAACGTAGCCTTGCAAAACCCTTGACAGGTCACTACATCACTTTCATCGGTAATTGAAACTGCACAACCGTGACAACGTTCCTCCATAATGCACTTCTGATTACTGGATCTTTGAGTGAGAATTTTCGGAACACTACTAGTCGCGCCAATGGATAGATGGACAATTGCCTTATAGATCACAAAACTACAATTTAAAAATCTCAAAAACACGTAAAAAACGTAACGAAACTATTCAGCGGAATGGATACTACAACCATAAGCTTTGTTTACAAACAATACCTATAGGTATTCCTACGTTCACACTCAAACAACTGTAAAACCGGTAATACACGTGCACTAACAAAAGCAAAATTGTTTATTACCAAAATCAATTCATTTCAATATTGTTTTCTGTCAATCAAAAATCCATTGTTTCTCTGCCTAAAATCGAATACTATTAGTTTTTCAATACATGGTCAACGTTTCAAGTCTTTTTGGATGAATCACAATACAAAATATGTGATTTTTAAGAAGACAGACACATGTATTACACATGATACACTTCATTTCATTTATTTAGTTACAGAGGCGCGTCCACGTTCAGAACTATGGGTAGGACAAACGCTGGTAAATATTTTGTACACAGTGAAGCTAAAACATATTTTAACTTTTTGGAATCCTTGGCTGGAAGTTGAAAATTACTATATTTAATGGGCTTAAACGCAAAGGGTGTCAGTCGTTACCATTTGAATAGGAAAGCTTTTCGTCTTTACAGGACCGATAACGACTGAGTACTTTAACAATAGGAAAGAGGTCGCTATCGCCTGATAAAAAATCATAAAATAATGAAAAAAGCAACATAAAAGAAGCCAAAGAGACCAAAAAGATACCATACAGAAACCAAGAAAACAATGCGAAACCTAAAAGCAGCCAGGAGATAAGAGTTTGATCAGAGTAGATATTAATCTAAGATCTAACACTTTTTTTAAGAATTACTCGTGACAATAGGACAAGTATTACTGATCGCATTTCTCTATGTGGTTTTTGCATGATCTGCTTTAGGAATTTTATCAGAACTATTTCTGGTGTGCTAAAATAGCACTCCGAAAATATCTGAAAAAGCGTATTTAGTGATTATTTTTCAAAACAATTCTCCAAGAATTTTCTTTGGGACTTTCTCCAAGAATTTCGTTAAGGATACCTCAAGAATTTAACCTGGATTTTCCCAAGAATAACCACAGAAATAGAATTCCTCCAAAGATCATTTCCGAAATCATCAGAATTTTTCCATAAGATCTTTTTATTTTTTTAAAGTGCTTATTTTTTCAGTGTTTTATGCAGTGATGCATCGATTTCTCTGGGACATCCTCTCAGATTTCAGGTCAAAACATCTTCTAAAATTCAAACAATAATTTCTCCAGAAATGCCTCCAGGAATTTCTTGAAGTTTTCTATGAAATTGTCTTTTCAGATTTATATAAGATTTCTAACAAGAGATTTATCTGAAGCAATTACTCCAGTCGTTCGAGATTTCTACAGAACTATCTCCACTAATTCTATGAGATTTTATCAAATATATCTTGAAAGTTCAAGAATTCTTCTAGGAATGTTTTCAGGGAATCGACAAAAAAAAAACGAATCTCGGGATAGTATTCCGATGGATTTTCTAAAGGAATTTCTTGAAACATACAGAATTGTTGCAGGAATGATCGGGTGAATTATTGGAAAAATTGTTGTAGTATTAACTGGTGTAAAGTCTTGAGAAACATTTAAGAAAATATTTGGAAAAACTACAGCAGTAATGCTTGGATAAGATGCTATATAAATTCCCAGAATAAAAAGACTTGTTCGAAGGACCTCTCAAGAAATTTTGTATATCTGGGAGGAAACGTGAATGATGAACTGGCGGAAGAATTCTTACAGGATTTAATAAAAAAAATTTAAGCAATTTTGTTAAAAAAAATCTAAAAAAAAACTTTTGTGGATTTCTTTGGGGCAAATTCTTCTAAGCATTATATTCTAATCTATTCTTGTTCTATTATGTGCTTGGCACAGCCATTATTGAAAAGCATCCTGGAAATACTAGCGTCTCTACTGCTATTTTCGTGTCAGTATTAATATTTGCACAATATAATCAGGGATATGAAACAAATATTAAAATGGACCACTGTGGAGACTAATGGAATTGGAGATAGTTTAATAATTAACAGCAATCAGATTATTCACTCATGAATGTTTGACGATATTTTTTGAATTTGGTGGCAGAAGAAACGTGGACAACCGCACCAATCGTTTCATTTTTGGGAAACGGGAATTTGCGTAGGGAGCTCCTCGGAGTGGCGAAGCTAAGAAGGTTAAACCACACTTCAATGTATTCGAATGTCTTTTCTCTTAGGATGGGATACAGGTATTCCTTCGTTGTATGCGGAATGTCAAGCCTAGGCTTTGCACCTCTACTAGTTCTTTGTTTGTTGGCGAAGAAATTCTTCTAAGCACTCCTTGAAAAACTGGAAGAAATTCTAAGACAATCAGTAGAGAAATAAGAATTTTTGGAGCGATCCCTCTAGGAGACTCTGAACAAAATCATTAGTAATCATTAGTATAATTCCTGAAGCTTTTCCTTGTGGAATCTGAAACGAAATTCTTGAAGAGCCTGATGAACCCGTTAATATAGTCTCTTAATATTTCTCTGGAGCCAGTATAATTTTACATCAGGATTCAAAACAAGCAGAATAAGAATAAAAGAGACTTTAGATACCATTTTGATTAGAATAGAGACTTTAGATAACTTCTATTTAAATGGAGATTTTTTGATGAGTTGCATTAAAATAGAGATCATGTGTCTAAAGAGATACCTGTTATTACTACAATTAGATATATTTATTTATATTTAAGAAACCGTCCATTGATTCATTCTGAAATGCCATGTTTTTTAACGGTTAAAGAAGTTTCGTGTAACAATTCTTCATGTTTTCACTGCAAATCAAATCAAACTGCTTACTTACTCTAATCATTCTACTATTTTAGGTCGATGTGCAACGATTTGCCAGCAGTAAATTTGTGGCATTGGCTATAATTCGCGTTGGAGAAACTTCAATGATCCAACAATTTAAAATACTTCCTTTTTTTTGCGAGCGTTCTATTTGGATGAACTGCGTTGATTGTTTACTGCATTAAGGTACCGTGGGGTAAGTGAGAATCCGGGGCAAGTGGGACGTTCCGTCATAGCTCACTTAGGAAAAGTTTTTCATGGGGGTATTCGTCTAGAAAGTCGAAGATACAATGACAAGGTATGTATTAAGTACAAAAAATACTCTTATTTTCATTACCATGTCGTTCATGTAACAGTTGTCAATTCAGCGCCATTTTCAACTTGCTTGATAAATTGTGACACGTTTCACGTTTTGCATTGGCTCGCAAAAAATGAATGTGTTATAAATCGAATATCCATCAGTAAGCTACAATTTTAAGTATTAATACAAGCTGCTAACGATAAACCGGTATTTTGTTTTCATTTCATATGAAATGTTTGATGGTCTAACTTACCCTAAAATATGTTCATACCTGGGGTAAGTGGGACCTATCAAAACAAGCACCATAATCAAAACTTTTCCTGCATGTTTCAAACATTTTCTCATAGAGTAGCATTAAAACATTCAAACAAATGATTTTTATCAAAAAGATCAATCTCAACTTACGTTATTGCATAAGAGGGAGAAGAAATGTGTAATTCTTCTATATATATTTTTATTTATTTTTAAATTTTTGAAATACGACTTCAAAATTGAACGAAGACTGGGATGAAATTTGAAATGCATCTTGAGAACGATTACTTTTTTGTTTTAATTGAACTTTATTAGTAGAAATACCAAATTTAGTAGTTACGGAAAACAATTCCACCCCATTAAGTGGTTTTCTGCCATGCATATAAATAATAACAGAACATATTACAATTTCATAAATTATTGAAAGTTTATGTACTAATTTTTATTAATAACTTATAAATGATATATTTTGAACGAGTTTTATTCCTTTTTACACTTTTATTGAAGATTTTTCAGTTAATATTAAGTGTGACGTGACATACTATTAAACACACGTTTTTGTCCTGAAGCGATACGTATTTTATGATTGATCCCTTATGTACATCAAAATTGTACTCAAAAATATATATTTATGATTTATCAATCCTATTATTGTTATGGTTGACTTACTGATGTGGATTGACGCATGAAACTGGATGTGTCCCACTTGCCCCGTTTGGCGGGGTAACTGCGTCTAATGGCTCATTCTAAAACATTCTTCTAAAGTTTTCACAGTTTCGAAATTATTCCACCAAATTCATGCACACACCAGCAAATGTGTTGCCTAAATGTGATGGTGTTGTTGGATTTGAGAAATAATGACATTTCAATATTTTATTGAACAATTTGTTTGAACTATCGTTTTTTTATGTCCCACTTGCCCCGGGGTACCTTATATTATTTTCCACGACCGCGCCTTAATTTGTTTGTCCAAGCACTTCTTGTTTGCAAACCATCTCGTTAATCACTTGCCAGATTGTAAAAAAATGTATGCACTACACTCTTAACTAGTTTTACCAAGACCTTCATTATTTTTTTACACAGTGTTGCATATTTTTCGTGTACAATTTTTATGGCCTTACAATCAAATGTGGTTTTATTATTTTTGTATTTGGTCCTACATCAATTAACTCGATAAAACCTCGCCAACAATATTTCGCCAATTCACGATCTCCAGGTCCTAGTGCAGCTGATCAATCCACCTAGCTCACTGAGCCCCACGCCTTTTTGTTCCAACAGGACTCGAAGCGAATATCATCTTTACAAGGTTTTTGTCCGGCATTTTTGCAATATGGCCTGCTTTAACCAACTTCTGAATACTGGGTTCGCCGTAGAGTTGGCCGAGCTCATGATTCATCCATCGCCGCCACACACGTTTCATGCCGGTAGAGGACTACCGGTCTCATATGTTTTTAAAGAGCAAATCATCGTGCCAAATCCATCTCACGCCACATTCCCCTGCGTGCATATCGGCCGAATTGCTCAATCTGATGTGTGCAATTATTACAAAATCCATCATTCCTAGACGTAGGTACCCGATTCAATCCTTGTGCTTCCAGTCAATCAGATTCATCAAAACCACACGGATGATTTTCTCTCTCGATTCCATCATGAATATTACTACCCTCAAAACGGCAACAAAACAGACGACAGCAAGTCGCACGTATTAATTTGAATCGACAATGGTTTTTCGGTTAATTTTAATTCCAAAATAACAAGCTTCGTTCGGTTGATTCAAATAAGCTGGCAGAAGGATTAGCATCGATGGACGATATTTACGGCTCGGCGTAGACCAACTGACCGCTGCCTGATCTACATGAAAGGGGAACATTTGGATGAATGGTGTGTATTTTATACCGCTAAATATTGACTGTCCGCGAAAACGAACGAGGGTTAACAATTCATCAGGCTGGGAAATTCTGATAGAAGTTTAGAGCTTGTGGGTTGGAAGTGTCTGTGACTGTTGTCATGCATGTCCTTCATTTCGATGAGTTCATCCTGTGGTAGAATTTAGAAACCAAGTCCAACCCCTTTTACACTGCTTGGTAATCCAAACAGCAACCTGTTGCAGTAATTGGCAGAGTGTGGGAAATGTTTACGATTTTCCTGGTGCATGCGCTCCATGAGAACGTTAAAACCACATGAATTTTTGAATATACTATTCCGCAACTGGTG
This sequence comes from Aedes aegypti, assembly GCF_002204515.2. Classification (NCBI taxonomy): domain Eukaryota; kingdom Metazoa; phylum Arthropoda; class Insecta; order Diptera; family Culicidae; genus Aedes; species Aedes aegypti. The sequence goes on along the minus strand of NC_035108.1, from coordinate 119,821,418 downwards.
TTCATTTGATGGATGTTTTCCGACATAAACGTTCATTTCCTCGTGATGAATGTGTTTTGCAATCAACTTGTTAGTATTTAGTGGGCGTTTCGGAGAATCAATGATTTCATATTGCATAACTCAGCATTATGTTCTCAGCTGTGCACAGGTTCAAATATAATATGATATGGATGTTTTTTCAAACAAGATTTATCCGAACCATAGTATATTCTATATGGAATTGATGATAATGGGATTATTTATTTATTCGTTTTTAACTAAAATTTTGAAAGAGGGAAACCTTCTATGAGTGTTTTCTATTTTTCTTTATCTTTCCATTAAATGTTACACTTCAAACTTGAAATCAAAAGCTCACATGGCAACAATTATATTAGCAGAACTTACGGTTAAGGAGCATAATCGAAAACAAGTGGGGAGAGGGGATCGTCAAAATCGAATCCATCGTGACATCTGAAAATGAATATGAAAAACAAAATCGAAAGAGTATCGAACCAAATAAGAGATTTCATTAACCAATTGGAATAAAAGATGGGTTGTATGACATTTGCCAGAAAACCATTTGCCAGAAAGCCGTTTGCCAGAATCAATTTGCCAGAATGGATCATTTGCCAGAAAACCATTTGCCATAATGGACCATTCCCCAGAAAGTCATTCCCCAGAAAGACCATTTCCCAGAAAAAATATTACTACATTACTTTGCTTTGTGTAGCAATATTAAGGTGTGTAAAATCTTTCGAATCATTATGATTTTCAGCGTACGATACATAATTATATGCAAAATAATTGTGACGTAAGTTTTTAAGCTTTTTGTTTGATAAAATGTTTTAAACTAATAATGATATCATAAACTTATTATATAGATAGCTGTAGGGGTAAACATGCAGCTATTCAGCAAGCTGACGGACGTGAGTTCGAATTCCACCGGGTGAAGATTTTATTGGATTGAAAATTTTTTCGATTTCCCAGGGCATAGAGCATATTCATATCGGCAATACGTTATACACATGCAAAAATGATCAATTGGCAATAAAAGTTCTCAGTTAATAACTGTGGAGGTGCTCGTAAGAACACAAAGCTGAGATTTGGCTCTGTCCCAGTTGGGACGTAACACAAGATAAGAAGAAGAAGGTGTAATAGATTTCCGAGGTTTTCATAGTTTCTGAGAAATAACTGTTTTTAATGTTAAAATAGTCATCAATTTTATACAAGCTATTAGGGGTCGTCCATTAACCATGTGATCATTTATGGGAGGATGGAAGGGGGCCTGGCCAATGACCACGATACAAACAATTCTTTTTAAATTTTTGTATGGACGAAAGACCCTGTGGAGGTAAAAAATCCGAAAGAATTGACCACGTTGTTAATGGACAACCCCTTATAGGCAACTGTATTTTCAACATTCTATTAACGATTTTCCCTTCTTTGAAGATTAGGCTGTTCTTTAGGGCTAACTAATTCAAGGACTTATATGCTTCATAGGAGATTTACCCTTCTTTATATTATTGGCTAGTCTTTATAATTGTACTGTGTGTTTCTGCCTGCAGTCAATAGAAGGAATGGAAGTAATGTAAACAAGGTTATGTCATCTCAATTTTAAATAATTACAGCTAAAAAAAATCAATATAGGACTGCTGTCAATAAAAAGGCCGGAAAAAGGATTTATGTAAAAAAAATGCAAATATCGGGAAATGGACAATCAATATATGTCCTCAAATAAAAAAAAACTAAATTAAAAGTGATTCAATAATGGAATATTTACCATGACCTTCATCTAATTTCTCATTGAAGAAACCAATATATGTGTGGTTTTTTGGTTTCCACCATTAATCATGGCCACGTAGCAGTCCTGCTAAGAATTTTAAAATATCTCCGGTTCCAGATAGCTAAAACTAGCAATCAGGATAAACACTGAAGATTGAAGAGTTTTCCGGCAGCCTGTCGCAAATGTTGTAAAACTACTTTAAAACAATAAATAATGCGGTTCAAATTATTATTAAGAGTAAAACAGTTTAACGTACTTTTCAAGGACTGAATAATGTATTTAAATATATGACCGAAAGAACATTGGGTAGTCATTTGAGTTATATTGTTCCAATGATTATTGGGGCTAAACTGATCATATTTCAAACACAATTTTCCCTTCTTTCACTCAAAGGCTGTTCTTTTTAGTTGTTTTGCATTTTTTCCGCAAAGATACACTATTCATATTTCTGAAATTATTCAACTAAACTAATTCGTGTCAAACGTTTCAGCTTTTTTGTTCTCAGACCAGCTATGTAAGTAGTGAAAATTTCATAAAATTGTATGCGAAGGATTTTAACAACATAGACTAAATAACACGGATCGATCAGTTGCGTTGTTTTATACTTGTTATAATATTACAAAGATATAAACATTATTTGGAGCAATATTTACGATGCGAGTGAAGTACTGTAGAAGTGACGCTAAATTTTAATTTATTTTGCGCTGCAGCTGTGCAGTGCTAGTAGTCCAATCCTCTTGATGTAAATAATGTGAAAGTTAACTACACAATGTTTCATGCTATAAATGCAAATAATATGAGTATATTCAAGATACAAAAATGACAAATATCGAAAATTTCGGTAGGCTTGAGGTGAAGATGCATCGAAGCCAAACCTCAAATTTTCAAGAGCATAAACCTCGAGAACCAGCCAGCGGTTTGAGCTGAAAACTTAATCGATTGCTCACACGCTGGGTGTGACCAATCGATTAAATTTTCAGCTGGAATGGCTGTTTGGGTCTCTAGATTTGCGCTCTTGAAAATTTGAGGTTTGGCTTCGATGCATCTTCACCTCAAGCCTACCGAAATTTTCGATATTTGTCATTTTTGTATCTTGAATATACTCATATTATTTGCATTTATAGCATGAAATATTGCATCTTCACAAATATGTCGATCAATTGATATCAAGGTTGAAAACGAATTACAAAAAATGATTCTGGGGAATGGTTTTCTGGCAAATGGTCCATTCTGGGGAATGGCTTTCTGGCGAATAGTACATTCTGGCAAATGGTTTTCTGGCAAATGTCATACAACCGATGATTATGATGGGTCTTCTTCAGCTTAGTGGTTATATCCGCGGCTTTAAAATGAAGCTATGCTGGAGGTGCCTGGGCTCGATTCCCGGTTAGTCCAGGATCTTTTCGTAATGGAAATTTCCTTCACTTCTCTGGGCGTAGAGAATCATCGTGGCTGCTACACGGTATACGAATATGAAAATGGCAACTTAGCCAAAGGAAGCTGGAAATGAATTTAGAATACTAAAATTAGAGATTGGCTTTGTCCTAGTGAAAACTTAATGCCTTGAAGAAGAAGAAGAAGAAGAAGAAGAAGAAGAAGAAGAAGAAGAAGAAGAAGAAGAAGAAGAAGAAGAAGGTTTGCGTTTTTTTTTTCAGTGACTGATAGATGAAATTTGAAAACGAGGTCGCAATAATCCCGCCACTTAGGAAGGTGAATCCAGATCGCATACCTTTTAGACCCTCCCCACTAACAAAAACTCCTTCCTATGACAATATGAATATATAGAGTTGATCTCGGTCTCTAGTAACAATGAATGTCACACTAACCATCCTTCCCTTCTTCGATGACTGTAAGGACGTGGCCGGAGTCGTTGTTGATTTTATAATGTTTGGAGCTCTTAAAGGTTTACATTGAACATAATAGGGCACTCCCAAGTTTCATATGTTGATTCCTTGTGAAATTTAGATTACTCGTGTTAATCATAGAGTAGCAATCACGAGTTGTCCGGTCGTCATTTCTCTTGCTCATGCTCATTGGAGTCTTTCTCCCGAAAGAACGAAGCCAGGAATGGTTCGTGTTATTTGGGATGCTGCAGCAAAGGTTGACGGCGTTTTTTGAACTCAATATGGCTAAAGGATCCAGATTGGATTACTTCAAAACGGGCTCTAGGTTTTTTTTTTAATTTCGCCCAGACATGCAGCATAGCTAGAGAACATGACTGGTGAGCACAGATTTGATGTAGATGTTTTTCTGATAATACCGGTTAGGGGAGCACCGTGTGACTGTTATGCGATGTTACTTAGCAATGTGACAAAACAACATGATTTTTCGTACTTTATAAAACAATCTCACTCTGGAATTATTTTTTTTTTCTGAAAAATGACTGAAAAGTTCATTGTGATTTTTTATGACTGAAATTTTCTACGATTCGGTTAGGCCGGTCGTAAACAGAGGTTTAACTGTATTGGATTTGATGGTAATGCTTGTTCTTAAAACTTTTCAACCCATGAAAACCAACTTTTACTATGGTTTTCTAACTCGATATCGAAAAAGCGACAGTTGACTATATATACCATTTTTTTCTTAAATTCTGACATGACTCATATTCCAAACGCTCGGCTTTTTATGGCGATTTTTCGAGAAAACCATTCAAATTTCTTCAAAGACGATCAAGTTTTCTATGATTCAAGTCCTCTACATATCAAAGCTTTGAGAATATCAATACTTACTCTGAATCGCCACTGTTGGGAATATCAGTCATGTTTGGAATTTGAGACATCACGGTAACTTATTTTTTCTTTTTTAAAAATAGGCACTAATTATGTTTTCAATGATTTGCAATTAAATTCGCAATGAAACCTGATACTAGCTAATGAAATTTTTATAGCTAGAAAGTTGAGTGTGCCTAAAACCATATTTTTTATTCGTTAACACTCTAAAAAATAATGAAAATTCCTGTGGACTAGGGTGCATCTTATTTTTCAAAATGTCTCAAAACCAAAAATTCGTGTGCTCTTTTGAATTTAAACCACATAGAAATAGAAACGTCAAATTTCGAGCCAAAAATATTAAGATTTGGAGGTGGCGCAAGCGACTTGAAGGTGAATTTTCAAGTTATGAAATATGACCTTCAGTGAAGTCTTCATGACTTCGTTATTTGCTAACCAATTCTGAAGCTTTTTTCATCGTTCTCTTAAACATTAAATTTATGGAAAGTTTGTAGTATGTCAAATTTGTCTATAATTAATACTAGTCATAGTTAAAAGTAGTTTTCTCCAAATTTTTCCTCTTTTCAGTGAAAAAATAATAAGTTTTCTTTGACCATAACTCTATGAAAACTCGACCGATTCCAAATCTTTTTACATGCTTTTAAAGCAAATTTAGTAGGATTTAAATTGTGGGTACAACAAATTCTTTTATATTTTTTTTGACTTACTTATTTAGGCAGTTAAACGTCAGTTAAACGTAAAACTTAAGGTGAAACTGGTTTTCCTCATTTGTTAAACCTTCAGGAAGGTCTTAGGAGCAATTTTTCATAAATTTTCATTTTCTAATTTCATTTCATCAGCATTTCGAAAAATAAACCTCACTCTACTGCCGTTCTACGCATATTTGTCCCGCGATTCATAAGATTTACATAGAACATGGGACAAGTAGGCGTAGAAGGGCAGTCTACTGTTGACGTAATGGACCAATGCACGAGCTCACTAGTTTGACGTTTGAGCGGTGCCGAATTCACTCGTTGCCATGGTCACGTAAATAACACGGCACCGCTCAAACGTCAGATAGTGAACTCGTGCATCGGTCCATTCTCATTATGACTGAATGACACATGATTATTATTTATTTATTATTTATTTTTTAACTAAAAATTTTGAAAGAGGGAAAAACCCCTTTGAGTGATTTCCTTTTGAAATTCTTCTCAAAAAGGCACAAAACCTCTTTATCTTTTCAAAATAACATTACAAAATGGTAATAATAATAAAATATAAATCTAAAGGCTCAGGCGGCATTTATCCATTACGGAGCCAAAAATCTTGGAAAAAGGACCATGACTCGAAAACTACTTGATGCCATCCTTAAATGAGTTTGTTGAAAATGTTTCCATCAAACCTGAAAAAAGAAAGAAGCAGAATCATACGTAATATAAAGCATCATTTAAAAATCTATAAAGTATTTTTAACGAGGGTAAGAATTTACTTCCCAGAATATCACGAACAGATTGAGGGAGCAAACGATGATATATTTTCAAATTTCTAAAGAAAACAATTCTAGGTATAGCAAAACGCGTACAATGAAAAACAATATGGTCAATATCCTCATAAGCAACACCACAATCACACAAATTAGAATCATTGATATTGATACGATATAAATAACTATTACAAATATAATGATTGGATATAAGCCTTGACAATGTACAAATAAAATTTCTTCCGACAGCAAAATTTTTAAACCAACTAAATCGACAAAAATTAGGTAAAATTGAATGACACCATCGTCCTTTATCACTAAAGTCCCATGAAAGCTGCCAATTATTTAAAGAATATTGTTTTAAATCTGCAAAATATTCAGACGAAGAAATTTGTCTGTTGAACATACTGCCACAACGAACCCCTAATTTTGCTAAAGAATCAGCTTGCTCATTACCATAAATATTAGAATGAGCAGGAACCCAAATAAATTTAATAATGTAACCCTGAGAATTCAAATGATATAATTCTTTTTTCAGCAACAACATAATGTGATGAGTTTTAGAATTGAAATTAACGGAATTGAGTGCTTTCAAACAACTTAAACTGTCTGAACATATAATAAAAATATTTGGAGAACATTTTTTAATCAAAGAACAAGTAAAATACAAGGCAGTTAGTTCAGCTATGAAAACTGAGCAAGGAGATTGTAATTTGAAAAAATAAGCAGAATAATAATTATAAACTCCAAAACCAGCAACATTTTGGATTAATGATCCATCAGAAAAGTAAAGTTGATGTGAATCTAATCCAATAAATTTACGCCGAAAAAATAAAGGAGCGAAGCGAAAATACTCAACACTAGGAATTTGTTTTAATTCTTCATATAACGATAAATCGATTATTGGATGGAACGAGTGAACATTAATATCAAAATTATGATAATTGAATGTAGAAATTGTTGTAGGAACAATATTCAAAGAAGAACAATATTTGTATGAATCTAAAATTTTGCAAGTTGGATTTATATCATTTAAACATTTCAAAACATCAATTATTTGGTGTTTTTTCATAAAACAATTCAACATGAATTTACAATTTAATTCATGTAAGCGAGTTTTAAGTGGAATCACTCCAGCTAAAACCTCAATAGATTGAGTATGAGTTGAATTCATTAATTTCAAACAAATTCTTAGACACCGAAATTGAATCTTTTCTAGTTTACAAAAATGCGATTGACTTGCATTTACAAAAGTAAAACATCCATATTCAATAATAGATCTAATGGTCGTTTTGTAAAGTGTAATTAAATCAGTAGGATGAGCCCCCCACCAAGTACCTGTTATAGTTCTAAGGAAATTTATTCTTTTTGCACAAATTATCTGGATATATTGAATATGTTTTTTCCACAATAATTTTGAATCAAACCATATTCCTAGATATTTATAATCATCAACTTGTTCAATTTCATGACCATTAAGATATAAATTTATATTAACAATAGAACGTTTACGAGAAAATAAAATAAATTTAGTTTTAGAAACAGAAAAAGAAAAACCATTATTGTTTGCCCAAATTTCAATATTGTTTAATGCACATTGCATAAAATGACGAATAATTTCTCTATTATTACCGCTGATAGAAATAACTTTATCATCGGCAAATTGATAAAAATAACATCCATTTGGAATAACAGATGCTATGTCACTGGTAAATAAATTATATAGAAATGGACTCAAACAAGACCCTTGAGGAAGACCAAAATAACTATATCGTATCAATTTGGAAGAGCCATTATGAAAAAAATGCATAATTTTGAAAGAAAATAAATTATATAAAAAATTGGCAATTATATTTGGAATATTGAAATTTTTTAATTTTTCAAAAAGTAGATCTAATAACACGGTAGATCTAATAAGCCCCAGAAACATCAAGAAAAGTTGAAACCATATCCTGCTTCTTATTAAACGAAAGATTAATTTGTGAAGCTAGAAGAGCAGTGCAATCACGAGTGCTACAACCTTTTCTGAAACCATATTGGGAAGAAGAAAAAATTTTATTACTTTCAGCCCATAATTCTAAACGATTAAGTAACATTCTTTCCATAAGCTTACGAAGACATGACAATAAACTAATTGGTCTACGACTATCAGCTAATGAAGGATCCTTACCTGATTTTACAATACTGACAACCTTAATAGAACGCCATTCCAAAGGTAAAATATTTTGAAAAAGGAATGAATTGTACAACTCTAACAAATGTATTTTTCCATCATGTGGTAAATTTTGCAAAACAATAAATTTAATATTATCAATTCTCGGTGATGTGTTTTTTGTAACAGATAATGCTAAATCTAATTCTTCTAATGAAAATGAAGCACTAAGTTCAGGAAAATAATTATATCTCTGACAATTTTTAAAATTTATGGAACAGGGAACAAAATCAGGACAAATTTTAGAAGCAAATTTATTAATCCATTCTTCAGAATATTCCTGAATATTTGGAGAAGAAGAATTACAATTTCTTAAATTTCTAGCAACAGACCAAAGAGAAGATAGAGAAGATTCTCTATCAAGATTTTCTATAAAATTTCTCCAATAATTCCTTTTTTTAAATTTAGTAATTCGAATAAATTTAGCTTCAGCTTTACAATATAAAAAATAATTTTCCCTTGATCCAAAACGACGAAATTTTTTAAAGGCTTCAGATTTATTTTTTAAAGCCATAGAACATTCACTATCCCACCAAAATGAAGGACATTTTTTTCTAGAAGAAATTGGAGATATTTTGTATTTTTGAGATTTTATTAAATATTTAATTATAATCTCGCAAAATTGTTTATAATTATCGAGTGGAGATAATGAATAATCAAAATGAGTTAACGAAAATGAAATAAGATCCGAAAATTTTAACCAATTAACATTTCTACATAAATCAGGCTTAAGAGATTCATTATTTGTTTGTTTATTGTCATTATTACAAATTTCGATCAAAATAGGTAAATGATCACTACCATTAGGATCATTAATTATTTTCCAAGAAGAAAGGAATGTTAAACTATTAGAATAAAGAGATAAATCAATACAAGTATGATGAGCAGGAGGAACAGCAATTCTGGTAAATGATCCGTCATTGAGAATATTCAAATTCAATTCATCAACCAAATCCATGATCAAGTTACCTCTACCATCACTATTCCTACTACCCCAAGCAGAATTATGGGCATTAAAATCTCCTAATATGTAAAATGGAGAAGGTACAGTAAGTGATGGAACGACACAAAAACGGTTGTAGGACATTAGCTTAGCTTAGACTGACTACACATATCAATGGTTGCTATTCCGTGATTGACCGAAGTCAGTGAAAATGCACAAAGAATCAAGTTCGGCTGGGATTGGCCATAATCTTCTTCAGTGTGCATAATTCAGTGCCTCTATTTATACAGGGTCAATAACGGCGCCGGCCACGTCCTTGCAGTCAGGTGGGATTGGGGGAAGGAATGTTAGTATGTAACCTTTGCTATTTGGAGACCGTGTTTGCCTCTGCATCTCCACAAAGGTTACTGGGAGGGATGTTTGTTAATGGGGAGGATCGTTGGGTCATAGGATTCACTTTGATAAGCGATTAGACCATGATAAACAATGATTTGTGAGATATATACATGCTTATACGTAAATATAATATTTTCATTTGATATGAACAATTTCTATGTAGAGGAAAATTATGCCGACACTTGAGGTGACGAACCATTCAAAGTTTGTTGAACAAATACCTAAATGTAACATTCCTACAGCTGTCAGGACGAAAGCATGTGTTATTATATTTTACTAATTTGAAAAGAAACAAAAAACTCGATTGGTTGGGACATCATAGAACACTCTTATTCTTATGCCGACACTTACAGTGGCGAACCATCCAAAGTTTGTTGAATAAAGTGAACCTTTCGCAAGTCTACACTTGTAGTGTCGAACCATTCAAAGTTTTTTTAATTACAAAAATAAAGGTATATAAGAGGTGTTCTGAAAAAAAATGTTAAACATAAATAAATCATGAATCAGAGTTTTTGTCGACACTCACAGTGACGAACCATCCATAGTTTGTTGAAAAATCATATTTACATCCCACCATTGTAACGATTGAATGTGCAGTCATACATATTTTAGAGATTAGAAATAGTAGCATGAAACGAGCTCACCAATTGATCCGTTATCCTTGACTGAGCAGCCACAATCCACTTTCGGCTTCACTCGTTTGCTCGGCTATAAAAAAGCACTCAGGAAAAAAAAATAAGCGCGCGACCCAAAAAGAACAAAAAAAAAGCGTTCGGGCTTTCTTGACGCACTGCCCAGGAGCAAGCGTCATGGTCGAAGGATCAAACAGAACTAACCGATCGCGGCACTTTTTCAGTTACTCCAACCGAACTCACCGATCACGCCACTTTTTCACTTACTAGACCAACGCGCGACATGTTTGATCCTGCCCTCATCGCTCGCCCCGGCAAAAGCAAGTGTCAAGGTCGAAAGATCAAACAGAACTCCACAAAAACGGTTGTAGGACATTTGCCAGAAAGTCAAACCCCAGAATGACATTCCCCAGAATGACGTTCGATTGTATGACATTTGCCAGAAAACCATTTGCCAGAATGATTTTTGCCAGAAAACCATTCCCCAGAATGTACCATTCGCCAGAAAGCCATTCCCCAGAATGGACCATTTGCCAGAAAACCATTCCCCAGAATATTTTTGTATTGAATTTCATTTTCAACTTTGATGTCAATTGATCGACAAATTCAGGGAAAATTAAAGGCTACCGAATTATTGGATACTCGTCATTTTATCTTGAATATACTCATATTATTTGTACTTAAAACGGAAAAGCACTAATTTTCGACCTACAAGAATTCTGTGCCAATTTTCTGATTTTCATACAAAGTAGGCCAAAATTGTGTGGATGCGTCGAAAATTATTGCTTTTCTCCTAGCATGAAAGATAATGTAGCCAACTTTAAGATTATTTATATCAAGAGGATTGGACTACGAGCACGGTACAGCTACAGCGAAAATTTAAAAGAGATTTAGCGTCACTTCTGCAGTACATCACTCGCGTCGTGAATATTGCGCCAAATAATATTTATATCATTGTAATATTTGTAACAAGTATTGAACAACGCGATTTATAGTTCCATGTTATTTAGTTTGTTTTGTAACAATCCATCGCATACAATTGTATGCAATTTTCTCAACGTGCAAGATGTACGGCGGAAATGACATAAGATTACTTTTTTGCTAATTTTTTTTGGTTGACCTTCCAAAAAACAAGGGCTGAGATATTTGACACGAACTAGTTAAGTCGAATGGATATGTTACTTAATAGTGTATCTTTGCGAAATATCGCAAAACAACTAAATAGAATCGCTTTTCATTGAAAAAAGGGAAAATTATATTTGAAATATGATCAGCTTAGAGCCAATAATAGTTTTAACAGTATAACTCTTATGACTCAGCCAAACGTTCTTTCGGTCGAAATTTGTATACATTATTTAGCCCTTGAAAAGAACGTTGAACTTTGTTACTTTTAAAAATAATTCGAGCCACGTTATTTTTGTTATGAAATAGTTTCACACCATTTGCGACAGGCTGCCGAAAAACTTTTCAATCTTCAGTATTTACCCTGATTTTTAGTTTTAGCTATCTGGTACCAAATATATTTAGAAATCCCTTGGATGAGTGCCACGTGGTTATGATTTACAGTGTAAACGGAAAAACTTACAGATATTTTTTCTCTTATTGAGTCATTCTGCTACACGGAACAAGTCGGCCATGAGGATTTATGTTTTTGGAATCACTCGAGGCATTGAAGATTACAAATTAGATAAACGTCATGATCAACATTTCATAATCAACTCACTAGGTTTTTTTTATTTAGGGACTGGTGTTGACTATTCATTTACCGACTTTTGCATTTTAATTTCACTTCAATCCTCTTTGCAGACATTATTATTGCCGCCAGTATTTCTTTGTATTTTTTTAACTGTAGTTATTGAAAATTGAAATGACACAATATTGTTTATATAACTTCCATTGCTTATGTTAGCTGCATGCAGCAAAACACCTTTTCAGTATAATTATGAAGAACAGCCAATGATCTGAAGAAGGGAAAATCTCATATGAAGCACATAAGTCCTTTGATCAGTTAGCCCTGAAGAACAGCTTGATATTCAAAAAAGGGAAATTATAGAAAAAATGTTGAAAATACATTTTCTATAAAATAATCTAGAAGATGATCACTATAACATTAAATAATTAGTTTTTTGTAGAAATTAAAAAACCTCGGAAGTCTATATTACCTTCTTCTTCTTATTTTCCGTTATAACGAGCACTTCCACAGTTGTTAGTATTTCAAATACGAAGAAATTCTATTCCCTAGGAAGTCGAGAAAATTTCCAACTCGGTAAAATCCTCGGCTGGTGGGACTAGAACCAACGTCCGTCAGCTAGGAATTGCTGAACAATTGCACGTTTATCCCTACAGGTATCTGCCCCCTTAGTCTATAATACCATAATTAGTTTGAAACTTTTTATCAAACAAATAGTTAAGAATCTTAAGAAACAATTATTCTCCATATAATTATTATCGTACGCTGAAAATCATAAAAATTCGAAGGATTCTACACGCCTACGAAAAGTACAAAAATGAAGTTATGATGTAATATATTTTTCTGGGAAATGGTCTTTCTGGGGAATGGCTTTCTGGGGAATGGTCCATTCTGGCAAATGGTTTTCTGGCAAGTGATCCATTCTGGCAAACGACTTTCTGGCAAGTGGTTTTCTGGCAAATGTCATACAACTTGACGTTCCCCAGAAACCCATTCCCCAGAATGGGACATTTCCCAGAAATCGATTCCCCAGAATGGGACATTCCCCAGAATAGGACATTCCCCAGAATGGGTTTTATACGTTTTTAAAGAGTGGAAAAAAATTGGTAGTTTAGTTTTTTTGTCGTTAAGAAATGTACCTACTGAATTGTTTCGAATTACCAGAAGCTTCGAATTCCGGACACAGACCCCGAGCAACACACATGTTATAATTGTATATTATCAACTAATATATGACTAATTTTGGTCATATATCAGTTGATAATACACAATTATAACATGTGTGTTGCTAGGGACGTCAATTCACCCAAAATATTATTTTGTCAAATTCATTATTATGGATCTCAAGCCAAGCGAATAAAATCGGAATTGAGTTAAAAAATCTTTTGAACGGCGAGTGTTTGCTTCCTTTTTCTCAGGCAAATCATCTAAGCTGCCGTCCATAAATCACTTGGTCTTCTATGGAAGAGGGGGTGTGGCATACAAGTTTGTACGGTCAAAAAATCACGAAGGGGGAAAGAGGTGGTTTTGTGGCTAAGTGGTTCATCGGCAGACCCAACCAATAATCTTAGGAGGAAAATGCTGTTTAAAATTTTTCTTAATTGTGTCTTAATTAATTTCATAATTATGCTACTGTCGTTTCCCTGAATATCATTTCCCTGAATGCCACCTCTCCGAATGACCCGTTTCCCCGAATAGTGATGCAGTTCAAACAGGTGCAAGAATAGTCTTTAAGGACTGGGTGCTGAACTAGAATAAATGATTAGCAATTAGAAGAAGAAGATAATATAGATTTGAACGTCATCCTCGACTAAATATATCTTGCCAAAAATGCCAATGATGGTGAAACTCGAAAGAACCGCCAATCAAGTGAAGATGACCGGTTCGTTACCACCTCGAAACACAAAAGTTATGAGAGCTAAATTTTTTTCGGAAACTAGGCTATCCAGGGAAACGGATTGTTCGGGGCACTGGCATTCTGGGAACTGGCGTTCGGGGAAACGACATTTGGGAAACCGACATTCGAGGAAAAGTAGCTCAACCGTTTAACATAAGCTGTTCCTACATATGCCATACTGTGTTTTATGTTCAAACTTGATTCAAGCTATTGTATTTTTGTTTTCATAGTTATTCTTCCTTCTTTTAAAATTGGCTTTGCTTTCTAATTGTACTTTCAAAGGGAGATTGGTGTAGTGTAATATGTCACAAAGTAAATTAATGGAATTTGTTTTTCGGCTTTCATGGCATATTCTCCCTTCTTTTGAACACTTTTGCTGTTCTTCCTAGGTTTATTCTCTAAATAATTAGGGATGGTACACATATTATGTCACACTAAATTTTAATTTTTTCGACGAGAAAATCGTCAAAACATATAAAAATCGTAAAAATGGTTCGAACTACATTTCCGACCATAGGTTAACCACCTTTAACCATTTTAAAGAATTTTTGATTTAAAGATTCTCCATTCAAGAAATGAAAGACTGCAACAAACCGAAAGTCCTACCGTTAAAAATAAAAAAAAAAAAAACAATACGAAAATGTTTTACCTATGCAAATCATGGTTTTCCTCGAATTTTCCAGTTAGATGCATTCACTTTTTACTATTTACCATTTTCCTGGGTTTGAACACCTCAAAGATCTCTTGTTATTTTTTTTCTGGGGAATGTCCCATTCTGGGGAATGGTTTTCTGGGGAATGTCCCATTCTGGGGAATGGATTTCTGGGGAATGTCCAATTCTGGGGAATGGCGTTCTGGGGAATGTCGTTCTGGGGAACGTCATTCTGGGAAATGTCATACAATCCACAAAAACGTGTCATTGAAAATGTATTGAACAAAAAAAAAATGTAATTTTACATGTTGAGGGACACGAAAACGGTGGACCTGGGATCGAAATTTCCGGAATCAGATCACAACCTATATTAAATTTGACACAAATTTACGTCATTCGTCTCGCTTCTTTTATGTGCATCCAAATGACGTAAAATCACATTTGAAGTGTGAAGTCAGAGTGGACGAATTACAAAACGGGTTCTTCTGTCATTAGATGTAAAATTATCTTAGCTCCATTTCACTTTGATCAGATTTGATGAATGTTGTAAACTGTGAAAGATAAGTAATAAATGTTCTTTGAATAATCAATAGGAAAACGATAAAAGTATGCAGTCAGAGTGGAAAAAGTGCATTCATATCGAAGAATGTACGATCTGGATCATTGTTTCAACAAATTTGTTCGGGGCGGATAAGAATGACTTTGTCAAGTAGCTGTCAGTTTTCGGAATATATAACTAGCATTAGCATAGCATTAGCGTTAAGCATTTCGCACAAATTCGTAGGTGGTACAGTCCTAGACCATTGTATGAGGGTTGCCTCCTTCCCGTCCGTTACCAAAGTCAGAAATTTGGGACTAACCTCTTACTTTTAGACAATATTGAGGCATCCTCCAATAATCGGGAACTGTCCTGGCCATGTCCTTGCCAGGGGAATGGGAAAGGATGATTGATTGAACACCTACTTAAGAAAGATGCAGAGAACTCTACGACCTCTCATAGGTGTTACGGAATGTTGTGGAATGTTAATGGAAAGGGTAGTGCCATAGGATACGTTCGGTAGACATTCTGGCCGACAAATCTCGATTACTTTTTCAAATCGACGTAAGTAACTTTCATACGGTTTTGAGAGAGTTTATTAAGAAAAAAAAAATGATTTAAAAAACATTTTAAAACAGTGTTAGAAGTTATTTCTTCTAACACTGTTTTAAAATGAATCCTCTTTTTAACATTTTTTTTACCGTGACATCGTTTAAATTTTGCATGCAATCAGCTCGCGTAAAAACACTAGGTAGTTTCTATCATTTCCTACAAAAATGTATGACAAAATTATAAGCCGTTTCAATCTGTTACTTACGACGTTTTTGTACCAATGTAAAATCGACTCAAGTAGTGTTTTGTTTTGATTTGTGATTAAGTCACTTTGTCTTCCATACAACGGAGCGGCGAAAGTAGCGGTTAGGTTGCGAAAGTGGAGAATCTTACTTTCGTCGTTTTGTAAATCCGGAAAATAAACGTTCTAAAAGTGAAAAATCGGGTTGGTTTAGAGCGGAACGTGTAGAATTTCGTCTGCGAAACACGTAGGATTGATAAAGTAAGTTGTTAACTTTTCTGATTTGAGTCTGATTGAAGCCTTCGAGAAATGGTTAATTTTTACCCATCGTGATCATACGTTACTAATCAGAATAAACTCATCAAATTCCTATTTTGAAACTCCTCTGCAATCCGTCGCTCCTCTAGTAATGAATAATAGCGTGAGCCGTAACTTAGAACTGTCCATTAAAATGCAACTACCGCACGAAAAATCGACAAAAAACTACAGTTTATAATCCGTCCCGAACCGAGCATCCACGAACCACATTCAATTTTTAAATCAACACGTTTGACACACACACACACACACACACACACACACACACACACACACACACACACACACACACACAGAAAACCGGGTCTTGAGCTACAGCACTAGCGAAGGACAGAAGACGAGGTCGGTAAATGCGGGAGTTCCACAGGGCTCTATCCTGGGTCCAACGTTGTGGAATGCTATGTACGACGGAGTGCTGACGCTTAGGCTGCCAACAGGCGTCAAAATCGTTGGATTTGCAGACGACATCACGCTTGTGGTCATTGGTGACTCACTGGAAAGGGTGGAGGTTCTCGCTACAGAAGCAGTGGACGCAGTCGAAAACTGGATGTACGAGAAGAAACTGGTGATAGCCCACCAAAAAACGGAGCTGTTGCTTATCAGCAACCGAAAAGTGGTGCAAAAGGCTGAGATTACAGTGGGAGAACACACCATAGCCTCAAAGCGGGAGCTAAACCACCTCGGCGTAATGATCGACGATCGGCTGAACTTCAACTGCCATGTCGATTACGCGTGCGAGAAAGCAGCAAGGGCAGTCACGGCGCTGTCCAGGATCATGCCGAATAACTCGGCGATTTGCAGCAGTAAGCGGAGGCTATTGTCTAGCGTGGCTACGTCAATCCTGAGGTACGCTAGCCCGGCGTGGGGAACCGCAATGAAGACGAAGAGAAACCGAGTCAAGCTTAGCAGCACGTATAGGCTGATGGCCATGCGGGTAGCGAGTGCCTACCGAACCATATCTTCGGAGGCAGTATGCGTGATTGCCGGAATGGTCCCTATCGGCTACGTTTTGGAAGAGGATAAGGAGTGCTACGAAGCTAGTAGTACTAGAGGAGCCCGGAAGATTGCCCGAGCCGACACGATGGTGAAATGGCAACGCGAGTGGGATACCGCTGAGAAGGGAAGGTGGACTTATCGCCTTATTCCAAATCTGGCGAAATGGGTGAGCAGATCCCATGGAGAAGTCAACTTCCACTTGACGCAGTTCTTGTCAGGTCACGGCTGCTTCAAGAAATATTTGCACAGGTTCGGCCACGCAGAGTCGCCGCTCTGCGCTGAGTGCCCAGTCGTAGAGGAGTCGCCGGAACACGTCATTTTCGAGTGTCCACGTTTTGCTGCGGAACGTAGCGAGATGATAGCGGTCTGCGGTGCTGACGTAACCGTAGACAACGTAGTGGATAGAATGTGTAGCGATGAGGTGATGTGGAACGCGGTGAACATGGCGGTGACGAAAATAATGTCATTGCTTCAGCGGAAGTGGAGGGAGGAACAAGCCGGTGAACCGGAAGTCAGTCTCCAACCGGAATCGCCGAACCGACCTCGGCACCCAACCGGTAGGTAAGCTTGATCCACCGTCGGGGACAAGACCGAGTAGATCGTGGAAAAGCCCCGGAAATTGTAGGCTTCGTGGCCGTGCGGTTAGCGGCGTCAGTCGTTTAGGCATATTGTGCCATGAAGTGTGGGTTCGATTCCCACTCCAGTCGGTGGAAACTTTTCGTCAAACGAAAAATTCATCATTGGGCTACTGGGTGTTTCGTGTTGTCCGTTGCCTAATGTTTGTGATTGTTCAGTCTGTGCAGCCTTGAGCTAAAGACGGTGTAAATTGTCTTGCCAAATTGGTCGTCAGGGCACCTGTGAACCGGAAGTCATCCACCAACCGGAATCGCAGGATCGACCTTGGCACCTATCCGGGCAGCATCGGTACCGGAAGAACTTCCACCTCCGGGGAAGTCTTCGTCGGGGTAGGGTAGATTCACCGCCGGGGACTATCCGAATAATGCGCGAGAACCTGGAGTGCTAAATGGCATGCGTCCAGCACCGAGAGAACTTCCTTCGTCAGGGAGTTTCTGGCACCCATGGTATCGTGAGCCGAATGGCTGAATATGGCATGAATATGGCATGTTTAGATCACAAACTAGGAATACTAACAAATTATTAATGGGAGCCGAAGGGCTCAGCATGGCATGGATTAGGAACTAACAAATTAATGATGGAGCCGAAGGGCTTAATGAAGGGTGCGCGTAGCATGTGTCGCCTCTTCTTCGAAGTAATACCGCAAGGTGGTGCCGGAGAAGAATTTTTTACGGTGACGGTGTACCTAGGAGACTGTTTTTTAGTGGGTAGGCGCCCCATTGCGAATCCCACACAGTGCCAAACCATACACTGTGGCATGAGCATGAACAAATACAGGCCAGTCTTGAGAAGATTTTTTTAACTCCTAGAGATGCATGAAAAAAAAAAAAAAAAAAAAAAAAACACACACACACACACACACACACACACACACACACACACACACACACACACACACACACACACACACACACACACACACACAAACACACACACACACACACACACACACACACACACACACACACATACACACACACACACACTGGGCAGCAGGGACAGGAGTCCAGGGGCTTGACGAACCCCCCCTCTGCGAGTCGGGTGGGAGCTTAGGAAGCATTTCTTAAGCGAAAAAACTCCATGCATCCGTATGGATTACCACCTTTTGGCACTTCTCTCGAGAAGTGACCGAGCTCCTCCCAGTTAGCTCAAGCAGAGGATGCCTAGGATGTGGTGGGGGTTCAACAGTGGGCTCTGTTGGATCTCTGCAAAAAGCCACATATCCGCAAGCAACTCCGTACAAGCGGCCTGGCACCGCTTTCAAAGTGCCTTAGCCCAACCATTGGAGTGCCAACCGGCACATCAGGATCGATGCCAGTAACATCCTGATTATGGTATACTGGTGAAGGCGTTCAACAACGGACAAGCTACGGATCACGGATTGGATGGCGTTATTGGGCTGACAGTCGGGCCATTCTGCTCCCTGATTAAGGAAGGGTGACACCGACCTGAAACGGCGAGTGGGCTCATGGTTCGATTGCCTCCGTCCCGTTAAAACCTTGGCAGGCCTCCGGATACGTTCGAAATCTGTCCATCAGTTCTGATGAGTACGTAGGTTCGGATGGAACATTCCCGATCTACGCCGATCTGGCACTGTACCCGGCCCCCATAAGGGTCCGTGTCAACCCTCGCATGGCCTCAATGCTTGCAGGTATAGTTGCTTGCAGGTACAGATAACCATGGGATCGTGAAGGCGACTACGTACGGCGGATGGAGATAGCGGCTCGGAGGGGGGACCCTGAAGAATGGAAGTAAGCGTAATTGAAGTTGAGGAAGAAGTGACAAATCCGTTTGTCAAGAGTGGATTGGTGAGGACACCGCCGCCGCAAACCCAGCAGGTGCAAAAGCAGCCCACGAACGAGCAGCAGGCTCAGCAGCAGGGTCAGCAGCAGTATAGCGTGTGGACGAAACCACCACAACCACCGAGGGTAGAGACAGCGAAAAAGTTGGTGGACGAGCTGCACGAGTATGTGGATAAGAGAAGTAACGTGCACAAAGACATCAAGGCGTTGGTGATTAAGCTCCAAGGCGCTCTTGGTTCAGCTGTAAAGGAGTGGAAAAACGTAGTGCAGAGAGCAGAAGCAGGGGAGAAGGAGTTGTTAGCGGTTAAAACTGCCTTAGAGGCATGTCGCGCAGCGGAAATGCGAAGGGCAGAAGCCGACACAGCTACGAGGGAGGTCAACGCGGCGAGAAGTATCCCCCCAGGGGTGCAGTCCACGCCCTTCTTTACACCGAAGAGGCCAAGGGCATCGCCTGGAGATGTCAGACCAGGTGGTCCCAAGAGACACAAGGATGTCCGTGTCACTGGAGCTAAACCACCACCAGAAGCAACCGACGTGGTAAACAGCCACACTGAATGGCAGGTCGTTGGCAAAAAGAATAGAAAGAAGGAGAAAGCGAGCAAGAAAAACCCGCCCGAAAAACGTAAGGTCGTCAGGACGAGGAATAAGAGCGAGGCTCTCATCGTCAAAGCGAGTGACGACTCGTACGCCGAAGTTCTACGCGCTATGCGGATGAACCCGGATCTTAAGGAGCTAGGGGAAGACGTGCAAAAGGTCAGGCGCACTCGTAATGGGGAGATGCTCTTTGAGCTGAAAAGAGATCCCAAGGCAGGCAGCATCTCGTACAAGGAGCTTACCGAGAAAGCTCTCGGAAACAAGGTGGAAGTAAGAGCCTTGTGCCCGGAAGCGACTCTCCTGTGTAAAGATCTGGACGAGATTACCACGGAGGAGGAAGTAAAATTAGCCCTGAAGGAGCAATGCGAGCTAGGAGAGGTCCAGATGACCATCCGTATCAGGAATGGGCCTGATGGCACGAAGGTAGCATCAATTAAGCTGCCAGTAGATGCAGCTAATAAAGCGTTGAGAGTGGAGAAAGTATGTGTGGGCTGGTCTGTGTGCCCGCTGAGCGTTTCCCAGCAACCGGACGTGTGCTTCAAGTGTCTGGGCTTTGGTCACTTCGCACGGAATTGCCAAGGGCCAGATAGGAGCAAACTATGCAGAAGGTGTGGCGAGGAAGGTCACAAGGCAAAGGATTGCTCGAAGCCTCCGAAATGCCTAATTTGCGCTGCTACGGGGGATAACAAACACCCTACAGGCGGTAGCAGATGCCCAGCCTCCAAACGAGCGAGAGCAACGAAGTCCCAGTGGAGGTAGTGCAAATCAACCTCAACCACTGTGATACGGCACAACATCTTCTGCGGCAATCTGTTGCGGAACATAGATGCGATGTTGCGATAATTTCGGAGCCATACCAAATTCCACCCGGAGATGGAAACTGGATATCAGACGGAACCAAAACTGCAGCGATATGGACAGTGGGAAAATACCCCATTCAAGAAGTGGTGCACTGCGCAGATGAAGGATTCGTTATAGCCAAAATCAACGGTGTCTTCATCTGTAGTTGTTATGCACCTCCACGATGGACGATCGAACAGTTCAACCGGATGTTGGACAAACTGACGGAAGAGCTAACCGACCGAAGACCAGTGGTAGTAGCTGGAGACTTCAATGCTTGGGCGGTCGAATGGGGCAGCCGCCTCACGAACCCAAGGGGGAGCAGCCTTCTGGAGGCCCTAGCTAAGTTGAACGTCGATCTCGCCAATGACGGTACCACCACCACCTACCGTAAGGATGGTCGAGAGTCTATCATCGATGTCACTTTCTGCAGCCCAGGAATGATACGTGATATGAACTGGAGAGTATGCGAGGATTACACCCACAGCGACCACCAAGCGATTCGGTACCGCTTTGGGCGCTGTTTGCAGATGGAATCGAGTGGAGCCCAGATATACGAGCGGAGGTGGAAAACAGAGATTTTTAACAAGGACGTGTTCGTGGAAGCGATGAGGCGTGAGAATAACTTAGTAAACCTAAGCGCAGAGGAGTTGACTGCAGCCCTATCGCGGGCGTGCGATGCAACTATGCCGAGGATGGGGAAACCTAGAAACTGTCGACGACCAGCCTACTGGTGGAATTCGACGATCGGTGACCTACGCGCACATTGCTTCCAAGCTAGGAGGAGGATGCAGAGGGCTAGCAACAACGTCGAAAGAGAAGAAAGAAGATTGCCCTATAGGGCGGCAAGGGCCGCACTCAACAAGGCAATCAAGCTCAGCAAGAAAGCGTGCCTGGAAGAGCTCTACCGCAATGCCAACGAAAACCCGTGGGGGAATGCCTACAAAGTGGCCATGGCAAAGATGAAAGGTCCAGCAATACCACCCGACAGATGTCCGGAGAAAATGAAGGTTATTATCGAAACTCTTTTTCCGACGCACGAGCCTACGGTCTGGCCACCTACACCGTACGATGAACAGGATGTACACGACGAAGAGACCCGTCTAACGAACGAGGAACTGGTCGTGGTATCGAAAGCCTTACCAGTGAAGAAGGCACCGGGTCCGGACGGGATTCCAAACTTGGCCCTTAAAACGGCAATCCAGGAGAATCCAGACATGTTCAGGACTACACTGCAAAAATGTATGGAGGACGGAAACTTTCCCGACATTTGGAAGCGACAAAAGCTGGTGCTGCTACCAAAGCCAGGTAAGCCGCCCGGCGATCCTTCTGCATATAGGCCGATATGCTTGTTGGATACTGTCGGAAAACTGTTGGAGAGAGTGATTCTTAACAGGCTTACGAAGTATACGGAGAACGAGAACGGTCTATCGAACATGCAGTATGGATTCCGGAAAGGTAGATCTACGATAGATGCCATCCGAATGGTAGTGGAAACCATGGAGACGGCACAGAAGCAGCAGAGGAGAGGGAACCGATATTGTGCGGTTGTCACTCTTGACGTTAAAAACGCTTTCAACAGCGCCAGCTGGGTAGCAATTGCCGACTCGTTGCACAGGTTGAGGGTGCCTAAGTATCTATGTCAGATTCTGAAAAGCTATTTTCAGAACCGGACACTGATATATGAAACAGATGCCGGGATCAGAAATCTGTTGGTTACGGCGGGCGTTCCACAGGGATCCATCTTGGGTCCCACCCTTTGGAATGTCATGTACGATGAAGTGCTGAAGCTGAACCTGCCCAGAGGAGTCAAGATTGTCGGTTTTGCGGACGATGTAGTGCTTGTAGTGATCGGCGAATCACGGGAAGAGGTGGAGGTACTGGCAACGGAGGCGATAGATGCCGTGGAAAATTGGATGCGAGAGAAGAAGCTAGCGTTGGCCCATCAAAAGACTGAATTGGTTATGATCAGTAACCGGAAGGCAGTACAAAATGTGAGCATCATGGTCGGTGAGTGCATCATAAACTCGAAGCGAGAAGTGAAACACCTGGGCGTGATGTTGGACGACCGTTTGAATTTCAACAGTCACGTCGACTACGTCTGCAATAAGGCGACAAAGGTGATATCGGCCTTATCCCGAATTATGCCTAACAATTCTGCGATTTCCAGTAGCAAGAGGAGGCTACTGGCGAGCGTGTCAACGTCGATCATCCGGTATGCAGCTCCAGCGTGGTCGGCGGCACTGAAGACAGGACGAAATCGTGCCCAGTTGAACCGTACGTTTAGGCTGATGGCAATGCGTGTAGCGAGTGCGTATCGAACGATATCATCGCACGCCGTGCACGTAATAGCCGGAATGATTCCTATCTGCCTTCTACTGGAGGAGGATAGCGAGTGCTACAGGGATCGAGCCACAGGGAGAGGCCGGAACAGAGCGAGAGCCAACACGCTTAGTAAATGGCAGCAGCAATGGAACAACGCAGAGAAGGGCAGGTGGACTTACCGACTGATTCCAAACGTGTCGATATGGACCACTAGAGCGCACGGCGAGATTAATTTTCAACTGACGCAATTCCTGTCTGGTCATGGCTGCTTTAAGCAGTACTTGCACAGGTTCGGTCACGCAAGGTCACCGTTGTGCCCTGAATGCCGAGACATAGAAGAAACACCAGAGCACGTAGTCTTTACTTGCCCACGGTTTGCACAGCAGCGAAGCGAAATGACTGCCATCGTCGGAGACGACGTGAACGTGGAAAATATCGTCCTAAAGATGTGTAGTAATGAAGATAAGTGGAACGCGGTGAACCGATCTGTTGTTCAGATTATGTCAACACTACAGCGGACATGGCGAGAGGAGCAGCGTCAGATGACGTAGGCAGCCCTGCCGAACGAAGAAGGGCGCCGGACTGTTTTCGACACTCTAAAAGAGCGGACGAAGGGAAAGTGATACTGCTCGGTTCCGGGAGATATTCCTTTGCCGGGGAACTCTCCGCCGGAGTAGGCTAGATCCACCGCCGGGGACTAGCTGAGTAGACGCGACGTAGCACCGGTCCCGGGTCGTAGGAGCACCAGTGAACCGGAAGTTAGCCTCCACCGGAATCGCTGGACTGACTCCGGCACCCTACCGGTCGGCCCGTAAAAAATTGAAGAGCAGCAGTAGCAGCAGCAGAAGAAGAATCGGTATCGGAAGAACTTCCATCGCCGGGGAATTCTTCGTCGGTGTAGGCTAGGTTCACCGCCGGGGACTAGGTGAGTAGACGTGTCATAGCGACGGTTGAGGGTCGTCGGGGCACCAGTGAACCGGAAGCTAGGCTCCACCGGAATCGCTGGACTGACTTCGGCACCCCTCCGGTCGGCTCGTATCGTAGAAGTAGAAGAATCGGTGTCGGGAGAAATTCCACCGCCGGGGAACTCTCCGTCGGTGTAGATTAGGTCCACCGTCGGGGACTGGTCGAGTAGAATACGTCGGAACGCTGGTATTGATTAGTCGGGGCGCCTACGAACCGGAAGTTATGCTCAACCGGAATCGTTGGACCGACCTCGGCATCTTACCAGCTGAACTATGGAAAGGAGATGGTCGCCGTAACCTACGAGTGCGGGCTTTGTATGAGCTCAGAGTGGTGCACAAACTGGAGCCGAAGGGCTCAGAATGTTGCATGTAGGTACTAACAAATTGACGGGTCGCCAAAGGGCGAAAATAGGTATTAACAAATTACTAACGAGTGGAGCCGAAGGGCTCAGCATGAGGCACGTCGTTGAACGGTTTTAAAGGTGCTAACAGGAGTCGAAGGGCTCAGGAGCCAAAGGGCTCAGGAGCCGAAGGGCTCAGGAGCCGAAGGGCTCAGCATGTAGAATAACAAATTGAAGTGGTGCGCTCAGCACGTTGTCCTCCCCTTCGAAGTAATACCGGAAGGTAGTTCCGGAGGGTGATGGTGATGGTACTAAACCTAGGAGAGTGTTTTTAGTGGGGAAGGCACTAAGTGGATCCCACACCGCGCCAAAAATTACACTGGCATGAGCATGAACATATACAGGCCAGTCTATGAAGATTTTTAAACTCCTAGTTGCATGAAAAAAAAAAAAAAAAAAAAACACACACACACACACAGGGTTGCAAAATGGTGAGTCGACAACCAGGAAGGAGCGTCCAACATAGCTCTGGTCCTCACAAGCCCCTACCTCACGCTTCCACGGGTCTAACGATGACAAAGACCGCCAGCTAAGGGTTGCGTACTTAGCTGGTAGTGCAACCTGGGCACTGTTGTCCTTCTGACATCAGCTAGAGTGAGGAGGTGCCAGGTGGAAGCTTGGGATTTTTACCCTTTCCAAGCGAAACTCATACATACAGCCGTATGGAATACCACCTTTGGTAGTTCCTTCGGGAGGTGGCCGAGCGTCTGGTCCATCTGACCAGGGGCTCAAGCATGGTCTACCTAGGATGTGGCGGGGGTTCATCAGTGGGCTCTGGTGAATCTCTACAAAAAACCACATATCTGTAAGTAACCCTGAACAAGCGACCTGGTACCGCTTTCAAAGTGCCTTAGCCCAACCATTGGAGTGCCAACCGGCACATTAGGATCGATGCCAGTAAGATCCTAATTACGGCATACTGGCTGCAAGGACAAGGACAAGGTCAAGGACTGTATCAACACGACGTTATAGAGCTGACAATCGCTCTATTCCACTTCCTTAGTAAGAATGGGTGACACTATTCTGAAACGGCAGGTGGGCTAATGGAACGGTTGCCCCCGTCCCGTTAAAACCGTGGCAGGCCTCCTAGTACGTTCAAAGCTCGCCACCTTAGCTGGTGGAAGTAGGCTCAGATGGATATTCCTGACTAGCGTCGATCTGGCTCTGAACCCG
The DNA here is from genome assembly GCF_002204515.2 of Aedes aegypti. Classification (NCBI taxonomy): domain Eukaryota; kingdom Metazoa; phylum Arthropoda; class Insecta; order Diptera; family Culicidae; genus Aedes; species Aedes aegypti. The sequence goes on along the minus strand of NC_035108.1, from coordinate 119,795,659 downwards.
GTACCCCATGAAGGACCGTGTCAGCCCTCGCGTGGACCTCACTGCAAGCAAAGGTACCCATGGGATCACAAGGACGACTACTTACGACGGGTGGAGATAGCGGCTTGGAGGGGGGACCCTTAAGCATGGAAGTTAACAACATCAACGTAGGTGAAACAGCGAATCCGTTCGCAAAAAGTGGCTTGCCGAGGTCGCCACCGAAGCAATGCCAACAGCAGGAGCTGGAACAGCAGCAGCTGGAACACCAGCAGAGCGAAGATGAGCTGCACGAGCAGCGAACACGTGAACAGGAGCGGCGGGATAAGTCGCAAAGTGAGCAGGAGCAGCGTGAGAGACAGCAGCAACATCAGCTGCAAAGTGCGTGGAAGTTACCCCCGAGGCAATCGAAGGTGGAAGCGGCGAAAACCGTCGTAGATGAGCTTCGGGAATTCGTCGATAAGAGGCACAACGTGCACAAAGACATTAAGGACCTCGTGGCAAGGATTCAAGGAACCCTCGGATCCGCCGTCAAGGACTGGAGGAAAGTGATGCAGAGGATTGAAGCTGTTGAAACCGAGTTAACGGCGACCAAAAAGGCCCTGGCAGCTGCGGTAGTGCAGCCGGAAAAAACCGGCATAGCCCCTCGGAAAGACAGCAAGGGGAAAGAAAGGTCAGCGGGAATAGGAACTACGCCAAGTTTCACCCCCAAAAGACATAGGTCGTCACCAGGAGACGAAAGACAGGCTGTATCCAAGAAGCCGAAAAACGTAAATCCAAAACCGGCGGATGAAGTGCTCAGAAGGGGACCTGGCGATATCCCATGGCAAGAGGTCCGGAACAAGAAGAAGAGAGGCAAACAGGAGAGTGCCAGAAAGCAAAGGCCAATCAGGAAGAAGGCAAAATGTGAAGCTGTTGTCGTCAAAACTAGCGAGGACACTTATGCTGAAGTCTTGCGGGCCATGAGGACGGACCCTCAACTAAAGGAGTTTAGTGCCGACGTTCAGAAGATCAGACGCACCCAGACGGGAGACATGCTCATCGAGCTAAAAAAAGACTCGGTGAACAAAAGCTCGACATACAAAGAGCTAACCGAGAGAGTCATGGGCGAAAAGGTGCAGGTGAAAGCCATGTGCCCTAAAGTGACACTCCAATTGCGGGATCTGGATTGGATCACCACCGAAGAGGAAGTGAGGACCGCCATAAAGGAGCAGTGCGATCTGGAAACGGTGCAGATGACAGTACGGCTAAGAAGAGCACCGCTTGGTACACAGGCGGCGTCCATAAAGCTCCCAGTAGACGCAGCCAACAAAGCGCTGGAAGTCGGGAAAATTCGAGTCGGTTGTTCAGTATGTCCACTGAAGATCTCCCAGAGACCGGAGGGATGCTACAGGTGCCTGGAATACGGCCACCTGGCACGGAACTGCGAAGGACCAGACAGAAGTAAGCTCTGTAGATGGTGTGGCGACGAAGGTCACAAGGCGCAAGATTGCAACAATAAGCAAAGGTGCCTGATCTGCAAGGACAAAAGTCGCAACAGACACGCGACGGGAGGCTTCAAGCAAGCGAGAAATTCTAAACCGCAGTGGAGGTAACTCAGCTAAACCTCAACCACTGTGACACAGCGCAACAGCTGCTGTGGAAGTCCGTATCGGAATCGAAGTGCGACGTAGCTATCCTTGCCGAGCCGTATCGAGTACCAGCTGGAAACGGTAACTGGATCGCTGATAAGGCGAAGACAGCGGCAATCTGGACGATGGGGAGGTATCCTATCCAGGAAATAGTGTTCCAGGCGGACGAAGGCTTCGTTATTGCAAAGCTTAACGATGTGTACGTGTGTAGCTGCTACGCACCCCCCCGCTGGACATTGGACCAGTTCAACGAGATGCTGGAAGAGCTAACCGATAAGCTAGCCGACCGGAGACCAGTCGTCATCGCTGGCGACTTCAATGCTTGGGCAGTTGAGTGGGGCAGCCGTCTCACCAACCCAAGAGGGCGTAGTCTACTAGAAGCGCTGGCGAGGCTGGACGTAGACTTGGGTAACGAAGGAACAACCAGCACCTACCGTAGAGATGGCCGGGAATCAATAATCGACATCACTTTCTGTAGTCCTGTGTTGACGGGAGGCCTGAACTGGAGAGTCTGCGATGGGTACACTCATAGCGATCATCAGGAGGTCCGGTATAGAATTGGTGGAAGAACACAATGCTCACAGAGAGCGAGTACACCTCATGAGCAGATGTGGAAAACGAAACGTTTTAACGAAGAGCTTTTCGTGGAAGCCCTCAGAAGAGAAGAGCAGGTTCTGAACTTGAGATCGGAGGAGTTAACGGCTGCGATGGTACGAGCATGCGACATTGCCATGCCACGGAAGGTCGAGCCGAAATACAGACGTCGTCCGGTATACTGGTGGAATGAGACACTTGGCAACCTCCGCAAAAGATGTCTCCAAGCCAGGAGACGGATGCAAAGAGCCAAAACCGATGGTGAGAGGGAAGAGCGAAGAGTAACATTGAGGGCGGCGAAAGCCGATCTGAAAAGAGAAATTTCGCTGAGCAAGAGAACGTGCTTCAAGGAGTTGTGTCGCGATGCCAATGCAAATCCGTGGGGAGATGCATACAGGGTGGCGATGGCCAAGATCAGTGGTCCAGCCGTACCCGCTGAAACATGCCCAGAGAAGTTGCAGATTATCGTCGACGGGTTGTTCCCACAACACGCGCCAACGGTCTGGCCACCGACACCGTATGGCCAGGAAGGTGAAGAAAGAGCAATCATTACCAATGAGGAGCTCATAGAGGCGGCCAAGAAAATGAAGCCGAAGAAAGCGCCTGGCCCTGATGGTATCCCCAACGTAGCGTTGAAAGCAGCTATCACGGCCAACCCAGATATGTTCCGGACATCACTCCAGATCTGCTTAGATGAGGAACATTTCCCAGCACAGTGGAAAAGGCAAAAACTGGTTCTGCTACCGAAACCGGGTAAGCCCCCCGGTGAACCAGGCTCGTTTCGGCCGATATGTTTGCTTGACACACTCGGAAAGCTGTTGGAGAGGATCATCCTCAATAGACTGATGGCGTTCACTGAGGGAGAGCGTGGACTGTCGGAGTGGCAGTATGGATTCCGGAAAGGAAAGTCAACGGTAGATGCCATCAAAACAGTGATTGACACAGCCGACAAAGCAAGGACAAAAAAACGTAGAGGTAATCGTTACTGTGCTGTCGTGACGATAGATGTGAGAAACGCCTTTAACAGTGCAAGCCGGGAAGCCATTGCTGTGGCGTTACATAAAATGAAGGTTCCGGATTATCTGTGCAAGATACTAGGAAGCTACTTTGAAAACCGGGTCTTGAGCTACAGCACTAGCGAAGGACAGAAGACGAGGTCGGTAAATGCGGGAGTTCCACAGGGCTCTATCCTGGGTCCAACGTTGTGGAATGCTATGTACGACGGAGTGCTGACGCTTAGGCTGCCAACAGGCGTCAAAATCGTTGGATTTGCAGACGACATCACGCTTGTGGTCATTGGTGATTCACTGGAAAGGGTGGAGGTTCTCGCTACAGAAGCAGTGGACGCAGTCGAAAACTGGATGTACGAGAAGAAACTGGTGATAGCCCACCAAAAAACGGAGCTGTTGCTTATCAGCAACCGAAAAGTGGTGCAGAAGGCTGAGATTACAGTGGGAGAACACACCATAGCCTCAAAGCGGGAGCTAAAACACCTCGGCGTAATGATCGACGATCGGCTGAACTTCAACTGCCATGTCGATTACGCGTGCGAGAAAGCAGCAAGGGCAGTCACGGCGCTGTCCAGGATCATGCCGAATAACTCGGCGATTTGCAGCAGTAAGCGGAGGCTATTGTCTAGCGTGGCTACGTCGATCCTGAGGTATGCTAGCCCGGCGTGGGGAACCGCAATGAAGACGAAGAGGAACCGAGTCAAGCTTAGCAGCACGTATAGGCTGATGGCCATGCGGGTAGCGAGTGCCTACCGAACCATATCTTCGGAGGCAGTATGCGTGATTGCCGGAATGGTCCCTATCGGCTACGTTTTGGAAGAGGATAAGGAGTGCTACGAAGCTAGTAGTACTAGAGGAGCCCGGAAGATTGCCCGAGCCGACACGATGGTGAAATGGCAACGCGAGTGGGATACCGCTGAGAAGGGAAGGTGGACTTATCGCCTTATTCCAAATCTGGCGAAATGGGTGAGCAGATCCCATGGAGAAGTCAACTTCCACTTGACGCAGTTCTTGTCAGGTCACGGCTGCTTCAAGAAATATCTGCACAGGTTCGGCCACGCAGAGTCGCCGCTCTGCGCTGAGTGCCCAGTCGTAGAGGAGTCGCCGGAACACGTCATTTTCGAGTGTCCACGTTTTGCTGCGGAACGTACCGAGATGACAGCGGTCTGCGGTGCTGACGTAACCGTAGACAACGTAGTGGATAGAATGTGTAGCGATGAGGTGATGTGGAACGCGGTGAACATGGCGGTGACGAAAATAATGTCATTGCTTCAGCGGAAGTGGAGGGAGGAACAAGCCGGTGAACCGGAAGTCAGTCTCCAACCGGAATCGCCGAACCGACCTCGGCACCCAACCGGTAGGTAAGCTTGATCCACCGTCGGGGACAAGACCGAGTAGATCGTGGAAAAGCCCCGGAAATTGTAGGCTTCGTGGCCGTGCGGTTAGCGGCGTCAGTCGTTTAGGCATATTGTGCCATGAAGTGTGGGTTCGATTCCCACTCCAGTCGGTGGAAACTTTTCGTCAAACGAAAAATTCATCATTGGGCTACTGGGTGTTTCGTGTTGTCCGTTGCCTAATGTTTGTGATTGTTCAGTCTGTGCAGCCTTGAGCTAAAGACGGTGTAAATTGTCTTGCCAAATTGGTCGTCAGGGCACCTGTGAACCGGAAGTCATCCACCAACCGGAATCGCAGGATCGACCTTGGCACCTATCCGGGCAGCATCGGTACCGGAAGAACTTCCACCTCCGGGGAAGTCTTCGTCGGGGTAGGGTAGATTCACCGCCGGGGACTATCCGAATAGTGCGCGAGAACCTGGAGTGCTAAATGGCATGCGTCCAGCACCGAGAGAACTTCCTTCGTCAGGGAGTTTCTGGCACCCATGGTATCGGGAGCCGAATGGCTGAATATGGCATGTTTAGATCACAAACAAGGAATACTAACAAATTATTAATGGGAGCCGAAGGGCTCAGCATGGCATGGATTAGGAACTAACAAATTAATGATGGAGCCGAAGGGCTTAATGAAGGGTGCGCGTAGCATGTGTCGCCTCTTCTTCGAAGTAATACCGCAAGGTGGTGCCGGAGAAGAATTCTTTACGGTGACGGTGTACCTAGGAGACTGTTTTTTAGTGGGTAGGCGCCCCATTGCGAATCCCACACAGTGCCAAACCATACACTGTGGCATGAGCATGAACAAATACAGGCCAGTCTTGAGAAGATTTTTTTTTTAACTCCTAGAGATGCATGAAAAAAAAAAAAAAAAAAAAAAAAAAAAAAAACACACACTTCCACTCCAGTCGGTGGAAACTTTCCGCAAGCAACTCCGTACAAGCGGCCTGGCACCGCTTTCAAAGTGCCATAGCCCAACCATTGGAGTGCCAACCGGCACATCAGGATCGATGCCAGTAACATCCTGATTATGGTATACTGGTGAAGGCGTTCAACAACGGACAAGCTACGGATCACGGATTGGATGGCGTTATTGGGCTGACAGTCGGGCCATTCTGCTCCCTGATTAAGGAAGGGTGACACCGACCTGAAACGGCGAGTAGGCTCATGGTTCGATTGCCTCCGTCCCGTTAAAACCTTGGCAGGCCTCCGGATACGTTCGAAATCTGTCCATCAGTTCTGATGAGTACGTAGGTTCGGATGGAACATTCCCGATCTACGCCGATCTGGCACTGTACCCGGCCCCCATAAGGGTCCGTGTCAACCCTCGCATGGCCTCAATGCTTGCAGGTATAGTTGCTTGCAGGTACAGATAACCATGGGATCGTGAAGGCGACTACGTACGGCGGATGGAGATAGCGGCTCGGAGGGGGGACCCTGAAGAATGGAAGTAAGCGTAATTGAAGTTGAGGAAGAAGTGACAAATCCGTTTGTCAAGAGTGGATTGGTGAGGACACCGCCGCCGCAAACCCAGCAGGTGCAAAAGCAGCCCACGAACGAGCAGCAGGCTCAGCAGCAGGGTCAGCAGCAGTATAGCGTGTGGACGAAACCACCACAACAACCGAGGGTAGAGACAGCGAAAAAGTTGGTGGACGAGCTGCACGAGTATGTGGATAAGAGAAGCAACGTGCACAAAGACATCAAGGCGTTGGTGATTAAGCTCCAAGGCGCTCTTGGTTCAGCTGTAAAGGAGTGGAAAAACGTAGTGCAGAGAGCAGAAGCAGGGGAGAAGGAGTTGTTAGCGGTTAAAACTGCCTTAGAGGCATGTCGCGCAGCGGAAATGCGAAGGGCAGAAGCCGACACAGCTACGAGGGAGGTCAGCGCGGCGAGAAGTATCCCCCCAGGGGTGCAGTCCACGCCCTTCTTCACACCGAAGAGGCCAAGGGCATCGCCTGGAGATGTCAGACCAGGTGGTCCCAAGAGACACAAGGATGTCCGTGTCACTGGAGCTAAACCACCACCAGAAGCAACCGACGTGGTAAACAGCCACACTGAATGGCAGGTCGTTGGTTAAAAGAATAGAAAGAAGGAGAAAGCGAGCAAGAAAAAACCGCCCGAAAAACGTAAGGTCGTCAGGACGAGGAATAAGAGCGAGGCTCTCATCGTCAAAGCGAGTGACGACTCGTACGCCGAAGTTCTACGCGCTATGCGGATGAACCCGGATCTTAAGGAGCTAGGGGAAGACGTGCAAAAGGTCAGGCGCACTCGTAATGGAGAGATGCTCTTTGAGCTGAAAAGAGATCCCAAGGCAGGCAGCATCTCGTACAAGGAGCTTACCGAGAAAGCTCTCGGAAACAAGGTGGAAGTAAGAGCCTTGTGCCCGGAAGCGACTCTCCTGTGTAAAGATCTGGACGAGATTACCACGGAGGAGGAAGTAAAATTAGCCCTGAAGGAGCAATGCGAGCTAGGAGAGGTCCAGATGACCATCCGTATCAGGAATGGGCCTGATGGCACGAAGGTAGCATCAATTAAGCTGCCAGTAGATGCAGCTAATAAAGCGTTGAGAGTGGAGAAAGTATGTGTGGGCTGGTCTGTGTGCCCGTTGAGCGTTTCCCAGCAACCGGACGTGTGCTTCAAGTGTCTGGGCTTTGGTCACTTCGCACGGAATTGCCAAGGGTAGGATAGGAGCAAACTATGCAGAAGGTGTGGCGAGGAAGGTCACAAGGCAAAGGATTGCTCGAAGCCTCCGAAATGCCTAATTTGCGCTGCTACGGGGGATAACGAACACCCTACAGGCGGTAGCAGATGCCCAGCCTCCAAACGAGCGAGAGCAACGAAGTCCCAGTGGAGGTAGTGCAAATCAACCTCAACCACTGTGATACGGCACAACATCTTCTGCGGCAATCTGTTGCGGAACATAGATGCGATGTTGCGATAATTTCGGAGCCATACCAAATTCCACCCGGAGATGGAAACTGGATATCAGATGGAACCAAAACTGCAGCGATATGGACAGTGGGAAAATACCCCATTCAAGAAGTGGTGCACTGCGCAGATGAAGGATTCGTTATAGCCAAAATCAACGGTGTCTTCATCTGTAGTTGTTATGCGCCTCCACGATGGACGATCGAACAGTTCAACCGGATGTTGGACAAACTGACGGAAGAGCTAACCGACCGAAGACCAGTGGTAGTAGCTGGAGACTTCAATGCTTGGGCGGTCGAATGGGGCAGCCGCCTCACGAACCCAAGGGGGAGCAGCCTTCTGGAGGCCCTAGCTAAGTTGAACGTCGATCTCGCCAATGACGGTACCACCACCACCTACCGTAAGGATGGTCGAGAGTCTATCATCGATGTCACTTTCTGCAGCCCAGGAATGATACGTGATATGAACTGGAGAGTATGCGAGGATTACACCCACAGCGACCACCAAGCGATTCGGTACCGCTTTGGGCGCTGTTTGCAGATGGAATCGAGTGGAGCCCAGATATACGAGCGGAGGTGGAAAACAGAGATTTTTAACAAGGACGTGTTCGTGGAAGCGATGAGGCGTGAGAATAACTTAGTAAACCTAAGCGCAGAGGAGTTGACTGCAGCCCTATCGCGGGCGTGCGATGCAACTATGCCGAGGATGGGGAAACCTAGAAACTGTCGACGACCAGCCTACTGGTGGAATTCGACGATCGGTGACCTACGCGCACATTGCTTCCAAGCTAGGAGGAGGATGCAGAGGGCTAGCAACAACGTCGAAAGAGAAGAAAGAAGATTGCCCTATAGGGCGGCAAGGGCCGCACTCAACAAGGCAATCAAGCTCAGCAAGAAAGCGTGCCTGGAAGAGCTCTACCGCAATGCCAACGAAAACCCGTGGGGGAATGCCTACAAAGTGGCCATGGCAAAGATGAAAGGTCCAGCAATACCACCCGACAGATGTCCGGAGAAAATGAAGGTTATTATCGAAACTCTTTTTCCGACGCACGAGCCTACGGTCTGGCCACCTACACCGTACGATGAACAGGATGTACACGACGAAGAGACCCGTCTAACGAACGAGGAACTGGTCGTGGTATCGAAAGCCTTACCAGTGAAGAAGGCACCGGGTCCGGACGGGATTCCAAACTTGGCCCTTAAAACGGCAATCCAGGAGAATCCAGACATGTTCAGGACTACACTGCAAAAATGTATGGAGGACGGAAACTTTCCCGACATTTGGAAGCGACAAAAGCTGGTGCTGCTACCAAAGCCAGGTAAGCCGCCCGGCGATCCTTCTGCATATAGGCCGATATGCTTGTTGGATACTGTCGGAAAACTGTTGGAGAGAGTGATTCTTAACAGGCTTACGAAGTATACGGAGAACGAGAACGGTCTATCGAACATGCAGTATGGATTCCGGAAAGGTAGATCTACGATAGATGCCATCCGAATGGTAGTGGAAACCATGGAGACGGCACAGAAGCAGCAGAGGAGAGGGAACCGATATTGTGCGGTTGTCACTCTTGACGTTAAAAACGCTTTCAACAGCGCCAGCTGGGTAGCAATTGCCGACTCGTTGCACAGGTTGAGGGTGCCTAAGTATCTATGTCAGATTCTGAAAAGCTATTTTCAGAACCGGACACTGATATATGAAACAGATGCCGGGATCAGAAATCTGTTGGTTACGGCGGGCGTTCCACAGGGATCCATCTTGGGTCCCACCCTTTGGAATGTCATGTACGATGAAGTGCTGAAGCTGAACCTGCCCAGAGGAGTCAAGATTGTCGGTTTTGCGGACGATGTAGTGCTTGTAGTGATCGGCGAATCACGGGAAGAGGTGGAGGTACTGGCAACGGAGGCGATAGATGCCGTGGAAAATTGGATGCGAGAGAAGAAGCTAGCGTTGGCCCATCAAAAGACTGAATTGGTTATGATCAGTAACCGGAAGGCAGTACAAAATGTGAGCATCATGGTCGGTGAGTGCATCATAAACTCGAAGCGAGAAGTGAAACACCTGGGCGTGATGTTGGACGACCGTTTGAATTTCAACAGTCACGTCGACTACGTCTGCAATAAGGCGACAAAGGTGATATCGGCCTTATCCCGAATTATGCCTAACAATTCTGCGATTACCAGTAGCAAGAGGAGGCTACTGGCGAGCGTGTCAACGTCGATCATCCGGTATGCAGCTCCAGCGTGGTCGGCGGCACTGAAGACAGGACGAAATCGTGCCCAGTTGAACCGTACGTTTAGGCTGATGGCAATGCGTGTAGCGAGTGCGTATCGAACGATATCATCGCACGCCGTGCACGTAATAGCCGGAATGATTCCTATCTGCCTTCTACTGGAGGAGGATAGCCAGTGCTACAGGGATCGAGCCACAGGGAGAGGCCGGAACAGAGCGAGAGCCAACACGCTTAGTAAATGGCAGCAGCAATGGAACAACGCAGAGATGGGCAGGTGGACTTACCGACTGATTCCAAACGTGTCGATATGGACCACTAGAGCGCACGGCGAGATTAATTTTCAACTGACGCAATTCCTGTCTGGTCATGGCTGCTTTAAGCAGTACTTGCACAGGTTCGGCCACGCAAGGTCACCGTTGTGCCCTGAATGCCGAGACATAGAAGAAACACCAGAGCACGTAGTCTTTACTTGCCCACGGTTTGCACAGCAGCGAAGCGAAATGACTGCCATCGTCGGAGACGACGTGAACGTGGAAAATATCGTCCTAAAGATGTGTAGTAATGAAGATAAGTGGAACGCGGTGAACCGATCTGTTGTTCAGATTATGTCAACACTACAGCGGACATGGCGAGAGGAGCAGCGTCAGATGACGTAGGCAGCCCTGCCGAACGAAGAAGGGCGCCGGACTGTTTTCGACACTCTAAAAGAGCGGACGAAGGGAAAGTGATACTGCTCGGTTCCGGGAGATATTCCTTTGCCGGGGAACTCTCCGCCGGAGTAGGCTAGATCCACCGCCGGGGACTAGCTGAGTAGACGCGACGTAGCACCGGTCCCGGGTCGTAGGAGCACCAGTGAACCGGAAGTTAGCCTCCACCGGAATCGCTGGACTGACTCCGGCACCCTACCGGTCGGCCCGTAAAAAATTGAAGAGCAGCAGTAGCAGCAGCAGAAGAAGAATCGGTATCGGAAGAACTTCCATAGCCGGGGAATTCTTCGTCGGTGTAGGCTAGGTTCACCGCCGGGGACTAGTTGAGTAGACGTGTCATAGCGACGGTTGAGGGTCGTCGAGGCACCAGTGAACCGGAAGCTAGGCTCCACCGGAATCGCTGGACTGACTTCGGCACCCCTCCCGTCGGCTCGTATCGTAGAAGTAGAAGAATCGGTATCGGGAGAAATTCCACCGCCGGGGAACTCTCCGTCGGTGTAGATTAGGTCCACCGTCGGGGACTGGTCGAGTAGAATACGTCGGAACGCTGGTATTGAATAGTCGGGGCGCCTACGAACCGGAAGTTATGCTCAACCGGAATCGTTGGACCGAACTCGGCATCTTACCAGCTGAACTATGGAAAGGAGATAGTCGCCGTAACCGTACGAGTGCGGGCTTTGTATGAGCTCAGAGTGGTGCACAAACTGGAGCCGAAGGGCTCAGAATGTTGCATGTAGGTACTAACAAATTGACGGGTCGCCAAAGGGCGAAAATAGGTATTAACAAATTACTAACGAGTGGAGCCGAAGGGCTCAGCATGAGGCACGTCGTTGAACGGTTTTAAAACTGCTAACAGGAGTCGAAGGGCTCAGGAGCCAAAGGGCTCAGGAGCCGAAGGGCTCAGGAGCCGAAGGGCTCAGCATGTAGAATAACAAATTGAAGTGGTGCGCTCAGCACGTTGTCCTCCCCTTCGAAGTAATACCGGAAGGTAGTTCCGGAGGGTGATGGTGATGGTACTAAACCTAGGAGAGTGTTTTTAGTGGGGAAGGCACTAAGTGGATCCCACACCGCGCCAAAAATTACACTGGCATGAGCATGAACAAATACAGGCCAGTCTATGAAGATTTTTAAACTCCTAGTTGCATGAAAAAAAAAAAAAAACACACACACACACACACACACACACACACACACACACACACACACACAAGGGGCAGCAGGGACAGGAGTCCAGGGGCTTGACGAACCCCCCCTCTGCGAGTCGGGTGGGAGCTTAGGAAGCATTTCTTAAGCGAAAAAACTCCATGCATCCGTATGGATTACCACCTTTTGGCACTTCTCTCGAGAAGTGACCGAGCTCCTTCCAGTTAGCTCAAGCAGAGGATGCCTAGGATGTGGTGGGGGTTCAACAGTGGGCTCTGTTGGATCTCTGCAAAAAGCCACATATCCGCAAGCAACTCCGTACAAGCGGCCTGGCACCGCTTTCAAAGTGCCTTAGCCCAACCATTGGAGTGCCAACCGGCACATCAGGATCGATGCCAGTAACATCCTGATTATGGTATACTGGTGAAGGCGTTCAACAACGGACAAGCTACGGATCACGGATTGGATGGCGTTATTGGGCTGACAGTCGGGCCATTCTGCTCCCTGATTAAGGAAGGGTGACACCGACCTGAAACGGCGAGTGGGTTCATGGTTCGATTGCCTCCGTCCCGTTAAAACCTTGGCAGGCCTCCGGATACGTTCGAAATCTGTCCATCAGTTCTGATGAGTACGTAGGTTCGGATGGAACATTCCCGATCTACGCCGATCTGGCACTGTACCCGGCCCCCATAAGGGTCCGTGTCAACCCTCGCATGGCCTCAATGCTTGCAGGTATAGTTGCTTGCAGGTACAGATAACCATGGGATCGTGAAGGCGACTACGTACGGCGGATGGAGATAGCGGCTCGGAGGGGGGACCCTGAAGAATGGAAGTAAACGTAATTGAAGTTGAGGAAGAAGTGACAAATCCGTTTGTCAAGAGTGGATTGGTGAGGACACCGCCGCCGCAAACCCAGCAGGTGCAAAAGCAGCCCACGAACGAGCAGCAGGCTCATCAGCAGGGTCAGCAGCAGTATAGCGTGTGGACGAAACCACCACAACCACCGAGGGTAGAGACAGCGAAAAAGTTGGTGGACGAGCTGCACGAGTATGTGGATAAGAGAAGTAACGTGCACAAAGACATCAAGGCGTTGGTGATTAAGCTCCAAGGCGCTCTTGGTTCAGCTGTAAAGGAGTGGAAAAACGTAGTGCAGAGAGCAGAAGCAGGGGAGAAGGAGTTGTTAGCGGTTAAAACTGCCTTAGAGGCATGTCGCGCAGCGGAAATGCGAAGGGCAGAAGCCGACATAGCTACGAGGGAGGTCAACGCGGCGAGAAGTATCCCCCCAGGGGTGCAGTCCACGCCCTTCTTTACACCAAAGAGGCCAAGGGCATCGCCTGGAGATGTCAGACCAGGTGGTCCCAAGAGACACAAGGATGTCCGTGTCACTGGAGCTAAACCACCACCAGAAGCAACCGACGTGGTAAACAGCCACACTGAATGGCAGGTCGTTGGCAAAAAGAATAGAAAGAAGGAGAAAGCGAGCAAGAAAAAACCGCCCGAAAAACGTAAGGTCGTCAGGACGAGGAATAAGAGCGAGGCTCTCATCGTCAAAGCGAGTGACGACTCGTACGCCGAAGTTCTACGCGCTATGCGGATGAACCCGGATCTTAAGGAGCTAGGGGAAGACGTGCAAAAGGTCAGGCGCACTCGTAATGGAGAGATGCTCTTTGAGCTGAAAAGAGATCCCAAGGCAGGCAGCATCTCGTACAAGGAGCTTACCGAGAAAGCTCTCGGAAACAAGGTGGAAGTAAGAGCCTTGTGCCCGGAAGCGACTCTCCTGTGTAAATATCTGGACGAGATTACCACGGAGGAGGAAGTAAAATTAGCCCTGAAGGAGCAATGCGAGCTAGGAGAGGTCCAGATGACCATCCGTATCAGGAATGGGCCTGATGGCACGAAGGTAGCATCAATTAAGCTGCCAGTAGATGCAGCTAATAAAGCGTTGAGAGCGGAGAAAGTATGTGTGGGCTGGTCTGTGTGCCCGCTGAGCGTTTCCCAGCAACCGGACGTGTGCTTCAAGTGTCTGGGCTTTGGTCACTTCGCACGGAATTGCCAAGGGCCGGATAGGAGCAAACTATGCAGAAGGTGTGGCGAGGAAGGTCACAAGGCAAAGGATTGCTCGAAGCCTCCGAAATGCCTAATTTGCGCTGCTACGGGGGATAACGAACACCCTACAGGCGGTAGCAGATGCCCAGCCTCCAAACGAGCGAGAGCAACGAAGTCCCAGTGGAGGTAGTGCAAATCAACCTCAACCACTGTGATACGGCACAACATCTTCTGCGGCAATCTGTTGCGGAACATAGATGCGATGTTGCGATAATTTCGGAGCCATACCAAATTCCACCCGGAGATGGAAACTGGATATCAGACGGAACCAAAACTGCAGCGATATGGACAGTGGGAAAATACCCCATTCAAGAAGTGGTGCACTGCGCAGATGAAGGATTCGTTATAGCCAAAATCAACGGTGTCTTCATCTGTAGTTGTTATGCACCTCCACGATGGACGATCGAACAGTTCAACCGGATGTTGGACAAACTGACGGAAGAGCTAACCGACCGAAGACCAGTGGTAGTAGCTGGAGACTTCAATGCTTGGGCGGTCGAATGGGGCAGCCGCCTCACGAACCCAAGGGGGAGCAGCCTTCTGGAGGCCCTAGCTAAGTTGAACGTCGATCTCGCCAATGACGGTACCACCACCACCTACCGTAAGGATGGTCGAGAGTCTATCATCGATGTCACTTTCTGCAGCCCAGGAATGATACGTGATATGAACTGGAGAGTATGCGAGGATTACACCCACAGCGACCACCAAGCGATTCGGTACCGCTTTGGGCGCTGTTTGCAGATGGAATCGAGTGGAGCCCAGATATACGAGCGGAGGTGGAAAACAGAGATGTTTAACAAGGACGTGTTCGTGGAAGCGATGAGGCGTGAGAATAACTTAGTAAACCTAAGCACAGAGGAGTTGACTGCAGCCCTATCGCGGGCGTGCGATGCAACTATGCCGAGGATGGGGAAACCTAGAAACTGTCGACGACCAGCCTACTGGTGGAATTCGACGATCGGTGACCTACGCGCACATTGCTTCCAAGCTAGGAGGAGGATGCAGAGGGCTAGCAACAACGTCGAAAGAGAGGAAAGAAGATTGCCCTATAGGGCGGCAAGGGCCGCACTCAACAAGGCAATCAAGCTCAGCAAGAAAGCGTGCCTGGAAGAGCTCTACCGCAATGCCAACGAAAACCCGTGGGGGAATGCCTACAAAGTGGCCATGGCAAAGATGAAAGGTCCAGCAATACCACCCGACAGATGTCCGGAGAAAATGAAGGTTATTATCGAAACTCTTTTCCCGACGCACGAGCCTACGGTCTGGCCACCTACACCGTACGATGAACAGGATGTACACGACGAAGAGACCCGTGTAACGAACGAGGAACTGGTCGTGGTATCGAAAGCCTTACCAGTGAAGAAGGCACCGGGTCCGGACGGGATTCCAAACTTGGCCCTTAAAACGGCAATCCAGGAGAATCCAGACATGTTCAGGACTACACTGCAAAAATGTATGGAGGACGGAAACTTTCCCGACATTTGGAAGCGACAAAAGCTGGTGCTGCTACCAAAGCCAGGTAAGCCGCCCGGCGATCCTTCTGCATATAGGCCGATATGCTTGTTGGATACTGTCGGAAAACTGTTGGAGAGAGTGATTCTTAACAGGCTTACGAAGTATACGGAGAATGAGAACGGTCTATCGAACATGCAGTATGGTTTCCGGAAAGGTAGATCTACGATAGATGCCATCCGAATGGTAGTGGAAACCATGGAGACGGCACAGAAGCAGCAGAGGAGAGGGAACCGATATTGTGCGGTTGTCACTCTTGACGTTAAAAACGCTTTCAACAGCGCCAGCTGGGTAGCAATTGCCGACTCGTTGCACAGGTTGAGGGTGCCTAAGTATCTATGTCAGATTCTGAAAAGCTATTTTCAGAACCGGACACTGATATATGAAACAGATGCCGGGATCAGAAATCTGTTGGTTACGGCGGGCGTTCCACAGGGTTCCATCTTGGGTCCCACCCTTTGGAATGTCATGTACGATGAAGTGCTGAAGCTGAACCTGCCCAGAGGAGTCAAGATTGTCGGTTTTGCGGACGATGTAGTGCTTGTAGTGATCGGCGAATCACGGGAAGAGGTGGAGGTACTGGCAACGGAGGCGATAGATGCCGTGGAAAATTGGATGCGAGAGAAGAAGCTAGCGTTGGCCCATCAAAAAACTGAATTGGTTATGATCAGTAACCGGAAGGCAGTACAAAATGTGAGCATCATGGTCGGTGAGTGCATCATAAACTCGAAGCGAGAAGTGAAACACCTGGGCGTGATGTTGGACGACCGTTTGAATTTCAACAGTCACGTCGACTACGTCTGCAATAAGGCGACAAAGGTGATATCGGCCTTATCCCGAATTATGCCTAACAATTCTGCGATTACCAGTAGTAAGAGGAGGCTACTGGCGAGCGTGTCAACGTCGATCATCCGGTATGCAGCTCCAGCGTGGTCGGCGGCACTGAAGACAGGACGAAATCGTGCCCAGTTGAACCGTACGTTTAGGCTGATGGCAATGCGTGTAGCGAGTGCGTATCGAACGATATCATCGCACGCCGTGCACGTAATAGCCGGAATGATTCCTATCTGCCTTCTACTGGAGGAGGATAGCGAGTGCTACAGGGATCGAGCCACAGGGAGAGGCCGGAACAGAGCGAGAGCCAACACGCTTAGTAAATGGCAGCAGCAATGGAACAACGCAGAGAAGGGCAGGTGGACTTACCGACTGATTCCAAACGTGTCGATATGGACCACTAGAGCGCACGGCGAGATTAATTTTCAACTGACGCAATTCCTGTCTGGTCATGGCTGCTTTAAGCAGTACTTGCACAGGTTCGGCCACGCAAGGTCACCGTTGTGCCCTGAATGCCGAGACATAGAAGAAACACCAGAGCACGTAGTCTTTACTTGCCCACGGTTTGCACAGCAGCGAAGCGAAATGACTGCCATCGTCGGAGACGACGTGAACGTGGAAAATATCGTCCTAAAGATGTGTAGTAATGAAGATAAGTGGAACGCGGTGAACCGATCTGTTGTTCAGATTATGTCAACACTACAGCGGACATGGCGAGAGGAGCAGCGTCAGATGACGTAGGCAGCCCTGCCGAACGAAGAAGGGCGCCGGACTGTTTTCGACACTCTAAAAGAGCGGACGAAGGGAAAGTGATACTGCTCGGTTCCGGGAGACATTCCTTTGCCGGGGAACTCTCCGCCGGAGTAGGCTAGATCCACCGCCGGGGACTAGCTGAGTAGACGCGACGTAGCACCGGTCCCGGGTCGTAGGAGCACCAGTGAACCGGAAGTTAGCCTCCACCGGAATCGCTGGACTGACTCCGGCACCCTACCGGTCGGCCCGTAAAAAAATTGAAGAGCAGCAGTAGCAGCAGCAGAAGAAGAATCGGTCTCGGAAGAACTTCCATCGCCGGGGAATTCTTCGTTGGTGTAGGCTAGGTTCACCGCCGGGGACTAGTTGAGTAGACGTGTCATAGCGACGGTTGAGGGTCGTCGGGGCACCAGTGAACCGGAAGCTAGGCTCCACCGGAATCGCTGGACTGACTTCGGCACCCCTCCGGTCGGCTCGTATCGTAGAAGTAGAAGAATCGGTGTCGGGAGAAATTCCACCGCCGGGGAACTCTCCGTCGGTGTAGATTAGGTCCACCGTCGGGGACTGGTCGAGTAGAATACGTCGGAACGCTGGTATTGAATAGTCGGGGCGCCTACGAACCGGAAGTTATGCTCAACCGGAATCGTTGGACCGACCTCGGCATCTTACCAGCTGAACTA
This sequence comes from Aedes aegypti, assembly GCF_002204515.2. Classification (NCBI taxonomy): domain Eukaryota; kingdom Metazoa; phylum Arthropoda; class Insecta; order Diptera; family Culicidae; genus Aedes; species Aedes aegypti. The sequence goes on along the minus strand of NC_035108.1, from coordinate 119,778,173 downwards.
TGGAAAGGAGATAGTCGCCGTAACCGTACGAGTGCGGGCTTTGTATGAGCTCAGAGTGGTGCACAAACTGGAGCCGAAGGGCTCAGAATGTTGCATGTAGGTACTAACAAATTGACGGGTCGCCAAAGGGCGAAAATAGGTATTAACAAATTACTAACGAGTGGAGCCGAAGGGCTCAGCATGAGGCACGTCGTTGAACGGTTTTAAAACTGCTAACAGGAGCCGAAGGGCTCAGGAGCCAAAGGGCTCAGGAGCCGAAGGGCTCAGGAGCCGAAGGGCTCAGCATGTAGAATAACAAATTGAAGTTGTTGCGCTCAGCACGTTGTCCTCCCCTTCGAAGTAATACCGGAAGGTAGTTCCGGAGGGTGATGGTGATGGTACTAAACCTAGGAGAGTGTTTTTAGTGGGGAAGGTACTAAGTGGATCCCACACCGCGCCAAAAATTACACTGGCATGAGCATGAACATATACAGGCCAGTCTATGAAGATTTTTAAACTCCTAGTTGCATGAAAAAAAAAAAAAAACACACACACACACACACACACACACACACACACACACACACACACACACACACACACACACACACACACACACACACACACACACACACACACACACACACACACACGGTCTAACGATGACAAAGACCGCCAGCAAAGGGTTGCGTACTTAGCTGGTAGTGCAACCTGGGCACTGTTGTCCTTCTGACATCAGCTAGAGTGAGGAGGTGCCAGGTGGGAGCTTGGGATTTTTACCCTTCCCAAGCGAAACTTGTACATACAGCCGTATGGAATACCACCTTTAGTACTTCCTTCGGGAGGTAGCCGAGCGTCTGGTCCATCTGACCGGGGGCTCAAGCACGGTCTACCTAGGATGTGGCGGGGGTTCATCAGTGGGCTCTGGTGAATCTCTACAAAAAACCACATATCTGCAAGTAACCCTGAACAAGCGACCTGGTACCGCTTTCAAAGTGCCTTAGCCCAACCATTGGAGTGCCAACCGGCACATTAGGATCGATGCCAGTAAGATCCTAATTACGGCATACTGGCTGCAAGGACAAGGACAAGGTCAAGGACTGTATCAACACGACGCTATAGAGCTGACAATCGCTCTATTCCACTTCCTTAGTAAGAATGGGTGACACTATTCTGAAACGGCAGGTGGGCTAATGGAACGGTTGTCCCCGTCCCGTTAAAACCGTGGCAGGCCTCCTAGTACGTTCAAAGCTCGCCACCTTAGCTGGTGGAAGTAGGCTCAGATGGATATTCCTGACTAGCGTCGATCTGGCTCTGAACCCGGTACCCCATGAAGGACCGTGTCAGCCCTCGCGTGGACCTCACTGCAAGCAAAGATACCCACGGGATCACAAGGACGACTACTTACGACGGGTGGAGATAGCGGCTTGGAGGGGGGACCCTTAAGCATGGAAGTGAATAACATCAACGTAGGTGAAGCAGCGAATCCGTTCGCAAAAAGTGGCTTGCCGAGGTCGCCACCGAAGCAAGGCCAACAGCAGGAGCTGGAACAGCAGCAGCTGGAACACCAGCATGGCGAAGATGAGCTGCACGAGCAGCGAACACGTGAACAGGAGCGGCGGGATAAGTCGCAAAGTGAGCAGGAGCAGCGTGAGAGACAGCAGCAACATCAGCTGCAAAGTGCGTGGAAGTTACCCCCGAGCCAATCGAAGGTGGAAGCGGCGAAAACCGTCGTAGATGAGCTTCGGGAATTCGTCGATAAGAGGCACAACGTGCACAAAGACATCAAGGACCTCGTGGCAAGGATTCAAGGAACCCTCAGATCCGCCGTGAAGGACTGGAGGAAAGTGATGCAGAGGATTGATGCTGTTGAAACCGAGTTAGCGGCGACCAAAAAGGCCCTGGCAGCTGCGGTAGTGCAGCCGGCAAAAACCGGCATAGCCCCTCGGAAAGATAGCAAGGGGAAAGAAAGGTCAGCGGGAATAGGAACTACGCCAAGTTTCACCCCTAAAAGACATAGGTCGTCACCAGGAGACGAAAGACAGGCTGTACCCAAGAAGCCGAAAAATGCAAATCCAAAACCGGCGGATGAAGTGCTCAGTGGGGGACCCGGCGATATCCCATGGCAAGAGGTCCGGAACAAGAAGAAGAGAGGCAAACAGGAGAATGCCAGAAAGCAAAGGCCAATCAGGAAGAAGGCAAAATGCGAAGCTGTTGTCGTCAAAACTAGCGAGGACACTTATGCTGAAGTCTTGCGGGCCATGAGGACGGACCCTCAACTAAAGGAGTTTGGTGCCGACGTTCAGAAGATCAGACGCACCCAGACGGGAGACATGCTCATCGAGCTAAAAAAAGACTCGGTGAACAAAAGCTCAACATACAAAGAGCTAACCGAGAGAGTCATGGGCGAAAAGGTGCAGGTGAAAGCCATGTGCCCTGAAGTGACACTCCAATTGCGGGATCTGGATTGGATCACCACCGAAGAGGAAGTGAGGACCGCCATAAAGGAACAGTGCGATCTGGAAACGGTGCAGATGACAGTACGGCTAAGAAGAGCACCGCTTGGTACACAGGCGGCGTCGATAAAGCTCCCAGTAGACGCAGCCAACAAAGCGCTGGAAGTCGGGAAAATTCGGGTCGGTTGTTCAGTATGTCCACTGAAGATCTCCCAGAGACCGGAGGGATGCTACAGGTGCCTGGAATACGGCCACCTGGCACGAAACTGCGAAGGACCAGACAGAAGTAAGCTCTGTAGATGGTGTGGCGACGAAGGTCACAAGGCGCAGGATTGCAACAATAAGCAAAGGTGCCTGATTTGCAAGGACAAAAGTCGCAACAGACACGCGACGGGAGGCCCTAAGTGCCCGGCCTTCAAGCAAGCGAGAAATTCTAAACCGCAGTGGAGGTAACTCAGCTAAACCTCAACCACTGTGACACAGCGCAACAGCTGCTGTGGAAGTCCGTATCGGAATCGAAGTGCGACGTAGCTATCCTTGCCGAGCCGTATCGAGTACCAGCTGGAAACGGTAACTGGATCGCTGATAAGGCGAAGACAGCGGCAATCTGGACGATGGGGAGGTATCCTATCCAGGAAATAGTGTTCCAGGCGGACGAAGGCTTCGTTATTGCAAAGGTTAACGATGTGTACGTGTGCAGCTGCTACGCACCCCCCCGCTGGACATTGGACCAGTTCAACGAGATGCTGGACGAGCTAACCGATAAGCTAGCCGACCGGAGACCAGTCGTCATCGCTGGCGACTTCAATGCTTGGGCAGTTGAGTGGGGCAGCCGTCTCACCAACCCAAGAGGGCGTAGTCTACTAGAAGCGCTGGCAAGGCTGGACGTAGACTTGGGTAACGAAGGAACAACCAGCACCTACCGTAGAGATGGCCGGGAATCAATAATCGACATCACTTTCTGTAGTCCTGTGTTGTCGGGAAGCCTGAACTGGAGAGTCTGCGATGGGTACACCCATAGCGATCATCAGGAGGTCCGGTATAGAATTGGTGGAAGAACACAATGCTCACAGAGAGCGAGTACACCTCATGAGCAGATGTGGAAAACGAAACGTTTTAACGAAGAGCTTTTCGTGGAAGCCCTCAGAAGAGAAGAGCAGGTTCTGAACTTGAGATCGGAGGAGTTAACGGCTGCGATGGTACGAGCATGCGACATTGCCATGCCACGGAAGGTCGAGCCGAAATACAGACGTCGTCCGGTATACTGGTGGAATGAGACACTTGGCAACCTCCGCAAAAGATGTCTCCAAGCCAGGAGACGGATGCAAAGAGCCAAAACCGATGGTGAGAGGGAAGAGCGAAGAGTAACATTGAGGGCGGCGAAAGCCGATCTGAAAAGAGAAATTTCGCTGAGCAAGAGAACGTGCTTCAAGGAGTTGTGTCGCGATGCCAATGCAAATCCGTGGGGAGATGCATACAGGGTGGCGATGGCCAAGATCAGTGGTCCAGCCGTACCCGCTGAAACATGCCCAGAGAAGTTGCAGATTATCGTCGACGGGTTGTTCCCACAACACGCGCCAACGGTCTGGCCACCGACACCGTATGGCCAGGAAGGTGAAGAAAGAGCAATCATTACCAATGAGGAGCTCATAGAGGCGGCCAAGAAAATGAAGCCGAAGAAAGCGCCTGGCCCTGATGGTATCCCCAACGTAGCGTTGAAAGCAGCTATCACGGCCAACCCAGATATGTTCCGGACATCACTCCAGATCTGCTTAGATGAGGAACATTTCCCAGCACAGTGGAAAAGGCAAAAACTGGTTCTGTTACCGAAACCGGGTAAGCCCCCCGGTGATCCAGGCTCGTTTCGGCCGATATGTTTGCTCGACACACTCGGAAAGCTGTTGGAGAGGATCATCCTCAATAGACTGATGGCGTTCACTGAGGGAGAGCGTGGACTGTCGGAGTGGCAGTTTGGATTCCGGAAAGGAAGGTCAACGGTAGATGCCATCAAAACAGTGATTGACACAGCCGACAAAGCAAGGACAAAAAAAAGAAGAGGTAACCGTTACTGTGCTGTCGTGACGATAGATGTGAGAAACGCCTTTAACAGTGCAAGCTGGGAAGCCATTGCTGTGGCGTTACATAAAATGAAGGTTCCGGATTATCTGTGCAAGATACTAGGAAGCTACTTTGAAAACCGGGTCTTGAGCTACAGCACTAGCGAAGGACAGAAGACGAGGTCGGTAAATGCGGGAGTTCCACAGGGCTCTATCCTGGGTCCAACGTTGTGGAATGCTATGTACGACGGAGTGCTGACGCTTAGGCTGCCAACAGGCGTCAAAATCGTTGGATTTGCAGACGACATCACGCTTGTGGTCATTGGTGACTCACTGGAAAGGGTGGAGGTTCTCGCTACAGAAGCAGTGGACGCAGTCGAAAACTGGATGTACGAGAAGAAACTGGTGATAGCCCACCAAAAAACGGAGCTGTTGCTTATCAGCAACCGAAAAGTGGTGCAAAAGGCTGAGATTACAGTGGGAGAACACACCATAGCCTCAAAGCGGGAGCTAAACCACCTCGGCGTAATGATCGACGATCGGCTGAACTTCAACTGCCATGTCGATTACGCGTGCGAGAAAGCAGCAAGGGCAGTCACGGCGCTGTCCAGGATCATGCCGAATAACTCGGCGATTTGCAGCAGTAAGCGGAGGCTATTGTCTAGCGTGGCTACGTCAATCCTGAGGTACGCTAGCCCGGCGTGGGGAACCGCAATGAAGACGAAGAGAAACCGAGTCAAGCTTAGCAGCACGTATAGGCTGATGGCCATGCGGGTAGCGAGTGCCTACCGAACCATATCTTCGGAGGCAGTATGCGTGATTGCCGGAATGGTCCCTATCGGCTACGTTTTGGAAGAGGATAAGGAGTGCTACGAAGCTAGTAGTACTAGAGGAGCCCGGAAGATTGCCCGAGCCGACACGATGGTGAAATGGCAACGCGAGTGGGATACCGCTGAGAAGGGAAGGTGGACTTATCGCCTTATTCCAAATCTGGCGAAATGGGTGAGCAGATCCCATGGAGAAGTCAACTTCCACTTGACGCAGTTCTTGTCAGGTCACGGCTGCTTCAAGAAATATCTGCACAGGTTCGGCCACGCAGAGTCGCCGCTCTGCGCTGAGTGCCCAGTCGTAGAGGAGTCGCCGGAACACGTCATTTTCGAGTGTCCACGTTTTGCTGCGGAACGTAGCGAGATGATAGCGGTCTGCGGTGCTGACGTAACCGTAGACAACGTAGTGGATAGAATGTGTAGCGATGAGGTGATGTGGAACGCGGTGAACATGGCGGTGACGAAAATAATGTCATTGCTTCAGCGGAAGTGGAGGGAGGAACAAGCCGGTGAACCGGAAGTCAGTCTCCAACCGGAATCGCCGAACCGACCTCGGCACCCAACCGGTAGGTAAGCTTGATCCACCGTCGGGGACAAGACCGAGTAGATCGTGGAAAAGCCCCGGAAATTGTAGGCTTCGTGGCCGTGCGGTTAGCGGCGTCAGTCGTTTAGGCATATTGTGCCATGAAGTGTGGGTTCGATTCCCACTCCAGTCGGTGGAAACTTTTCGTCAAACGAAAAATTCATCATTGGGCTACTGGGTGTTTCGTGTTGTCCGTTGCCTAATGTTTGTGATTGTTCAGTCTGTGCAGCCTTGAGCTAAAGACGGTGTAAATTGTCTTGCCAAATTGGTCGTCAGGGCACCTGTGAACCGGAAGTCATCCACCAACCGGAATCGCAGGATCGACCTTGGCACCTATCCGGGCAGCATCGGTACCGGAAGAACTTCCACCTCCGGGGAAGTCTTCGTCGGGGTAGGGTAGATTCACCGCCGGGGACTATCCGAATAATGCGCGAGAACCTGGAGTGCTAAATGGCATGCGTCCAGCACCGAGAGAACTTCCTTCGTCAGGGAGTTTCTGGCACCCATGGTATCGTGAGCCGAATGGCTGAATATGGCATGAATATGGCATGTTTAGATCACAAACTAGGAATACTAACAAATTATTAATGGGAGCCGAAGGGCTCAGCATGGCATGGATTAGGAACTAACAAATTAATGATGGAGCCGAAGGGCTTAATGAAGGGTGCGCGTAGCATGTGTCGCCTCTTCTTCGAAGTAATACCGCAAGGTGGTGCCGGAGAAGAATTTTTTACGGTGACGGTGTACCTAGGAGACTGTTTTTTAGTGGGTAGGCGCCCCATTGCGAATCCCACACAGTGCCAAACCATACACTGTGGCATGAGCATGAACAAATACAGGCCAGTCTTGAGAAGATTTTTTGTTTAACTCCTAGAGATGCATGAAAAAAAAAAAAAAAAAAAAAAAAACACACACACACACACACACACTGCTTAGATGAGGGACATTTCCCAGCACAGTGGAAAAGGCAAAAACTGGTTCTGCTACCGAAACCGGGTAAGCCCCCCGGTGAACCAGGCTCGTTTCGGCCGATATGTTTGCTTGACACACTCGGAAAGCTGTTGGAGAGGATCATCCTCAATAGACTGATGGCGTTCACTGAGGGAGAGCGTGGACTGTCGGAGTGGCAGTATGGATTCCGGAAAGGAAAGTCAACGGTAGATGCCATCAAAACAGTGATTGACACAGCCGACAAAGCAAGGACAAAAAAACGTAGAGGTAACCGTTACTGTGCTGTCGTGACGATAGATGTGAGAAACGCCTTTAACAGTGCAAGCTGGGAAGCCATTGCTGTGGCGTTACATAAAATGAAGGTTCCGGATTATCTGTGCAAGATACTAGGAAGCTACTTTGAAAACCGGGTCTTGAGCTACAGCACTAGCGAAGGACAGAAGACGAGGTCGGTAAATGCGGGAGTTCCACAGGGCTCTATCCTGGGTCCAACGTTGTGGAATGCTATGTACGACGGAGTGCTGACGCTTAGGCTGCCAACAGGCGTCAAAATCGTTGGATTTGCAGACGACATCACGCTTGTGGTCATTGGTGACTCACTGGAAAGGGTGGAGGTTCTCGCTACAGAAGCAGTGGACGCAGTCGAAAACTGGATGTACGAGAAGAAACTGGTGATAGCCCACCAAAAAACGGAGCTGTTGCTTATCAGCAATCGAAAAGTGGTGCAGAAGGCTGAGATTACAGTGGGAGAACACACCATAGCCTCAAAGCGGGAGCTAAAACACCTCGGCGTAATGATCGACGATCGGCTGAACTTCAACTGCCATGTCGATTACGCGTGCGAGAAAGCAGCAAGGGCAGTCACGGCGCTGTCCAGGATCATGCCGAATAACTCGGCGATTTGCAGCAGTAAGCGGAGGCTATTGTCTAGCGTGGCTACGTCGATCCTGAGGTACGCTAGCCCGGCGTGGGGAACCGCAATGAAGACGAAGAGGAACCGAGTCAAGCTTAGCAGCACGTATAGGCTGATGGCCATGCGGGTAGCGAGTGCCTACCGAACCATATCTTCGGAGGCAGTATGCGTGATTGCCGGAATGGTCCCTATCGGCTACGTTTTGGAAGAGGATAAGGAGTGCTACGAAGCTAGTAGTACTAGAGGAGCCCGGAAGATTGCCCGAGCCGACACGATGGTGAAATGGCAACGCGAGTGGGATACCGCTGAGAAGGGAAGGTGGACTTATCGCCTTATTCCAAATCTGGCGAAATGGGTGAGCAGATCCCATGGAGAAGTCAACTTCCACTTGACGCAGTTCTTGTCAGGTCACGGCTGCTTCAAGAAATATCTGCACAGGTTCGGCCACGCAGAGTCGCCGCTCTGCGCTGAGTGCCCAGTCGTAGAGGAGTCGCCGGAACACGTCATTTTCGAGTGTCCACGTTTTGCTGCGGAACGTAGCGAGATGACAGCGGTCTGCGGTGCTGACGTAACCGTAGACAACGTAGTGGATAGAATGTGTAGCGATGAGGTGATGTGGAACGCGGTGAACATGGCGGTGACGAAAATAATGTCATTGCTTCAGCGGAAGTGGAGGGAGGAACAAGCCGGTGAACCGGAAGTCAGTCTCCAACCGGAATCGCCGAACCGACCTCGGCACCCAACCGGTAGGTAAGCTTGATCCACCGTCGAGGACAAGACCGAGTAGATCGTGGAAAAGCCCCGGAAATTGTAGGCTTCGTGGCCGTGCGGTTAGCGGCGTCAGTCGTTTAGGCATATTGTGCCATGAAGTGTGGGTTCGATTCCCACTCCAGTCGGTGGAAACTTTTCGTCAAACGAAAAATTCATCATTGGGCTACTGGGTGTTTCGTGTTGTCCGTTGCCTAATGTTTGTGATTGTCCAGTCTGTGCAGCCTTGAGCTGAAGACGGTGTAAATTGTCTTGCCAAATTGGTCGTCAGGGCACCTGTGAACCGGAAGTCATCCACCAACCGGAATCGCAGGATCGACCTTGGCACCTATCCGGGCAGCATCGGTACCGGAAGAACTTCCACCTCCGGGGAAGTCTTCGTCGGGGTAGGGTAGATTCACCGCCGGGGACTATCCGAATAGTGCGCGAGAACCTGGAGTGCTAAATGGCATGCGTCCAGCACCGAGAGAACTTCCTTCGTCAGGGAGTTTCTGGCACCCATGGTATCGTGAGCCGAATGGCTGAATATGGCATGTTTAGATCACAAACTAGGAATACTAACAAATTATTAATGGGAGCCGAAGGGCTCAGCATGGCATGGATTAGGAACTAACAAATTAATGATGGAGCCGAAGGGCTTAATGAAGGGTGCGCGTAGCATGTGTCGCCTCTTCTTCGAAGTAATACCGCAAGGTGGTGCCGGAGAAGAATTCTTTACGGTGACGGTGTACCTAGGAGACTGTTTTTTAGTGGGTAGGCGCCCCATTGCGAATCCCACACAGTGCCAAACCATACACTGTGGCATGAGCATGAACAAATACAGGCCAGTCTTAAGAAGATTTTTTTAACTCCTAGAGATGCATGAAAAAAAAAAAAAAAAAAAAAACACACACACACACACACACACACACACAGAGAAGAAGAGAGGCAAACAGGAGAGTGCCAGAAAGCAAAGGCCAATCAGGAAGAAGGCAAAATGCGAAGCTGTTGTCGTCAAAACTAGCGAGGACACTTATGCTGAAGTCTTGCGGGCCATGAGGACGGACCCTCAACTAAAGGAGTTTAGTGCCGACGTTCAGAAGATCAGACGCACCCAGACGGGAGACATGCTCATCGAGCTAAAAAAAGACTCGGTGAACAAAAGCTCGACATACAAAGAGCTAACCGAGAGAGTCATGGGCGAAAAAGTGCAGGTGAAAGCCATGTGCCCTGAAGTGACACTCCAATTGCGGGATCTGGATTGGATCACCACCGAAGAGGAAGTGAGGACCGCCATAAAGGAGCAGTGCGATCTGGAAACGGTGCAGATGACAGTACGGCTAAGAAGAGCACCGCTTGGTACACAGGCGGCGTCCATAAAGCTCCCAGTAGACGCAGCCAACAAAGCGCTGGAAGTCGGGAAAATTCGAGTCGGTTGTTCAGTATGTCCACTGAAGATCTCCCAGAGACCGGAGGGATGCTACAGGTGCCTGGAATACGGCCACCTGGCACGGAACTGCGAAGGACCAGACAGAAGTAAGCTCTGTAGATGGTGTGGCGACGAAGGTCACAAGGCGCAAGATTGCAACAATAAGCAAAGGTGCCTGATCTGCAAGGACAAAAGTCGCAACAGACACGCGACGGGAGGCTTCAAGCAAGCGAGAAATTCTAAACCGCAGTGGAGGTAACTCAGCTAAACCTCAACCACTGTGACACAGCGCAACAGCTGCTGTGGAAGTCCGTATCGGAATCGAAGTGCGACGTAGCTATCCTTGCCGAGCCGTATCGAGTACCAGCTGGAAACGGTAACTGGATCGCTGATAAGGCGAAGACAGCGGCAATCTGGACGATGGGGAGGTATCCTATCCAGGAAATAGTGTTCCAGGCGGACGAAGGCTTCGTTATTGCAAAGCTTAACGATGTGTACGTGTGTAGCTGCTACGCACCCCCCCGCTGGACATTGGACCAGTTCAACGAGATGCTGGAAGAGCTAACCGATAAGCTAGCCGACCGGAGACCAGTCGTCATCGCTGGCGACTTCAATGCTTGGGCAGTTGAGTGGGGCAGCCGTCTCACCAACCCAAGAGGGCGTAGTCTACTAGAAGCGCTGGCGAGGCTGGACGTAGACTTGGGTAACGAAGGAACAACCAGCACCTACCGTAGAGATGGCCGGGAATCAATAATCGACATCACTTTCTGTAGTCCTGTGTTGACGGGAGGCCTGAACTGGAGAGTCTGCGATGGGTACACTCATAGCGATCATCAGGAGGTCCGGTATAGAATTGGTGGAAGAACACAATGCTCACAGAGAGCGAGTACACCTCATGAGCAGATGTGGAAAACGAAACGTTTTAACGAAGAGCTTTTCGTGGAAGCCCTCAGAAGAGAAGAGCAGGTTCTGAACTTGAGATCGGAGGAGTTAACGGCTGCGATGGTACGAGCATGCGACATTGCCATGCCACGGAAGGTCGAGCCGAAATACAGACGTCGTCCGGTATACTGGTGGAATGAGACACTTGGCAACCTCCGCAAAAGATGTCTCCAAGCCAGGAGACGGATGCAAAGAGCCAAAACCGATGGTGAGAGGGAAGAGCGAAGAGTAACATTGAGGGCGGCGAAAGCCGATCTGAAAAGAGAAATTTCGCTGAGCAAGAGAACGTGCTTCAAGGAGTTGTGTCGCGATGCCAATGCAAATCCGTGGGGAGATGCATACAGGGTGGCGATGGCCAAGATCAGTGGTCCAGCCGTACCCGCTGAAACACACACACACACACACACACACACACACACACACACACACACACACACACACAGGGTTGCAAAATGTTGAGTCGACAACCAGGAAGGAGCGTCCAACATAGCTCTGGTCCTCACAAGCCCCTACCTCACGCTTCCACGGGTCTAACGATGACAAAGACCGCCAGCTAAGGGTTGCGTACTTAGCTGGTAGTGCAACCTGGGCACTGTTGTCCTTCTGACATCAGCTAGAGTGAGGAGGTGCCAGGTGGAAGCTTGGGATTTTTACCCTTTCCAAGCGAAACTCATACATACAGCCGTATGGAATACCACCTTTGGTACTTCCTTCGGGAGGTGGCCGAGCGTCTGGTCCATCTGACCAGGGGCTCAAGCATGGTCTACCTAGGATGTGGCGGGGGTTCATCAGTGGGCTCTGGTGAATCTCTACAAAAAACCACATATCTGTAAGTAACCCTGAACAAGCGACCTGGTACCGCTTTCAAAGTGCCTTAGCCCAACCATTGGAGTGCCAACCGGCACATTAGGATCGATGCCAGTAAGATTCTAATTACGGCATACTGGCTTCAGATATAATCTTCGAAAAAAAGAAGAAATCACATTGAAAAAAAAAATGAAAAACATTTTTCCTCAGCACTTTTGCACGTGGCATAGCACCATCCGCAGAAACTACTTTTTACCAGCCGAAAAAAAAAACGCCGAACGAGGTAAACGTGACACAAAATTCAAAACGCAGCCACCCGCGCGCACAGCTTGGTGCGATTTTCAGTTTTCGGAATACCGTAAAACGGGGTAACTTTGATAATGCGGGTAACTTTGATAGTGCGGGACCCACCACATACTAAACGAAATAACAAAGTTTATGTTAATCAGTTAAGCAAAACGAATGCAAAAGTTAAGAGTATTAGAATGATACTTCATGTCAAAGCTATTTTCGTTGGAATCAAGTACATTTGAGGATTTGTATGCAATTGTTGAAAAATTATAAGATTTTAGCATTTTTGATACGCTTATAAACAATATGTTCTACGATCACTATTTGATGAAGTCATAATGAGTTCGTCAGTTATCCTGATAGCCTAGTTATAATAGAACTTGAATTCGGTCTCAAATCTCTTAGTGAAACCCATTTTTACAAACTGGGACCATTTTTGTAATCTAAGTCAGAAATTTCCATATAGCGTTTAACGCCTAGAGGTATGCAACGCCCTATAAATGTTCGTAATTCATTCAATTTTGTTCGATTTATACTCCATCATCAAAGTTACCTCAAAACAGAAAACCTACTTTCCATTATATGAAAAATTATATATCCATTCAGAAAAAAATCGTTTGGCAATCTATCAAGTGCAATCGATAGCTAGGATGTCAGTACTTGTTTTAAAAGTATCAATTGTAATTCTTTAAAACAACAAGCATAAATATTGAAGTTTTCTTCGAAAAACCTATCAAAGTTACCCCGTTTTACGCAGAGCCGTAGCGTGGCTTCATGGCGCCCTTGGCGAACCTCCATTTCAGCGCCCCTTAATCAAAGCTCAGCAAAAAAAAAAATCTGAGCGATTTCTACGAGAATTTTTATGAAAATCGTCAAAAGTGTCATAAGAGGTCATTATTTCCGTGAGATCAGAACATATTAAATTATTGACTAAATCTACTGAAAGAAAAAATGAGTATTCTTTTACTTTTTAATGAAAATTTTCTGAGTACTTTTGAATAATATCTGAAAGATGCATTGACAAATTCCGAAGAAATATAGAGTTTGTATAGCTAAGAACAAATGTACAGTTTCTGCTAGATGTTTCAAACAAAATTTGTAAATTTTGGTAAAATGCAAATTTTTAAAGAAATTCTCCTGTACATGTCGGACCATTTGCTTTCAAGCAGAGTTTTAAAACTTTTCGCTCTGAATCACTGGAAAGAATTTTAGAGCTTATGCCAGAAATACAACTCGAAAGCCATAGCAATCCTTTACAAAATTATGATTCTTAAACAACGACCAACCTCATAATAGTAATTGTAAAGAAAAAATTGTTATATTTTCTGAGATATGATAGGATGGTTTAGATTCTTTGGACATTTAGAGAAATATCATTTTTCAGGAAATTCATAGAGAAAGCAAAGAAAATTCTCTAGGATTTAAAAGAAAATATTTTTATTTAAAATTTTGCGTGGATTTTGTCAAGACATTATTTAAAAGCTTTATTGCAAAACTGCTGTTTGTAAATCAATAACAAAATATTTGAAATATATCGAAGAGTTTTCAATTTACTTTCAAGGAATTGCTATTATCATTCAAATTTAAAGCATTCTTCACAGTGAGATATCGAAAAATGGAAATATTCACAAAAAATCTAAAGTTTTTTCCAAGAACCTTTACGGTGGAAGAGAAGGTGAACATGGAAAATGTCAATCATGCAAACTTCTTGAAAGGTGGTCAAATATTAACAATAATGTTAATGAAGAAGTCTAAATAGTTACATTCAACTTTTGCACCGCATTTTTTTTTAAACCAAACGAGTTTCAGCTAGTGTAGAACATGTTTACAGTTATCTATATAAATAAAAATGAAATGGTGTTTGTATGTCACGAAATGGCTTACGAACGGGTCAACGGATTTGAATGATTTTTCTTTGTTTTGTTCGTCAAGGGTTCCAACGAGTTTGTTTGTATAAAAATCCCAGGACGGAACTATCATTTTGTATGGGACGATCCATAGCGTTTTTCAACAGACTACTTGATGGCAAGACGAAGTTTGCTGGGAACACTAGTTAAAAATATATTACAAATTCTAGAATTATGTCTGGTGTGAGAATTTTCGTCTAGGTATAGAGCAGTTTACAAAACAATTAGAGTTATGAAAAAATACGCAACATTATATCAGAATGATGCCTAGAATTATGTGAAAAACCGATCAAGATAAAGCAAGAGCCTGCTGCTTAGAATCTTGTAATTGATTCTGTGAGAATCTTCCCAATTTTCTGTTGAAAATCTGCCCATAATTTCATGGATCCCAGTCAGGATAATCTGAGATTCATGTTCAGTATTCTGTGAAAATATTTCTTATAATTTTACTAAAAAAAACGAGTGATCGAAACATACAGTCTAACTTTTAGCATACATACAAATCTGAATGATACAAATCTTTGTTTCTTCTCATTAACAAACTTAGTTTATATGTATTTATTTGAACTTCAAACTTTAAAAATATATATAGGAATGAACAATATCTTTTGAAATACTTATTGCATATTTTGTTAAAGCCTTTCAAAACCTGTTTTGTATGTTTCTTTATTATGTCCTATTTTTTTTTTGAATTGTTACTAATAATAAGCCCTAATCTAATATGCACCTTTGAGAATTTTACCGAGTGATTCACGCATTTTGGCGCCCCCTTTAGGCTGGCGCCCTTGGCGGATGCCAACCTGGCCAACCGCACGCTACGGCACTGGTTTTACGGTACCGTTTTGTCTCAAATTCCGAACAGACTCATATTCCGAACACTCAGTTTTTGTATGATGATTTGGTTGAAATGTTTCGCTGAAATATGTCATCAAATAACCAAGAAATGGCATCAAATGCAATTCAATTTGAACGGCTTCCAATCTATTTTATACCTCGAGAGTAGTGATGATTCTCTAATTCGAGACTAGCTAAACTTGCTCAGATAAATTTATTTACGAAATTAATCATTTATTCGTGCTGTTCGGAATTTGAATCAAGGTGTTCGGAATATGAGATAGAATGAACACAGTGTTCGGCATTTGAATCAAAATGTTGTTCTATATATTTTCGTTAAAACAATACTAAGCAAGTTAAAATAAACATTTTTATCAGCACACCCAACAGCTAACAGTTAGGCTTTGCGAAGAAAATAAAATTTTCACTAATATAGACTAATTTGTGCCCCTCAGATGCATTTGAAGTCACTGCTGACCTTAAGTGTTCGGAATATGAGTCAAGACGGTATATAACTTTATAAATATTGTAAACCGTTAGGAATGCCAGAAATTCCAGATGATTGGTTAGATTTTTCGGTATCAAATGATTCTTCTTCTCATCTATGAACAGAAATTCATTATAATCGTACAATTCGATGCATCTGATTTTTATTTGTGACCATTTAACATGTTTGGATAAGTGGTCAAAAGTTGCAACAATTTCTGTGCAGACAGAGTGAACCAAGTGTTAAAAAGCTATGAACTGATTAATATTACTTGTTTTTAATTATGAATCGTGGTTTAGGCTAACCAGCCGAGTGGAAGTTTAATAACTACCGAAAAGCTAAACATTACATATAATTTGCAATTGGATTAAATGGACAAATTGATGTGATGATTTGCGAAAAAGTTACTCGTCTTCTCAGTGAGATTGATTGATTGATTGATATTGCCGATAGTATTTTTTGGTAATTATATGCTGTAGGTATGGAATATCATCTTTTTCTTTCTGGCGTTACGTCCCCACTGAGACAGAGCCTGCTTCTCTGCTTCTTATGAGCACTTCCACAGTTATTAATTGAGAGCTTACTATGCCAATGACCATTTTTGCATGTGTATATCGTGTGGCAGATACGAAGATACTCTATGCCCTGGGAAGTCGAGAAAATTTCCAACCCGGAAAGATCCTCGACCGGTGGGATTTGAACCCACGACGGAATATCATAGAACCCGCTTATCGGACCGGTATATTTTGGCCCGAACTGAAGATTTTCACATGGTCCCATTTTTCTCAAAATATGATAAATGTCACTTGGTCCACTCTGACTTAACGCCGACATAATGAGAGTCAAAAGTTACTGCTATTGAAGAGTCTACTCCGATATCATCACTTGGTTAGCTTAGCTTAGACTGACTACACATATCAATGGTTGCTATTCCGTGATTGACCGAAGGCAGTGAAAATGCACAAAGAATCAACTAGAAGTTCGGCTGGGCGCCGGCCACGTCCTTGCAGTCAGGTGGGATTGGGAGAAGGAATGTTAGTGTGTAACCTTTGCTATTTGGAGACCGTGTTTGCCTCTACATCTCCACAAAGGTTACTGGGAGGGATGTTTGTTAATGGGGAGAACCGTTGGGTCACAGGATTCACTTTGATAAGCGATTAGACCATGATAAATAATTATTTGTGAGATATAATCATGCTTATATGTAAATATGATATTTTCATTTGATATGAACAATATCTA
Source organism: Aedes aegypti (assembly GCF_002204515.2). Taxonomy (NCBI): domain Eukaryota; kingdom Metazoa; phylum Arthropoda; class Insecta; order Diptera; family Culicidae; genus Aedes; species Aedes aegypti. The sequence continues at coordinate 119,761,721 of NC_035108.1, read as the reverse complement.
TGTAGAGAAAAATAATGCCGACACTTGAAGTGACGAACCTTTCAAAGTTTGTTGAATAAAGTGAACCTTTCGCAAGTCTACACTTGTAGTGTCGAACCATTCAAAGTTTTTTTTTAATTACAAAAATAAAAGTAACAAGAAAAAAGGAGTTTGAAAAAAAAACTAGACATAAATGATTTATGAATCAGAGTTTATGTCGACACTCACAGTGACGAACCTTTCAAAGTTTGTTGAAAAATCATATTTATGAGCGTCTCACCGTTGTAACGATTAAAGGTGCAGTCATACATATTCTATAGATTGAAAATAGTTGCATGAAACGAGCTCACCAATTGATCCGTCATCCTTGAGCAGCAACAATCCACTTTCAGCTTCACTTGTTTGCTCGGCTATATAAAAGCACTCAGAGAAAATAGGCGCGCGACCCGAGAGGGAAAACAACTGACGACTGCTCAGGCTTTCTTGACGCACTGCCCAGGAGCAAGCGTCAACGTCGAAAGATCAAAAAGAACTAACGAACGCGACACTTTTTCACTTTACTCGACCGATGCGCGACATTACTCCGATATCATCACTTGGTTTCACAAAAAAAAACAGGATTTTACCTGATAGTCTGTTTTGATTTTGTATGTGATTTTGACGTTTACTGGCCTTGTTGTTTACTAATTTCATGGAAGAGTGAAAGAGTGAAATTGCTTAAAATTCAAGCGCGCTGCTGTGAATGCACATTATATTGTTGTAACGGGAGGCAACGACTATATACCTAATGAGAAAAAATATTTCATTGCAGTAAGCAACGGCATGTCAGAGAAAAATAAAACCTGCACTATTGGTTCACTGTTCTATTAGTTGCGATATATTTTTAATTTGTATTCCTTTAGTTGCGGTGTCCTTTGTTTTTTTTTTAATGGGAACACTCTACCGCATGTATTGCTACAAGCGAGACAATTTTAAACAGTGTTGGTGATATTTCATCAGCTTTAACGATGTATTTAACTAGTTTTGACTCTTTCACGTATCAACAACCAATACGCCGAATGGCAGTTTTAATTCAATGAAATCAGTATGAATGGCACTACCACAACCATAGGACTACCCACAACTAATGTATCACTTACTCTACTCCATTGTTGTATTGTTTCTATACCGGGAGCGTTAAGTGCCATTGTCGGCATACATCATGACATTGAAGAGATGTTACTGCAAATCTTGATTTTCAGCAGGATCGCAACGCATACGATCTAATGTTGCATTGGTTTGAAATTTTGGATATGCTGAGTAATTCTGCCATGCTTTTTAGTGTTTTTTTTTTTGTTTGAAATGACACTTCATGTTAATATTTTAGCGAATGAAATTCATTTTTCATTTTTTTTTATTTTGGTAAAATGATTATGTAGTAAGGTTAACTCAATGCCTTTCGAATTGATCCTTAAAAGTTTTAATTACACAGAAATGTGTACTAAAAAAATATATGATTTTAAAAAGTGTCCATAAACTTTTGCGCGGGAGTGTATAAGCTACAAGAGGATGGATTGCGTTCGATTTTGTTAGGTTTATAGTTCTAGAAGATATGACAAATTTAACGGATCCATATAAGTTTTAAAACTTATAATACTGCACTGCATTGATATCTGTCAAGTTCAATAGCCCAAAACTGTTCCCTCTGTCAAGAACAACGTAAAAATACTCATATCCCCAATAAGTTTTGGCCGAGGTTGGCACGGGAGTGGGTGGTAAAATGCCATAACAGGATTTTCTGCTTATTGGTGACGTTAACTGCCGCCGTCTCATGTCTGCCTTGCTTACCATCTAGAATACATGTTCGCTCGCTCATCCTCTCTCACCTGGATTCATTCGGCCGACGGATGGTTCATTTGAATATTCCCATTTCCTGTTCCTCAGCGTACTTTGCCAGCATAGCGATTTCCATATAGTGGCCAGGTGAGCGAAAGAAGGAATATTTACCGAGTGCACCCGCCGGAATCGGCACAGTCTATCGCGAGAACCCGCCGCGAAAGGATGTGAGCGAGCGCTAAGGACAGGAACGTTTTGTCCTTCGTGTCGGTGGTGGAATCTTTCAAAGGATTGATCAGTTGTTGTGCTATTAAGACCAGGTCGGTACCGTCGGCAGATTGTGGATTAAGTTCGGATTACAGTGTGGTGCATCTGGATGCCCCAAAGGCGAAGGTCAGCGAAGAAAAGTGGTTTCGTGGTTGGTGCAATTGTATGGCGAATGAGTGTGGGAAAAATATAGGCTATCTGCCAGTGCGACGAGGTTGCGACGAACGTGTAATTTGATCCTGTTACAGCTCACTGGTGGTATATAGATTGCGTAATCTAATTAAGAAGCCATGAAGGAAATCTGCTGACTAAAATGACGTATGAGGACTATATTTGGAGTTGATTCGACTTTGAACATGCTGTTGAGTTTATAGAACCGAAATTATGCGATTGTTGAACATTGATTGATTGGATTCCTATGGCTGAAATAGATAGAACATGTACTTTTTCAGCGCTTTCTCCAAGAATTCTTTTACAAGTTTTCACTGAGTTCCTCCTGGGATTCTCACAGAAAACCATTCCATAGGATAGAAGTTATTATTCAACCATTTTTTCATACAGTTTCTTAGGCTTTCTGATTTTTCCACAATTGTTTTCGTAGAATCTCTATCGAATTGTTTAAAAACTCTCTTGAAGGATTCCGCCAGAGAATATAGAAATTCTTTCAAACATTTCTCCAGAAAGACCATTCACGTGCACAAAACATATAAATTCCAATTGTTAGTTATATCAACCAGTTGTTGTTTAATTTTTTTTGATTTACTGGAATTATTCAATGTTTCTCCAAGAAATTTTACAAAAAAATCTAGAAGTCTCACAGAAATTGTCCTCCAAATCACCGAAAAAGGATTCTCTCTACAAATCCTTCAAAAAGTTCACCAAACAGTTTTGACAACTTTGCGTTGAAGTTTTTCCTAAAAATTGTCTTTACATTCCATTTACAAATCTTTCAATAAATATTTCGGAACTTCTGGAAAAACTCACAGCAAAAAACTATCCAGGACTTTATGCAAAAACATCAATTAATTCTTCCAGGTGTTATTATAAGGATTATATTTCTAATATTCTAGATATTTTTCCGTTATTTCTGAAGCGATTTTTGAAATTTTACCACTGATGCAACCGGTCACGTCTCTAGTTTCCATATGTTATACTGAATATGATATTGGCCACATGGTTTCGGAGTTATTCCGGGGTGCAGTGGGGTAGACTTTTACCCGGATGATGATCCACTTACAAAACGCTTCAAAAACCTGGACGTGCCATTCTTCATGACTTATCAAAAAGAGGTCACTTTAAACAACTTCGGGCATTTCTGGCCCATTTTGGCTCCGGAAACTGGGTTCCACCGGGAAGTGGCCATATACGGATTGGTTATGAAGCAGGACTTGCGGCATATCAATCTTCAAACTTTTACGAATTAAGTATTTTGAAGACTATATCAATTGATTTTGGTCACATTGGCCACGTTCCGGACGTCTTTCGGGCCTCTGGTTCCCCCAGGAAACGGCCATGTATGGACCAGTTATGAAGCAGGGCTTGTGACATATCAATCTTCATGATTTTACGAATCAAGTATGTTGGCGACTATTTAAATAATTTTTGGTCACATCGGCCACGTTCCGGAAGTCTTCTGGGCACCTGGTTCCCTTGAGATAGTGGTCATAAATTTACAAATTATGATATAGGACTTGCGGCATATCAGTCTTCAAGATGTTATGAAGCAAGTATGTTGGAGACTATTTCAAACATTTTTTAATATTTGACGCATTCCGAAGGTTTCCCAGTCTTGTGGGTCCATCGGGAAATAATTATAAATGGATTAACTATAAAACAATGCTCGTGACACATCAATTTTTAAGATTTTATGGATTATATATGCTGGTGACCAGAGGTGCGGCCACGTTCAAACCATGGGTAGGACAAACGTTGGAAATTATTTTGAGCACATGGAGCTAAGATAAAATTTAATCCCATGGAATCCTAGACTGGAAATGGAATGCAATCCTAGAGTGGGCGCAAATGCAAAGGGAAGTAAGTGACATTTTGGTCGGGTTTTAGATGAGTTGAGGAAATCTACTGTTTCCAAGCGTTCTAACGATATTTTTATGTGATTTTTTCGCTCAACAGAAAAATAACATATTTTTAGAAGACTTTTCGTTTTTACAGGGCTAGTAGCGAGTGAGTGCATGAAAAAAGAGTCTTAAACGGAGCAAAATCAAGGCTGAAGAGATACCAAATACGATCCAAGAAAATTAAACAAAACTAATAGAAGCCAGGAGATAAGAGTTTAATTCTTCATAGCTTCAGAGCAGACAATGCTCTTAGATCTAAGACTTTTTTGAGAATTCCTCGTGACGATAAGTATTACTGGATGTGTTTTTTTTTTCATAATTTTCTCTAAAAATTCATCACAAAATTTATTCAAGTATTCGTGTTAAATTATTACTCAGGAAATTTTTGAAGGAGTTCTTTAAGGATTTTTTCCCGAGGAATTTCTCCGATAATTTTTCTAAGGAATTTCTCACAGAATTTTGTTTAGGCTTCCACAAGATTTATACTTGGATTTTCCCAAGGAGGACCACAGATATTAAATTTCTCCTGAAATATTTTCAGAAATCATCTGAATTTCTCAAAAAATTCTTTGAGAAATTTTTCAAGTGAGTGTGTAAGTGTAAGTGTAAGTGTGTAGTACCTATTGTGTAAGTGTAAGTTGTAGTACCTGTTGTGAAAACATAAATAAACTCTTGAAGATTGCATGGGATTTTTTGAGAAACTTTTTGAGTGATGGAGTGATACTTGGGTGCAGGAGTGATACTTGGGTGAAATGCTCGAAAAGTTCCTAGAAAAAATAGATTTTTTCGAAGAAATCTCAAGGAATTGTGGGAGTTCTGGGAGGAAACATATATTAATTCTTGAAGGAATCCACATGAACAAGCGGAGGATTTCTTGCAGAGTTTCTAGAAAAAAGCTATTTTTATTAAACTCTGGAATAATTCTTTGTGCGTTTCCTCGGAAGACATTCTGTAGAAATCTTTGGAAGATCTCCTACAGCAAGAACTGGAGAATTAATACAAAATATCTGGAGGAAAATCAAAGTAATACCAACTTTTAAACTTTTTAAGTCAATACCAACATTATCCTTTTAAAACTTTTTAAATCAATTTTAACCCTCTAATACCCAACCCCGCCTTTAGACGGGGTACACTTTTGAGTTTTGTGTATTTTTTCGTAGATCGAAAATCTAAATGATTTTATTTTTGACTTAAACTTAGGCCTATTATACGCATGTCAGGAAAGTTTTTGGTGACTTTTGAAACATTTTTGTATTTTAGAAAAATGTTTTTTTATAACCTACAAATGCTTAATTGTTGTTTGATGTATAATCTAAAAATTCGTACATTTCTTATTTTTTCACTATCAACCTATCACAAAAGTAGAGCCTGGTGGTATTAATTTTGCTCCAAAACTGTGTTCCCGTTAACTAACATGGAAAATAAAATATGTTACAGAAAAAAAAAATTTCAAAAATCATATTTTTGAAAGTACTGTAAAACTTCAAATTTTTATTTTTGTTAAAAATAGGTAACCAGAAGAGGCTTCAAGAAAAAATAGAAAATGATAGGGATGTTCAAAAATAAAAATTATAAAAATTTAAAACCAGAATTTACAAATTTGCGAATACAAATAAATCAACGCTTAAAACGTGTTTAGATCGATTTTATTCAGCGAAAAATGATATTTAGATCAAAAATAAAAATTTGGGTTTTAGAGAGTTAATAAACAAATTTGACAAAAATAAATTAAACTGCTTGCCTTTACAGCCCGTGAGGTTGTTCTTATTCGCTCAACTAATTATTTATAACAAATGGATCAACAGCAAAAATTATGTGAATTTGTGAAGTTTATTTATCTTTGTACGGGAGTGACACGAAAAATTACCAAAACTTTCAGGAGAAACTGAAGATGATCACGCAGAAATTTCATCAAATGTTTCACTGGAATTTCTTCAACAATTTAGCAAAAAAAATCTCTCAGAAAATCTTCATAATCAATAAAATGGATTCATGAATGATGCTCCAAAATAGCGGTAGGAATTTAATCAAATCATTTTTAGAAATTAACTAAGAACTTCTTCCAGGATTTTTTACGGCAATTCTGAATCAGCCAAGTGCTTCTAGGGAGTGTGCTGTGAGGATTCTACTTGAATTGCACTGAAAATCATCCAGAGATTCAGCAATGCTTTGATAGATTATATCAAGAGTAATCGAACGTTCAGAAATTGCTAGCTCTGTCATACTCAGGCTGTGTATAACACGATGTGACTGGTATTAGATTGATCCATTACTATATCCAAAGATTTTTCAGTAATCTTTCGATAATTCTCTAAAGATATTCCAGAAACTTCTCAAGAATTACTTCGAGGAATGCTCAAGGTAAATTGTCACAGAACACATACAGGAGTGGCAGTAGATGTTTTTAAGAAACTATTCATTGATTAGAAATTCCATAGAGGATTGCTCCATATATGTTTTAACTGGCTGAAAACGTTTCTTGTAGTAATTATTTTAGTCAGTTTTCACTATAGATATTATCAATTCTCACAAAGCAGAACTCTCGAGAGATTCATGCACAAATCATGTCACGCTTTACTAGGCATGATAATACAATGAAAAACCTTATCGTGCCTTCTATCCTCTATAAGAATGAATACGACGTTGATCGATTTTTTATGTATATTGGACAAATGATTAAAAGTTTAATTTATTTTTCATGCTTTCTGCTGATCTCGTTGTTGAATCGTGGGTAGGACAACCCGTTGACTGTCCTACCCAGGTATTTTTGTACGTAGTACATGTCCTACTTGTCCTACCCGCTTCCGCGCCACTGCTGGTGACTGTTTCAAACACTATCCATAATCTGGAAGCTTTTTGGTCAACCGATTTACCTCTAGAAAGTATGTAATGAAAACAAGAATATGCTTGCGATATTGAAAACTATTTTAAGCTTTTTTTGTCTTATTTGACATATTCCGGAAGTCTTCCGGATACTTGGTTCTTCTGAAAAAGTGGCCATGCACGAAACGGTTATGATACAAGGTTTGGAACATATCAAGATTATGTGTATCACATATTCAGGAGACATTTTCAAACGCTTTTGGTTACATTGCCATTTTCTGTAAATCTTCCTGATTCGCTCGGAATCTTCCATAAACGGATCAGTTATAAACAAAACTTACGACACATAATTCATCAAGTGTCTAAATATAGCGATCACTAAATTATTTTTTCAAGATTTTTATCCACCAATTTTTTTTCAAGGTTCTTTTAGAATTTTCTGCATATTTTTCCATGTTTTTCACTAGTAATTGATTCAGGACTTCCGCAAGAATTTTTCCATATCATGGCATAAATCCCTTATTGGTGGGGAACATGCCTGTGAAGCTGGCCATCTGACACAGATTTGTTTCCTAAATTTCTCATTTCAGATGCTCGGAAGTCTTCGTTGATATGGCAAATGTGACTAAAGTGACTCCTAAATATATGATCCATATAATCTTGAAGATTGATGTGTTCCAAAACATGTGTCATAACTGTTCCGTTCATGGCCACTTTTTCAGAGGAACCAAGTGTCCGGAAGACTTCTAGAATATATCATATGTGGCAAAAATGCTTGAAATGATCTTCAACATATGTGGTTCAACAATCATGAAGATTTATATGTCACAAGCATATTCCTGTTTTCATTACAATATTCCGATGAAAAATAATTGGCTGGAAGACCTTCGGAATATGGTCTATATTACCAAAAATGTCGCAACATACCGTGATGCACCATTACCCGGACACTTAAGACGGAACAAATGTTTGCAGTCCATTTTGAATATATTTCTTATGGAATTAAGCAAAGTCTTTTTACATAACGAACAGTTTAATGTTTAATCTTAGTAAACATGATAAACTTTTCGAAGAAATTTGAGATTTTGCTATAGAAATAGTAAAAATAATGAAGCATTTCTTGTCTTTAAATCCGGACACCTGAGCCAAGCATGTAGATAAATCCGGACGCTTTTGAATCAAAATCCGGACAGCTATAATTTAACATGGAATTATTATTTTAAACTGTGTTAAACTTTTTAACTACACTCAATATATCTCGATTTTAGCAGATTTGTGTGAAGCCTATGTTTTGTAATGGTATAAACATACAAATTTATGCAAATTTTGTAATTCGTTACCTGAACTAAAATCCCTGCGGTCTGATTCAAAATCATCACTAATTGCTTATTTTTTTTTCTTCATAAAACGATGCACCTCATTGTTCTGCACTCTTATTTAACATGTTTCGATAATGTTCATAGTTTTCTTTTGGTTGTACTTGGAAAATATAAAAGAACGCCACCAAAATATACATTTTCAATTGAACGTCCGTATTTAAAAACACTTGGCTTCAATCCCGGACAGCCTGTTTTCACTATTTCAAACGTGTATTTATCCCGTATATCTGCAATGTGGTGTCACTGAACTGTTCAACAACAACATTATGCACAATTATGTCACAATCACTACATATATAATACATTTTTCACGTATTTTAGCTGATAATCGTTGAGGGTGCGCTCTATAACCAAAATCACTTGGACCGCGACGAAAAGACGTTCAACAGGAGCATCTTTTTTGTTTTTGTTATTTTCAATTATTTGGCAATGGCAACTAGATTATAAATGAATGTAAAATGTTCAGCTGTTTTCGTAGTAAAAGTATTAATTATTAATAAACATTCTAACACTCAGGTTTGCCTTTAATTATCGGATTTTCTCAGAGTGTCCGGATATTGGTACCGTTCGGATTTTGATTCATCACGGTAGGGGAAGGGGTGGTAAAATGAACACCTTAAGGAAATCATCTTGTTTCTGATAGAAAAAACAAGAATTTGTAAAGTTCAATCGCACAACATCAAAAATAGGGATGTAATCTATAGCAGCTACATGAATCCATACTTAAATAGCTAAATTTTCACATATTTTCATCGCAATCAAATAGCGATGCAAATGTTCATTTTACCTGCACTATGTGGGTAAAATGAACTGCGGTTGGTGGTAAAATGAACACCATGCAAAAAACGTGAGCAAAACAACTATTTCTGAAAATTTTCATTGCTCCGCCGAAAATACATTCAATAATGATTGTAATCCATTCAAAAAGAATTCTAAAGGTATCAGATTTGACATCATATCATAACGATATTCACCTCACTGAAAAACCTCAAGTCTTCCGAGCTAAAAGTTAGGTCAATTCTAATTTTCAAACGTGGTTTTCTAAAACATTAGTTTTTGTTGGTATTTTCACTTCAATTGACCTACGTATCAACTCGAACACTAAGATTTATGATCTAAATTGTCCGTGCGTGATAAAAATTCATCGAAATTTGTTTTTTCTCGGTAAAAGGCATGGTGTTCGTTTTACCACCCCTGTTCATTTTACCACCACTTCCCCTACTTGATCTATAAAATTTTGAAGATTGATGAGCCGTCACCATTCCAAGGTGCACGAGGGACTTTTAGATCTTTAGTAACAAATATGATCAAAAATGTTTGAAATTACTTCCAAGATAATTGAATTATAAAATCCTATTTCATAATTGTTCCGTTTATGACTACTTTTGCGAAGGAAATCGAATGCCAAAAAACTTCCGGAATGTGGGTAGTGTTTGGAACAGTCATCAACATATTAAATGCGTGAAATCCCTGAAATTGATGAGTCGCGAGCCCTTTTTTAAAAGTTAATCCGTTTATGATCATTTTCCCGAGGGATCCAAGAAACTGGAAGATCTACGAAATGTTGCAAATATTATTGGAAATGCTTGAAATAGTTACCAACATACTTGATTCATAACATCTTGACATCATGAAGACTGATATGCCTTAAGCCCTGTTCTATAATTTATAAGTTTGGGGCCACTATCTCGAAGGAACTAGGTGGCAAGACTTTCGACATGTGACCAACAGGGCAAAATATGATTGAAACAGTCTCCAACATACTTGATTTAACTTATCTTGAAGATTGATATGTTGCAAGCCTTGTTTCATAACTGTTACGTTTATGGACTTTTTCCTGAAGGAACCAGGTGCATGATTGATTTGCGGAATGTGACTAATGCGACTATATCAAAAATTGTTGATATAATCTCCAAAATACATGATGCACTTGAAGATTGATATTTGTGACATGCCTTGTTACATTCTTGATCCGTTTATGGACACTTTCCCGATGAAGCCAGGCACCCGAAAGACTTCCGGAGTGTGGCTTATGTGACCAAAAGCTATTGAAATAATCTTCAACATATTTATTCGTATTATTTTGTGGATTGATGAATCGCATGCCTTGCTTTATAACCGGTCCATTTGTGACCACTTTTCTGAGAGAACCGAGTGTCCGGAAAAAATCCGGAATTTGGTCAATGTGACCAAAATTGATAGGGGCCCAGATAGCCGTAGAGGTAAACGCGCAGCTATTCAGCAAGACCAAGCTGAGGGTCGTGGGTTCGAATCCCACCGGTCGAGGGTCTTTTCGGGTTGGAAATTTTCTCGACTTCCCAGGGCATAGAGTATCTTCGTACCTGCCACACGATATACGCATGCAAAAATAGTCATTGGCATAGTAAGCTCTCAGTTAATAACTGTGGAAGTGCTCAAAAGAACACTAAGCTGAGAAGCAGGCTCTGTCCCAGTGGGGACGTAACGCCAGAAAGAAGAAGAAGAAGACCAAAATTGATTGTAAAAGTACAAATTGCAAGTTTTTTTTTTGAGAAAATAAGGAAATTGGCGCTTGGGACAGTTTTCCGATCATGCGTATGGTATATGTAATTTATGCAAATTGTAGTTTATTTGGCCAAACATAACTTTCCCTTCCATACCAAGGAGCTAAAATGGCTTGATCTTCCAGTTTTGATTTTTGTCCCGCATCTCCATACATTCAACGCACTGTGCGACGTCGTAATGCTCCTCTCAACGTAGACTCCGTCACTTGAAAAAATACTGTAGCTTTCATCGCGGATGTGATGAGCGTCGGGAGCTCAATTCGTCGCTTTACAAGTCGTAGGGGCAATGGGGGCAATATGAACATACGGGGCAATATGAGCCACCCCGGTTTTGACCTCAAAAACAGTGTTTTAATGTCTAGTGTCATTATGATCTGCTAAAGGATGCCTCAAATAGCCACCACAATAAAAACCGTAAGAATATTCGTTTGAACACTCAAGATATTCACAAAAATGTACAAATTTGTTCTTCGTCATGAAAAGCTTATAATTTTGGCAGTTTTCAATTAAGCCTATAAGACAATTATATTTATAATTCTGGTAAATTTTACCAATCCTTTGAAATTTCTGATCATAATGAACAGTTCGTGAGTGAAATTAGATTTGTTCGTGAACAAAATTAATGAAAAACAAAATATTATTTTCAAGATAAAGGGGCGGGGCAAAATGAGCCACCTAAATTAATGCAAAACAAACAATGTTTTGAACATAAAAATGTATTGCTTAAATATACCAGATTATTTTTTCACTGCATAGTTATCTTTTAAGTGGAACACTTTGCTAGAAAACACGTTGAACCAAGTATCGCAATTTAGTACTAGTATAACATGGGCTGTTTACTATGTATTATGTATCTTTAAAAATTAGGCCACCAGAATCAATAATTTCAAGCAAAGCTAATACAATTTCCTTTCCAATAATGTACTCTTCATCACTAACTCTTCTCTATGCTGTTTTAAACAAAAATCATTCGATTGAATGAGGTGGCTCATACTGCCCCATATGGTTGGTGACCACGTAGAAAAACATGGTTTTTCAAAAAGTCCCTGAACTAATTTGCAAGTTGATGTTAACATTAATTATCGACGTAACATTGAAGATAACATTTTATAGTACAAGTCACTTGCATTTAAACCATATTTTTTGCTGTTTTTCTATGCATTCTGTGACGTTTTCCTTAGACGGCCCATATTGCCCCGATCCCCCTATGTGTAGCGAGTGCAATCCAACCTTCAGGGAAATCCAAAACAGTTTTGGAACTGCATGAATTGCAAAAGGAAGAGCTCGACCATTCCAATAAGTGTTTTCCTGAACGACACAGTATCTTCGTCACCTTTGGAGAAATGCAAACTTTTTGCCGTCCATTTCTCCTCTGTGTTTGATGCGAAACCTGCAACCCCATCTGAGATGGATTCTGCAGTTTCAGATCTCCCTAGGGATCTTTTTGATTTGGATAATTTTCAAATAACGCCCATCGTGGTTTGCTAAGCTGCTAAAAAACTGAAATGCACCTTTACACCTGGCCCGGACGGTATTCCTTCAGCCGTATATTAGCGATGCATGAGTGCTTTGGCCTCTCCACTATGCCGGATTTTCAATTAATCTCTTGGTGATTCGATTTTCCCAGCGATTTGGAAACAGTCATTCATGCTTGTGGTACATAAACGGGATGTTATTAACTATAGAGGTATTACTAGCCTTTCTGCTGCATCGAAGATGTTTGAGATGATCGTGCGCGGTGCTATATTGGAGGCCTATGTAATATGCACTCCCGGAGCTAAACGACTTTTTGGTGTTTCTAAGAATATTTTAGAAAAATTGGAACATTTCTCTTGGAGTTGCTCTAGTAAAATCGTGTGTTGGGGATCCTTATTATCAGTCTCGGATGATACAATTTCCCCATATATTTCGCAAATACCTTAAAACAGTACCGTGGGCCGTTTTGCCTCAAGGGTGCATATTACCCCAAAATTCCTTACTGCTTTTAGTGCATGCAAAGAATAGCAAAGATCTCCCGGGATTTTACTGATACGAATTGCCTGAAAACTGTTTATTGTTCACTCGTACGACCTCATTAAGAGAGAACTTGAAATTAGAAATCCTGTAACGGAAGTTTATCAAAATAACACTACGGAATCTTCCTTGGCATGATCCGCTGAATCTGAATCAAATTTTGCAATCAAGTCTTTCTACTAAATACTATCGAATACTTTTTCCATGTCTAGACGAACATGACCAGTAGAATAGCCTTCAGATTTGTTTGAACGAATCGAATTTGTTACACGTAAAAGTTGATGAGCAGCCAAATATCCAAACTGTTCATTGGCAAAAACTGAATTTTCGTTGATTTGGACGACAATCAATCTGTTCAAAATGACCTTCTCAAAAAGTTTGCTGATGATGGAAAGCAGGCTGCTTGGACAATAGCTTGCGGCTTTTGTAGGTTTTTTGTCCGGTTTAAAAAGAATAACTCCGGAATTACGTGGCCAATATCATATTCTGTATGACATATGGAAACTAGAGACGTGACCGATTGCAACAGTGGTAAAATTTTAAAAATCGCTTCAGAAATAACGGAGATATGATTTTTTGAGTCTTTTTCAGAATGCTCAAAACGTATCAAGAGAGGATAAGGGTTAATTAAATCAAGATTTTTTCCAAACTTCTCTAAATATTTTTATAGCACTCTGTCTTTAATATTCAAAAAATTCTTTCCAGGATTCCTACATTGATATTTTGCTTCATCTTCTTCTTCTTGGCATTACATCCTCACTGGGACATTGCCTGCTTCTCAGCAGTGTTCTTATGAGCACTTCCACAGTTATTAACTGAGAGCTTTCTTTGCTAAAGTTTCCATTTTCGCATTCGTATACCGTATGGCAGGTACGATGCCCAGGGAAGTCAAGGAAATTTCCTTTACGAAAAGATCCTGGACCGACCGGGAATCGAACCCAGACACTTTCAGCATGACTTTGCTTTGTAGCCGCGGACTTTAACCACTTGGCTAAGGAAGGCCTTTTGAAGTTTTCCATGTCTGGCAAATTTGAAGGTCTGGAATGCCTCCACGTATATTTCTAAAAGTCCTTTTAAAAATGTCTCTGAGCAAACCATCTAATATTCTTTTAGATTTTTCTCCAGGAATCCTTACGGGCGTGCCTACTGAGATTCTCATACCAGAAACTACCTCAAAAATCTAAGAATTTCTCTTAGATCACCGAAATTTTTACAGAGATTCGTATTAAGGATTTTTTAAGAAACTCATCCAAAATAGCAACAACAATGTCCTAAGAAGCATTTGCTGGAATTTTGTAAGCCTCATACAAAAAATGCCTTATCCACAGATTACTACATAAATTTTGTCAGAAATCATCCAGAAGTTTTATAAGGAATTCCCTACCAACATTTATGTTGAACAAGAGCCAAACAAATCACTCTCAAGCTTAGTTCAATTTAATAAACTATTGTCCAGCTTCTAATGTTGCTTGGGTTTCTACTAGAATTACTTTATAAACCTTTACAAGGACTTTCAAGAACTTGTACAGATGTTTTTCTCAATATATATCTTGCAGTAATTTGTGAAATCCAAGAAGTAATATTTTCATACATTCTCGTTGGATTCCGTACATTTTTCTTTCGTGATTCGTTGGAGGTATTGGAGATAAAAAATTGCAGGTCTGATTCCGGGAGAAATCCTTACGACATGTTAAAGATGAAGCTTCGTGATGAAAATAAAAATACAAATAGGAAGGAATTGCTGAAAATGCACATCTAGTTTAATTCCTGTATTTATACCGACGGAATTCATGAAAATTACTAAAATTTGTGTGAATGTTTTTGAAAAAGATGTTAAGAGTACTGCAGAGAGAATTCCTATATTTAATTCTTGAACAAATCGGCAGTGAAATCTCAGAGAACTACATACTGATATTATTTGGCTCATCCGAGCAGTTATGCTTGCTAGGATAGTAACTTATTCTATAGATAGTAAAACTTTTACAAATTATTAGAGGATTCTCTGGAGTTGTTTTTAGAAAAATCAATACCAGGAGATGTTTTTAGTGAAATTTCTAGTCGGCTCATTGAAAAACATGTGAAATGCCTCCTGTAGTTTGTTTCTGTTCGAATCTTAAAATGGTACTTAGAGGAGCTTTCAAAGGTATCGGAACATTTCATGAGTCCCATGGGATGCATTTCATTAGGCGTTTCCTGGGAAATTTTTAACTCGAAGAACCAAAACGTGTTCTGCGCTGAAGTTCTCACCGATAGGTCACCACCAAGAGGTGGTGTTACCATAAACGCACATTTTCCAGATTTGCCCTCTTAAAAATAAAGCTCTGGCTTTGATTTACCTTCACCTTAATGATAATTAATGCCAATGCTAATATTTTGACAAACTTCGAGTAAAGTTCTTTAACATTGAAAGACCTATACTGCAGGTAATACAATACTTTCTCCATTAGCAAAACCACAATAGTGAAGTCTGTTTAAAGTGACTCTATAAGCATCTTATCGTCGTACTCACTTCAATAGATCACAGTATTAACATTAACGCTGTGATTACGTAACCCGCGAAAGGCGCTAGGATTAAATTACAACGGGAAGATGTGAGATTAATTGCATTTCAACGATTTATCGACGGAGAACACACGACTCGTCGTTCAACTAATGATGGTAATATGCTATGCGTCGTCGTCATCGGTCGATTGTGCTGCAGCTAATTACAGATCTCAGTGAATTAAAATAAACCTCTGCCCCTCCGATGGGATTCCTACTGGTTTAATCGTGCAATGTGATCGGTGCTATTTTTGAGTGAATTGTTTTCGTAGTGCCAAAATAAGAAACAAGACAGCCAAATAAGGTTTGAAAAAAGTGCGTCTGTGAAAGCATGGTGGCGAGAAATTTCTCCCTGCAAGATCTACCCTACAACCATCTGTTGCAAGTTCCGGAAGAAGAACGTGAATTTCTAACGTTGGACGAACTCAAGCCACACCAGTTGACCGAACTTGGAGTGTCCGTATCGTGTTCTCCGGTGCAGCAGTCGCTAGTTCCGGTGGTTAGCGGTGAGATCACCAATCCCGTCATCAGTACCGGCGGATTGCTTCAAAATTATCACCACCATAACGTCTTCTATGATATCGGGGCTTCGCGATCGCCCACCAAGTAATAATAATCACGACTCGTTTAGTGGATGTATCGTAGAAAATAGCACCGTGGAGAGATCTTGGAAGCCGTTGTCGGGCGGATTCCTTAACCTCTACGAATTACATGTATTTCACGTAACAATCGGTTCATTATCTGATTCAGGGTGTGTCTGAAACCATTATTATCAAAAAAATGTCAACCAATTTCGTCAACTCACCGTTCGAAAGATATAACCACAGACAAACAGACGTCACACTCTCATCACTGTCCATCGATCACCTTTTTAACGGTCGAATCAAAAATATGGTAGGTGGCCAATCCGCCACCCTCAGCGCTCGCATCATTTTTGTTCGTGTTTGACGTTTACACACTACCGCCATCTGTTGGCCTGTCGGCCAAACATACCGATTTTAGCATTGGGCGTACATGTCCTCGTGACTATGATTTTGATAGGGTTTTGTTCTAAGTGTTACGTCTGTTTGTCTGTGTTATAAGTATATATCCTGATTTTCATCAGAAACTCCTCAACAAAATTCCAATAAAGTTGTTTCAAACCTTCTTCTGTATGTTTTTTTTTAGAAATCTGATATGGAGTGATTCATAGAAGAATTTGTAAAGCAAAATATAAAAAATATTGAGATATTCCTGGAGTAGGAATTATTTCTAGAACCAGGAATGATGGAACTTCTGTAGAAATTTTTTGAGAAGTTCAATAATGAATTGCACAATTTTAGATAACCTGGGAAACATTTCTTCAAAAAATTCCCAAAAATATCGTTAGTACGGTATAAAGATAGTTTTTGCATTACTGCTTGGAAACGAATTTGAACTGCTATTTTAAAAACATTTTTGTTTTGTGTAAAACTGCTATTTTTTATATATTACAACTAATTCTGCTTTGGAATCTAAAGATGGCTGTCATAATGCGCAGTGGGACGGATTGGGGTTTTAGAAGGAAAGATGGAGCTCAATTGCGATTTAACGTAAAAATGATTTTCTACAAAGTTGTTCCTATTATAAAGAATTTTTTTGGTCGTAACGAAAGTTAGGGTGGCCTTTTGCAAAAAAAGATAATTATCAAAACTATTTTATTTTAAGGAATTGATATAGTTTGTTGTACAAAGTTGAAGATCGAAAAAAATTAAGCTAATTTGGCGAAAAAAGATTTTTCCTAGCCTTTTTGCTATTGATGTGGGATGGCCTTTCAAAAATTGGTTTTCGTGTTTTGTTTTCATTATTTCAAGTTTCTCAGCAAAACTGTCTTCCCATCACTTTTAGAGCTAATTGAAATGCAGACATGGAAGATATGGCTAATGGAAACAAATAGATACAATAGATAGTATTTTAGTAATGAAAATTTAATTTACTTCCTTGGACATAAAGTATTATCGATACCAATACATACGATAAACGAATGCAAAATGACAAATATGGCAAAAAACTCTCAGTTAAGAACTGTGGGAGTGCTCTTAACAACAATAACCGGAGAAGTATGATCTGTTCCAGTGGAGACGAAATGTCTAAAAAAATAGTGCAATTTTTTTCTGATGAAAAGTTGAATACTTTTTAATAACAAAAAAATGCACCTTTTTATGATTGTATAGTTGTAGAAACAAAAATAATTGTGTTGGCATGACGATAGTCTTTGTCAGCTTAAAATGTGAAAAAAATTGGCAGATCTGTTTATTAATGATATGAATCCAATCTCCCATATGCTCCTTATCATCCTTTCCATGAAAATAGTGATCTGTGACAATTTAAGCTTTCTAGGTGGTGATTTAAAGGTGCCCAAAGTCAATGTAGGTTTATATGAAAATTACTATGGAGAAATTTTGAGATATGTTCCAAACACGCTAGTACTGTAATGTAAGTACTAACTTATTATCCTATAGTAAAAACTCATTTTTCAAACCATATTAAAGAAATTTGTTGATGTGAGAAATTCAATCCGACGGATAGCAGATGAGATATTCATGAGTTTTTTTTTTTGCTATTATTTAGCTTAATATGGGATTATAGCCCTGCAATTATGTACAAAAATCCCAAACAAAATTAGCTCAAAAGTGTTTTGTTTCTTCAGCAACATCCTTCATTAAGGTTGGAAGAATGAGTTTAAAATGGGATGATAAGTTTGTACTTACATTAGAGTACTAGCGTGTATGGAACATTTCTCAAAATTTCTCCACCTGGGCCACCTTTATATCATCTAGTTTTGAAGATATTCTAAAATTCTTTGGGATACCAACGCGTAACCAGAACGCCTCGTTAACTTCTCAGGCTACAGAATTTTTAATCGTATTCGGATATTCACTCTTCAGAACAATACTTAATGAGAGTATGTGGTGAAAAAATGAAGCAATTTGATGAAGCCGTCTGTAAATAATAAGCATTTAGATTTCTGGAACCACGATGGCCAAATAAAGATCTTAAAAACTTCATAAATCATGAAATCTTAATTTTCAGATATCTTCAAGAATTCTTAATTAATTCGTATGATTTTTTCAGAGTAGCTCCTTATTACCTGGCATTATATAGCCTACATTTTATTATTTTTGATAAGTTTTCCAAAGGCATTTTATGTTGAAAATGTTGGTCCCCCAAAACAAAACTGGAAGAGTTATTCGAAAACATGTGAAAAAATGGTGCAAAAATATTGAAAAACAAAAAAGTTATAACGATTTGAATATTTATTTTGCTGTAATAAATGAAGTTCCCGGTAGAGGGGTTAATAACCGTTAATAACATATTTTTAAAAGCATCTCCCCAATTCACTACAAGGTTCAATTTTCTAGCATGGATTTTCTAAACTAATTAATTAATGAAATCATCTATATATGATCAACTATTGCATACAGTTATTCTCCTTAATCTAGGCTGGAAAGTCAGCGTCATAATTACAAATCGTACTCTATATCGTTTCAGATACGATATGTCTTCTACGGTGGACAAATCACCTGTAAACGAATTTGCGGTAATTAGGCATTCGTTACTTCCAATCAGAATGTTTCCCAAAGAGCCTGTCAAATCCCAAAACAGAAGTGTTCGAAAGTTTAAGAGGAGCCATGTCATAAAATTTAACCGTGAGATAAATTTAGACGATATTTTCAGAAGACTTTCATCCTTATTTTTATTGCTGAACTCCTTTGACTTTCAGAAGTACGTTTATAAGCATATGAAACATACTAGTTTTTTTTTGTCACGAAAAAATACTCTCCCCAACTTCATCTATATATGAAAAAACGTTTGTTTTTCATGAAAAATGTTTATAACTATTCACCAGCAAAATTGTACAGGCCTCAAAATATGAATTTCAATCGGCTCTAAAGATGAAGGGTAGACAACTTTGCTGAGGAATCTAAAACAAAAATAAAACACAAAAACCTATGTTTGAAGGGCCAACCTACATCAACAGCGAAACATGCTCTAAAACGGTAACTTTTTGAGCTTGGAAAAAAACTTTTTTTGTCAAATCAGCTTGAAGATACATCTTTTGAATGTTCAATGTAAACGTGATACCGTCAAACGGGGCTTCTTTTGACATTATTTCCACATTCTTCAACTTTGAGGATTTGTAGCTCTAATAATTATGGATAGATTTCGATAATCCTTGCATATATCTAAGTTGTATATGTACGTAGCAAATGTGCAAAATATGAAAAATATCCATCAAGAAAAAAAAATTGCTTGAATAGCGAAAAAAATGTGTCCTTCAAAACAAAATAGGGGCTACTTTGGACACTTTTAAAAATCAATACGATTTGGTAACAAAATAATTTTTTCTCATAAATTTCAAACTGATTCTATAGATTATTGTTCATTATGGTGTTTTAGAACGTTTTTTCATCGATAAACCTAATATAGAAAATTGTAAAGCTCGATAATATTAAATGTGTAACACTATTCTGCGAAACATGCTATTCACATTTTTTAGTTTGTAACTTCAAGTTAACTTCCTTTTAAATTGAGCTGTCAGCTAAGATTGCTTGGCTGTTTATGATGATATAAACCAGGGTTTCTCAATCGGTGGTCCGCGGACCCCTGGGGGGCCGTAACGGCTCCTCAGGGGTCCGCGAAGCTATTTCAAATAAGCGTCTAGTTGCTGTACAAATATTTCAAAACTGAAACTTATTTTATGTTACTTTCAAGAAGGCTAGTACTGATAAAATACATTCAATATCAGTTTGTTTATAAGAGTTTGTTAGGTTAAATTACTATTTGTGCAGTTGTTCTAAACTTTCTTCTCCTTGCTTGATTTTTATTCCAGCGTGAGCTTGAAAATAATTCTAAGCTTGTTCAATGTGATATGAATAGGAATGTCCTTGCATATTTTGGTTTCAAAGATCTTCAAAATTCCTTGGGACTCTGATACATTATTGGAGCGATTGAAGAACTACGATCTCTTTTTAATTTTTTTTTTCCATAATATTCGTGGAATCCACTCGAATCTATCTTCAGGATTTTTGGGTAAATTTCTTAAGATATCTATAGTATGGCGAAGGCCCAAGCAGTCCGATTCATTTTCGCGCGCTTGGAGTGTTTCTTCGTTGGCTTCGTTCGCTTGCTAAGTGCTTTGGAAAGGCCCAAGCTGTCCGATTCATTTTTCGCGCGGTCGGTGTGTTTTTTTTTCAGTTAGCACTTTATTCGTTGGTTCCCTGTACAATTTCGATGATTCTTGTTAATCACGGAGTAGCAACTACGAATTGTACGGTCATCAATGTTCATGTTGATGCTCATGCACAAATTTCCTAAGATTCCTTGCAAAGATTCTAGATAGATATCTGACAAAGTTTTCGGAAAGTTCCCGGAGATTTGTTCAACGAATTCTATCCACAACCTATAGTTGGCTCTTCAGAAGCACATTTGCAAATCATCCACGAACTTTTATTTAGCATACAATTTTGCTGAATAAAAGTTAAGTAACTTTTAAACATATTGTGACTGAACCAACTTTTATAAAGCTTACTAATGTTACTTGCGGTGGGAATATTATCAACATAATTTTATGTTGGGATCTTGACCTACGAATTTTTATTCAGGGTTTTGACAAGATACTTTCTTGAGATTCCTTATCAGATTCTTCGAAAGATATTTGTTAAACTCCTGACTAGTCTTAGTGGACTTCTTCGAAGGGTGATAGCAGAATGCTTGCATTATCTACTTGTTTTGGGTATGACTGCCAAGAATATCTATGGATTTCAATATCAACCATTTTCAGGGGGCTGTGGGATGTTTGTAGGACTCTAAAGGGGGTCGCAGCTACAAAAAGGTTGAGAACCACTGATATAAACGAATGATGTAAGTAACAAGTACTGCGATGATTATCTTGTTTTGTACAGACACATTCGTTCTGATTCTTAATTTTATATGATTGATATGTATAAGGATCTCATTGATTCCTGTAACTTAATGTATTTTTTATTCAAAGTGCAACTTATGAAGTATAAGAAAGTCTCCAAGATCGGAAACAATTAAAATTTGACTTATGTTTGAAACACTTTGGATCTCAATAGTTTAGAGATGGCCTAAGAGTAGTTTTTTTTTGTAGCAGATGAAGGATGCAATTGCTTTGTACTGCGGATTCATATGACCAATTTTTTTTTAATTTTGCTGTGACTTTACTGATTATATGGATTGAAATATATTTTGTATAGCTAATCACTATTTTGAATCTTTTGTTCATTTTTTTTGTGTTGTAAAATATACAAATCAGCACTTTTGAATATAATAACAGTCGTAAAATCAAGACCTTTGATCTATCATTTTACAAAACAACAATTTTCAACATAAAATTTTCAAAAAAAAATCTATGGAACATAACTATTTGATAGTTTTGTGATGCTCCTAACAATTTTGCACCATATGTGAATCATTTAAACAATGTTTACATAGCCAATGTTGTGTTCCTTGCGAATATTTGTTCGGACTTTTGTGATATATTTTCTTGTTTATCCTGTTATTGTTGATGTTGTTCTAAAAAATATTCATGCCTGGTTGTAGAGCAAATATTGCTTAATAAAAGTGCTGAAGACACAAAATGGCTCAATATTTATGCTGCCATTAAATCCAAAAAGTGAATGTCCAAAGTAGCCCCGTCCGACGGGGCTAAACAACTTTAGTTGATTTATCAATTGATAATGGTGTTCTTTTAGGGAATGCTTTGTAACATGTGCTGGGATACAAAAGAAAGAAAAACTTTTAAATCACATTTTCACACTTTCATTTCCCTTTCTGAAACATTATCAAATACATGGAAAAGATGCTCGAATATCTTTTGAATAGTGTGTGCCAAAGTAGTGTTTTTTCGTTAATAACGGTTTCAGACACACCAGAATACACATTCCACGGTGCTCTATCATCGCTAGTAATCTTGAAATGAATGCCTACTGTGTTGATTATATTTTGCTTTGAGTATTCGTATTTGTAGAATTGTATGTTATTGAACTCAGTTTTCAAGTAATCCAATGATCATTTTACTTGTTACTTTTTTTTTCAGTGCGAACACCGCTGGAAATGATCATTTGACGGCGACTACCGTATCGACGGTCACCGTTTCCAACGCGGCCCTGTTGGATTCCATGCAAGCGAGTATGGCCGCCGTGTCGAATCTCAACAGCCACCAGCAGAGCCTTCCGTTGGGCGGTGCCGAGACCCTGCACATGGGAGTTGACCATCACGGTGGCCACCATCATCACGATGATGATGGTGACGGTATGGGGAATGGAGCCGCTGACAGGAGGAAACGGAAATTTTCATACAAGTGAGTACCTAAGTGGTGTGATAACAGGTGATTGGCTCTACCCGGATAGAGGTGAATAACAAAATAATGGTAAAATAAGAACAAATTTTGCAATCATATCTAGTTTAACCATTATTATGTTATTAATATATGACATTGAATATCTCATTCATAGCAAAACGTACAATCATAGCATAATTTGTTATTGGTTTGTTATACTTGAAAATCATGTAATAACTATTCAATAAAGGGGCCCAGATAGCCGTAGCGGTAAACGCGCAGCTATTCAACATGACCATGCTGAGGGTCGTGGGTTCAAATCCCACTCGTCGAGGATCTTTTCGTAAAGGAAATTTTCTCGATTCCCAGGGCATAGAGTATCTTCGTACCTGCCGCACGATATACACATGCAAAAATGGTCAACCGGCAAAGAAAGCTCTCAGTTAATAACTGTGAAAGTGCTCATAACAATACTAATCTGAGAAGCAGGCTTTGTCCCAGTTGGGACGTAACGCCAGAAAGAAGAAGAAGAAGAACTATTCAATAACAAAATATACTATCAGGGAAAAATACGTTATTCGTGCAAAAATACTAAAAAACATTAAATATCTAAAGAATAACAAAGTTTGCCATCACAGTAAAATATGTCATTATTTTGATAATTGAAAACTTTGTTTTAAAAACTCATGAGAACAAATTAATATCAAATTTTGCCATAATAGCTCATTTTACTATTCGTATGGTATTCATTGAAGATTTGAAAAACAAGTTTTTTGTAGGAAAGCAAAAAGTTTATTTTTCGATTATGCTAAATTTAGATATTATAGTCAAAGAAGTGAAATTACCATTATTTTGATCTACCCGTGAATAGCTTATTTAGTTATTATTTTGTTATCAATATCTTAATAATAACATATTTTGTTATTTAAGGTTGCCTATATTTTTGCTATTATTTTGTTATTACAATTGCAAAATGTGATATTATTTAGTTTTTATACCATACAAACTTAGTT
Organism: Aedes aegypti; assembly: GCF_002204515.2. NCBI lineage: Eukaryota > Metazoa > Arthropoda > Insecta > Diptera > Culicidae > Aedes > Aedes aegypti. Next base: position 119,737,949 of record NC_035108.1, on the reverse strand, counting down.
ATTATTTTTGTTATTTTATCTCTTATTTCAAGCAAACAAAGAACAAATTTTGCTATTCATACATTCTATTTTAATGGTAAATTTTGCTATTCATTTGCAATTCTCCTCTACCCGGGTAGTACACAAATATTCATCAGTAACTGAATCGGTAAACTCTCCCATAGTGGAGGTATGGTGTATGGTATATTGTGCAAAAGTTTGGGTTCATCTAAACATACTTAAAACGCGAAACTTCTATGAAATCTCAAACCATTTATGTATGCGCGATTATTTGCGTTTGAAAAAGCTAAATATGATCTATTAAAATCGGTTGAAAAATGGCCTAGATATTGACAAACTTTTGCACGATGACTAGAATGACTGCTTCATTTATTTTAAATCGTTTTCTATTTTATCCGACAAACTTTCGTGAGTTTCGTTTCAACGTTTCATTTTCAAAGAATATAAGATTACGATTGATACATGGATATAAAATTTTGGTCGATCCAATGCTAAGGAAATTTGCCATATTTTTTCAGCGTATTTTTTGAAAAATGTCTCAATTTTAAGTAGAAATTTAGTATACAATATTCAAAAAATGTTTCTAGAAAAATACATATAAAGTAAGTATAACTCATTGCCTTTGAAATGCGCCATAGATAGTTTCAATTGGACGTGTTATCACAGAGATATGGACAACACACTTTTGTACGTTTTTTAGGGTGTGAACCCAAACTTCAATTGCCCGAAAATATTTCAAACATTATAATAGTGCAAACTCAAAATTTGAAGGAAGTAAAATTTTTAAACAGTCAGAACTATGTAGAGATCTCATTATTGAACGTCATAGTCGTTTAGAGAGAGATCAGAAAATATTGTTTTCTGCGATGGCGCTGTCATGTGGTGATATTCTGAACTAATCAATGTAACATGGCAGCCCTATCCCAACCGACAAATAGACGTAATACTAAATTTTCATCGACCACCATAATTTGCTGTTTTCTAAATTTAACACATCGTTTTTCTTCGTGTTTGGCGTTCTACACTACCGCCATCTGCAGATCTTGTTGCACAAATGATGATGGTGTAAACTGGGCGATGGATTTTAATGAGATTCCTTTTAAGTGTTACGTCTGCTTGTCTGTTTTTTCGCTGATGCACATATTTACTGAAAAAAGTATATTTTTGTATAGAACTGTTTCTGAGATATAAGCGTCCGAAGTTTCTAAATTTAGTTTTTTTTATAATAACCTCTCCCCACGATGAAACGCTTTTTTAAAAATTTTATAAAAAAAATTAAAAATAGAAATACCTTAATATAATTTTTAACTGGATAGAAAACTCAAAAATCCGTTGAAATTTCGCAAAGGTATAGTTAACGATTTGAATTTGATATCAGTATGACTCCAAGACACAACCAACGTAAACTTTTAGAGACAGGAGCGGTTCCACAGAAAATGACGACTTTTTTTTCACAAATTTCATTTTTATATTTTTTGATTTGGATGAAATTTTGCACATGCTTTCTTTATGCCCAAGAATGCCTTTTTGCATCATCGATTCGCCATTTTGACTCTAGCCTTACTTTTGAGAAGGGCCTAAAAATAAAATCCTTAATAATTTTCAAAAAATTATAACTTAGAAATGGTTTGTCCGATCAGTATGGTGTCTTCCGCAAAGTTTAACACGGAGAAATCAGAATACCCAAAAAATAAGTTCTTTTTACTCAAATTTGGGTAAATTTAGTTTTTAACCACGGTTGGGTTGTTTTGCCTCTCTCGCAACAGCAATGTTGTCAAAAACAGAGAGAGACGCACCGACCCAGTGTCGAAGTTCAATGGAATAAGCCAAATTTGGGTTCTTTCGAGTTTACCTAACGTTAAGTTGTTTTAACCCATCAGGGAGACTTCGAAAGCTAACGCGGGGCAGATTTGTTTTGGCACTGAGTTGTTTGTTTTGCCGTTGTCAAATGGAAACAACCTAATGATAGGCATATATCAGTTAACCCAAATTTGGGTTATCCCACGGAAGAGCCGAATTGCGTCAAAAGAAGTCAAAGTTGTATTGATTTGCGGCTCCGTGAAGGTTACTGTTGGGACTATCTGGAAAAAAAATATACACTGTAAAAAAAAGTTGCATTTTTTATATTTCGAAAATAAAGCTTAAAAATCGTATTTTTGATTTTATTTTTGTATGTTAAAGTATCAAAAAAATGAAGTCTTTTGCACAGTGGGTCAAGATGGAGAAATCGTGGACAAAAATGTTATGATTTTAAAAAAAAGGTGAATTTTCGAAAATGGTCATAATAAACTTTTTAAATGTTTTTCAACTCAATTTTATGAAAGTACGCAAAATTTACAACAAAAAAGGTATATGAGGAAATCAGGCTAACTTTTACCGTTTTAAAGATACAGCGATTTTAATACAAAATTATGATATAATTTTCAATTTTTCGGTCATTTTCGAATGTTTTTCGAGGCTCATAAGCCTAGAAATGTGTTCATTGTCTGAAAGAGCAGATAATTTTTGACTAAAATGTTTGAATAAATATTCATTTGGTAATTTTTCATGGTATGAGGCGAAATAATTAAATAAATCTGCTCTGTAAAAATGATTTTTTTTTTTTAACGAAACACAACTTCAACATTCAACATTGTGATATTTTGATATATAATTATCAAGAAAATATGGAACAAAATGGTAAAAGATAAAAAATAACAAAATAACGAATATAAACGATCAATACGTGAAATGCATCTATATCGATTTAGGATAATGAAATATTTCCATTCGAAAACAAAAGCTTTATGAGTAGAGGAGTAACGTGCCCAGTTGTCTCACACAAATACACCTGATGTTTTCTTAAAGTACAGTACGTTGGTATATTTTTGTGGTCGGACAGAAACGTACCTAATAGTTGATTCAAGTACCCATGTTGGTATAAAAAAGAAAATTATTTTTGAACAATGGGTCACAACTGATAGATGCGATATAGAGACGTTCACAAAACAGAAGGAGGAGTTTGTTTCCTATTTCATTCAAAAGTTAGAAAAATTGATACCACATGATTGAATTAAAAAAGAGCAGTCTACATAAAAAAATAACTTGCAGGAAAGGGAATTTGTAGCTATAGCGATTTTTCAGAAAATTACACTTTTGTACTTCAGGATGAGCAAGCAACTATTCATCCATTTGCGATTTATTTTAAGGAAAATGGCATGCTCAATCATTTAAGCTTTGTAGTAATTTCCGAAGATTTGCGGCATGATTATATATCCGTTAACTTATTTATCTCAAAAATGATTAATTTTATACGCCAAGAAAAGCACTTAAATTTGAACAAAATTTACTTCATGTCCGATGGAGCTGCATCACAATATAAAAATAGAAAGAACTTTTCTAGTCTTTGCCAATCTAAGAAAAACTATGATATAGATGTTGAATGGCATTTTTTCGCAACATCGCATGGCAAAGGGCCCTGCGATGCATTAGACGGATTTCACGCCAACTCGACACGCGATTGGCAGCACCCCTTCAGAATTCAATGAAACTTTCTGGATGTCAAAAGTATGTGAAACTAAGATACTTTGCATACTTTGTTTTTTCAAAATCGATCTAGACTAACATTTGGAACGGGTCAAAGTTTTTTTTTACTTTTTTTATAAACTCAAAAACGGTAAGACCTACAAAAAAGTGTTGTATGGGGGACTGTCGTGAAATTTCTTGACGTTTTAGAGAAAAATATTGAAAAAATAAAAATAAAAACACATTGTCTACACTGAAAAAAAAAAATATATTCAAAACTTTGAAGTCGATTTAAAAAAAAAAACGGCCACTTCAGATTTTGATCATCCTTAAGCCAAAAGTTTCGTAATTAAATTTACAAAAAGTCGCCCATACATTGCAAATTGGGCATATTTTAGAGAAAAAAGTTTTTCTAACATCGAATTTTTTAAGTCCCAAAGTTTTTTTTTACTTTTTTTTAATATACTCGTATAACTCGAAAATGGCAAGACCTACAAAAAAGTGTTGTATAGGGGACTGTCGTGAAATTTCCTGAAGTTTGAGAAAAAAATATTGAAAAAATAAAAACACATTTTCTACACTGAAAAAAAAATCAAAACTTTAAAGTCGATTTAAAAAAAACTGCCATTTCAGATTTTGATTATCCTTAAGCAAAAAGTTTCGTAAATAAATTTACTAAAAGTCGTCCATACATTGCAAATTGGGCAAATTTTTGGGAAATAAGTTTTTCTAACTTCGAATTTTTTAAGTCCAAAACTGAAATTTTTTTCAAAGATTTTGTTTTAAACCGTCAAATATGATCGTGTTTTCAAGTGATAAATGAGTTTGAATTATAAAATAGATTGTATTTTTTATTGAGAATAGATAAAAAACGGAATTATACAGTGATTATGTTTTTTAAATGAAGGCAATCAATGGACTTCGCCTCTGCCTATGAGGAAATCAACTCCTTCTAACAATCCGACGGATTTTTATGGTTCTAAAGGTATCACAACAGTATTGCAAACATTGAAAAGTTACAACCTTATCCATATCCTATTAAATTCTCTTCTAGAAAAAGTTTTGTGAAAAACAACTTACTAAACGTACCTGCGTTAAACGCCAGATGAATAAGAAATAATGAATATGTTTGTATTATTATCTACCTAAAAAAAGTTGATAAGCTCATAACTCATGATTTTATTTGCAAATAACAGTCTTCTTTTTCACGAAACAAAAAAGACTCCTTAAAACATGGTTAAATACCGGTGATTAGCGACTTTTCTGAAAATTATAACGCTGCTCAAGGATATCACTGGAATAATTCTCAATTCTAAATTTATCATAAAAAAGATAATAAATTGGAAAATGTTAGTTTTATTATAATATCAGACCCATGACACAGTAGCAGTTCAGCTATTTATTTCAAAATTGATAAATTTTGTTAAACAAATCAAAAGCTATTTTTAAGTCAGATGGAGCTGCAGTTCATTATAAAAATAGAAAAAAAAATTGCCAGCTTATGTAATTTCAAGAAAATACATGGATTGGAATCAGAGTGGCACTTTTTTGCCACATCCCACGGCAAAGGCCCCTGTGACGCTATTGGTGGCACTCTCAAGCGAATGGCAAAAAAAGCAAGTCTTGCAAAATACTATGGAAACACAATCGCAACTCCGCGAGAACTATTCGACTGGGCAGTGAAACAAACTGATACATGTATCACCAAATTAAATTTCTGTTGTTTAACAATATGTTATAATGTCAGAGGAATTGGTGGAATTGTTTGATAAGGTTAAAACTGTCCCTGGTACCCAAAAATATCATTGTTTTATGCCTACTAGTGATACACAAATTGCAGCCAAACGGTATACCAATTCAGAGGATGAACCAAAAATATTCAATTTATTCAGTAAAGCCCAAAAATAATGTAAATATTCATGTGCAGATACTACGTTTTAGGATATATAGCAATAATAAAAATAAAAACAAACCACGACATTTTTCATAATCATAATATTGACCCTTTCCAGACACCTGTTAAGATTGGCTTTGACCAAATAAGAAATTTAACATTATTGTGATATCTTTCCAACCATAAAAAAAACCCATCGGATAGTTAGAAGGAGTTGATTTTCTTATAAGCGGTATGGTGCGAGATCAATTGAATTTAATTAAAAAAAACTGTATAATTCCGTTTTATTTCTTTTAACTACTCCCAATAAAACAAATATAATCTATTTTGTGATTAAAACTCATTTATCACTTGAAAATATGATCATACTAGACGATTTGAAGCGAAATAAAAATTAAATAAAAAGTTCATTTTGGACTTAAAAAATTCGATGCTAGAAAAACTTTTTTCTCTAAAATATGCCCAATTTGCAATATATGGACGACTTTTAGTAAATTTAATTACGAAACTTTTTGCTTAAGGATGATCACAATCAGAAGTGGCCGTTTTTTTAAATAGACTTTAAAGTTTTGAATCATTTTTTTTAGTGTAGAAAATGTGTTTTTATTTTTTCAATATTTTTTTCTCAAACTTCAAGAAATTTCACGACAGTCCCCCATACAACACTTTTTTGTAGGTAGGTCTTACCGCTTTCGAGTTATACGAGTTTATAAAAAAAAAATAAAAAAAAACTTTGAGACTTAAAAAATTCGATGTTAGAAAAACTTTTTTCCCTAAAATATGCCCAATTTGCAATGTATGGACGACTTTTAGTAAATTTAATTACGTAACTTTTTGCTTAAGGATGATCAAAATCTGAAATGGCCGTTTTTTTCAATCAACTTTAAAGTTTTGAATTTTTTTTCAGTGTAGAAAATGTGTTTTTATTTTTTTAATATTTTTTTCTAAAACGTCAGGAAATTTCACGACAGTCCCCCATACAACACTTTTTTGTAGGTCTTGCCGTTTTCGAGTTATACGGATCTATAAAAAAAGTTTAAAAAAAAATCTTTGGGACTTGAAAATTTCGATGTTAGAAAAACTTTTTTCTCTAAAATATGCCCAATTTGCAATGTATGGACGACTTTTAGTAAATTTAATTACGAAACTTTTGGCTTAAGGATGACCAAAATCTGAAGTGGCCGTTTTTTTTAAATCGACTTTGAAGTTTTGAATATTTTTTTTTTCAGTGTAGAAAATGTGTTTTTATTTTTTTAATATTTTTTACTAAAACTTCAGGAAATTTCACGACAGTCCCTCATACAACACTTTTTTGTAGGTCTTAACGTTTTCGAGTTACACGGCTTTATAAAAAAGTTAAAAAAAAAACTTTGACCCTTTCCAAATGTTAGTCTAGATCGATTTTGAAAAAAAAAACAAAGTATGCAAAGTATCTTAGTTTCACATAGTCTTCACACCCAGAAAGTTTCATTGAATTCTGAAGGGGTGCTGCCAATCCCTTTGTCGAGTTGGCGTGAAATCCGTCATTAGGGGGAACAATAAAACGCATGGCTACAAGGGGTAGTCTAGCTAAAGAACGTGAACATCCCATCAAAAATGCCAAGGAATTATTTGATTGGACTCAAAAGCGAAAGTAGGAGCAACTAACACAAATTTTCTTTTCTTATGCAACTACAACAGAGTATGAACATATCAAGGAGCAGCTTAATGAACAATATTCGAAAGCAATTACTATTCAGGGAACACAAAAACATCATTCATTTATTACAGTTTCCGTAGATAAAATAGAAGTTAGGCAATTTTCAAACTGTAATGATAGTAAAAAAATTGTAAACATTATGATAAAGTAAGAAATCTGTATCAAAATAGGACGCTCCATCATTGTATAAGAACATGAAATAAAATGCTTTCAGAAAAAAATATTCTTTATTTTATCAACTTGAAAAACATCCGAAAACAATCAAAAGTTGTGAATTTTCAGTAAATTTAATTTTAAAATTGCTGTATCTCGGAAACGGTAGCAATTAGCAAAATTTTCTCATATACCTTTTTTGTTACAAATTTTGCGTACTTTCATAAAATCGGGTCGAAAAGCATTCAAAAAGTATATTCAGACCATATTGAAAATCAACCTTTTTAAAAAAATCATAACTTTTTGTCTATGATTTCTCCATCTTGACTCACTGTGCAAAAGACTCCATTGTTTGTCTACTTTAAAATATAAAAAAACGGTTTTTGAAAAAATGGATTTTTAAGCTTTATTTTCGAAATAAAAAAAAATTACAATTTTTTTTTACAGTGTCATTTTTTTTCCTGATAGTTCCAACAATAACCTAAAACTTTGCGGAAGACACCAAACCGATCAGACAAATAGTTTTAATTTTTTGAAAATTGTTAAGGCTTTTTTTCTTAGGCCCTTCTCAAAAGTAACGCTAGGGTAAAAATGGCGAACCGATGATGCAAATAGGCATTTTTGGGTATAAAGAAAGCATATGCTAATTTTTAGTAAAATCAAAAAATACAAAAGTTAACCGACATTCGAATTCAAATGGAACCGCTCACAGACAGCACACTGAAAACCTCTTTCATTGCCTAACAATTCTGGAATCAAAAACTCGAACTTTGATTTCATTACTCATTTCTTCTAGGTTCAATCGAAACGTTCAATACTTTCCAGCTTTAAATGTCAAATAATTTACTTTGAAACGCTGCTAGTCAAATTATTTAACCCCTTGCAATTGCTGTGGCAGGTTTGCGATAATGTGAAGCCCTATCGGATCAAAAGCACCTATTTCGAACCGATTCTTTCCTTCTTATGAAATTTTGAACGTCGGCAAACACGGCAGGTATACTGAGTTTTTACCCCTTTGCCAACGAGGAAAGAAACCGAGGAAGCACCGAGCGGAAAGTGGCAACTTGTTGGATTTCTTAGCACTTCTGTTGTGTGTCGGAAAACTTTGTTTTCTTAAGATTGCAAACGAAATTGTTTCTGCAGTGTCGGATCACTACTAAGATTTCTCGCCTTCATTAAACTTAGCGGTGGCACGTAGACAAGAACGCGTAGGTGCAGACGGAAGAATTGTTCTGTGTTGCATAAACATTTTTTAAATACCACTGTAGAAACATACTTCTACTCTCAAATTTCTACATATTTTATGTGCAACGTTAATTTTACAATTCGACACCATACTATGGCAAGGGTATTTTGGAACAGGGTAACTATATTATAAATGAACTGAACAGAACTATTATCAGCATAACACTTCATGTCAGATGTGCTACCGTTGGAATTTAATTCATTTAAAGCTTATTGAAGTAATTACAAATATTGTCTTTTCAAGCATTCTGCTCTAAGATCTCTATCGGATAACATAATTCGTCACTAATTCTTGATAAACAATTAAGAGAAGTATTGAGTGTTCAATTAAATGTTCAAACTTAGATATTTTATCCTCCTAGTTTTGACGCAATTTTGACTTCGATAAGACCCTCTTTGACATTGTTACACTCTCCTCAACGGCTCAACCTTCATAGGTTGGTGTATAAGAGGGGAGTTATGATGGTGATTAATGGTGTCTGGGGGGACACGATGGATTTAAAGGCGATTTGGAAGGAAAAATTGATACAATAAGGCCGGAGGTGTTTTAACTTACGCCCCTATTGAAATCATGCCTACCTCCCTTCCTGAAAAGTACCTGAAACAGCTCTAGAACGCAATTTTATCCCCCAAGACTTTCTTGAATACTGTTATACATCTCTCCTGGAAATGATAAGCGAGAGGCTCTGGAAAAATGTTGTCTAGAGTAGCATCAAGCAGAAGATTCGGATAGTCCATTTTAAAAACGGTTTAAGATTTGTAGCCTAGTTCGATACCAATTTAGCAACTCTCAATATTTTTGTATCCTATATGAAATAAAATGAATAATCATGAAAGATCAGAAACTTCATTGTTCTCAATAGATTACATTCTGGATTTTCAATTATTTATTTCTGTTTTCAGCGACAATAGTGATATCGAAGATGATACTGGTGATGATGCTAAATCTGTGCGAACAACAGACGAAAACAAAAAGTAAGTCAATTTACCAATTTTCTCCCACCTCAGTAGTAGTGGTATACGTCTTTGCAAAGATTTATATGCTTTTAAGGTGAAGATGCATCGAAGCCACACCTCAAGTTTGAGAATATATCTAGAGAACCAGATAGCCTTTCATGTTGAAAACATCATCTATGGTCAGCACCCGCTTGCGACGAATCGACCAAGTTTTCAGCTTAAACGTTTACCTGATTCTCCAGATTTGTGCTCTAAAAGATTTGACGTGTTTGATTTATCTTAACCCTAAAAGCAAATCATACAAACAGTTTAAGTTCAGAGTTTAAGTTACGTTTTATTCAACTGAAACTTATTGCATAATTATTCCTAATTAATTCCTCTTACGCAACTGCTCATATAATTAAATCAATTTGTGCACCCACCCTGCTCGTCTACCCAAAAAGGCAAAACCACAGCGAAATCGAGAAGCGTCGACGTGATAAAATGAACACCTACATCACCGAGCTGTCGGCGATGATTCCCATGTGCCATGCCATGTCCCGGAAGCTGGACAAACTGACGGTCCTCCGCATGGCCGTCCAGCATCTGAAGACGATACGAGGGGCCGTTCACTCGTACACCGAGGGCCACTACAAGCCGGCGTTCCTCTCCGACCAGGAGCTGAAAATGTTGATCCTGCAGGCGGCCGAGGGTTTCCTGTTTGTGGTGGGCTGTGATCGAGGGAGAATCCTATACGTGTCGGAATCTGTTTCGCAGATACTGAATTATTCACAGGTATGCATGGGAGGCTAACATTGAACACTGAAATATTAAATTTTCGATGTTTTTCAGGGTGATCTGCTAGGTCAAAGTTGGTTTGATATTCTCCATCCTAAGGATGTGGCAAAAGTGAAAGAGCAGTTGTCTTCTTCGGATTTGAGTCCGAGGGAACGATTGATAGATGCTAAAAGTAAGCTTCATTACATGAATTACACCTAATAAATAATTTATTATGAATTCTTCTTATTTTTCCAGCAATGCTTCCGGTTAAAACAGATGTTCCACAAGGTGTGACAAGGCTGTGTCCAGGCGCCAGGCGTTCGTTCTTTTGTCGGATGAAGTGCAAAACGAATATTCAGGTGAAGGAAGAAGCGGAATCCAACGGCTCGACGTCCAGCTGCCATCGAAGGAAAAACAAAGTCAATTCAGGTGATTGATTGAAATACACTCCATTATATTTGTTCGATGCTTATTATATGGGGGTCGTAAAAAGAATCGGTTGTAAAAAATAAGGATGTGACAGTGTTTTTGAAAAATGCATCGTCTTGGTCGTTGACTTCAGTAAGTTTTGCATCAATCACAATGCAAAATTTATTAGAAAATGTAGAATTTCAAAGAAAGGCAACCTTTTTTGTAAACCATTGCAAGTCCTCTATGGCCGGACACCTCTTGTCCTCTATGAACGAAAAGTGAAAATGTTATCCTAATAAATGGGAACTAATTTATAATTCACTTTTTCATAAATGTAGGGTACAGAAAACAAACATCAACAAAAATAAGCATAAACATCAAAATTTTCGGTCCTTGGAGCCTTATAAAGTGCTGTAAACATGATGCTTTTAATGAAAATGAGCGCACGAGAAGCAGCCACAAGATATGATGGACAGTCATCTCTCCAAAATTCAATAATGAATCGTGTTAGGGAGATATCGTGTTACAGAATACTAAAACAGTGCAAATATGCGATTCATGGGACCATCGAGGTAGCCATGAACACCAAATTTTACTATTGTTCTCTAACTAGATATTGAGGTACGGAGGTCGAGTAAGTTATTTGGGAGTGTTGTTTGGGCATAGTCAGGCTTTGCGTTAGGGGTGGTAGGACTTACCTATCTCAAAGACTTTATTCACCAATTTTTCTCAAAATATCATTTTTTTTTAACAATTTTTAACTTTTTGTGTAGTTATTCTAAACCCTTGTATGTAACGTAACATAATTAAGGATGTAAACACTTCACGTTCTATGAAAGCGAGCAAAACAGTATCCAAAACGCGATTAAATTATCGAATCTCGTCTCCGAGATAGTCACTGACGTAAGAGTTGTAGTAACGAATTCCTTCGGAAAGGTAGTAAAGCCGTTAAAGGTCGAAAATCTTTTTTCCACAGAAGGGAAAACTTTCCACCGGTGCACGTAATTAGGCTGAATGCCGTTAGGCTGAAAGGGTCGTTAGGCCGAAATACCATTGTTATTTTCCTTCTTTTAATCAAAGGCTGTTCTTTCTAGTAAAATTTCATAACAGATATTGTGGCCTTATACGTATCTAATGCAAATTATCCTGATCCAATAACTAACAATCAATTGAACCTGAAAATTCATTCGGCGGCTTTTAAGGGTAATGCAAATTATCCTGGCCTATCCCTGTTAGTTACCTATTAGACTTCACGGTTCATTAGAACTATAGGTCATTTTCGGCCTAATGACCCTATCGATCTAACGACCCTTACGGCATAACGACATTCGGCCTAACGGCATTCGACCTAACGAGACAAAACTATTTCCACCAAGCAAATAATTTTCGACCTTTTGTCCTTTCGAATTTTTGTCTATCGACCTTTGTACTTATAAGTAAAAAGATGTTTTATCGCTGAGTTCTTATTTGTCAGCGATAAAACGTCTGTTTACATACCTATAAAGGTTTGTGGACAAAAGGTCGAAAGACAAAACGTCGAAACGACAAAAGATTGACCGCAAACGCTATTTTGGGACTAGTTTAAACATGGCTATAGGAAACCCCCCATAAGTTCTTTCCGGAAAATATCCAAGTATTTCTCCCGATATATCTCCAGACACTCTTGCTTAGTTTTCCTCCAGGAATTGCTTCGAAGATTTTTCAAGGCATTGTACTAGGAATTCCTCCGAAATAATCTACAGTAATCTCTGCAGCGATTTCTTCGGGGATTCCAATTGCGATATCACCCAGAGATTCCCTTCCGAGAATAATTTTTGATCAGTATGATTTTCTAGACCAGCTCCGAAAGGGCTCCAGGAATACCTGCAGTAATTCCTCCAGGAAATTTGACAGGAGTTCCTGTATGGATTCCTCCAAGGATTATTGCAGGGATTTCTCCAGGAAAATCTCTACATGTTTTTTTTTAGAAATTTTGCAAGGAGTTTCCGTAGCAATGCTGCAAGTGAATCCTTCATAGATTCTTCAAGTACAATTTTTACTGTAATTCCTCCAGGAATTTCTCCAAGGATTATTCTAGGAATCCTTCCAGATATTCCTCCAGGAATTCTTCGAGCGATTAATCTTGATATATTTTCAGAGATTCCTCCAGAGATCCCTTCAAAGATTAATCCAGGATAAATTCTATTGGGGATTCTTGAAGAAATGTCTTCAAGTCGCTCTCCAGGGTTTACACTAGAAGAAGGATTACTCCAGATATTTCATCAGAAATTCCTCCATGAATACCTCCAAGGATACATGCAGCAATATCCCCAGGGCTCCATGGGTTCCTACACGAATCGTTCCAGGGAATTCTCTAGAAATTCCAGCAGGAGTTCTACAAAAAATCACTTTACGAATTTTTGAGGGATTCCTCCAGAAATACCTCCTGGAATTCCCTCAGAAATTTCTTCAGAGATTCGTTCTGACTGTCTGAAAATCCATCCAGGAATTACTTCAAGAATTCTTTGAATTTCTCCAGGGATTACATTAGGAAAATTTCTACCAAGATTCCTCTAGGAAAATCCCTTCATGGATTCCTCTAGGAAAATCCCTTCATGGATTCCTCCAGATATTTCTTCAGCGATTTCTCCAGAAATTTCTTAAGATTCCTCCAAGACTTATCCAGGTATTTCTTCAAAAATATCTCTGGAGAGATATCTCCAAGGATTCCTGTCGCATAATCTTCACAGTTATTCTTTCAGGGAATCCTCTAAGGAGTACTCCAGGAAATTCTCCAGGGATTTCTCCTGATATACCTCCTGGGATTCCGTCAGAAATAAACCCACGTAACCTTTCATTGATCATTCAGCAATTTACCCAGGTAATCCTTCAGAGATTCCTACAGGAATTTCTCCAGAGATTCCTCCAGGGATTTACCCAGCAATTTTAAGAAAAATCTCTAGATGGGATCCTCTAAAAAGTTGTTCCAGAGAATTCCTTTAGAAACTTCCTCGCGTATTCATTAGGGACTCATGCAAGAATTTTTTTCCAAGGATTTTCCATTCATTAGGCAAGAGATTCTCCCAGAGATAGTTCTAGATATTGTCCCAAGTAATACTACAGAGATGTATCCATATTCTTCTTGAGGGGATCATCCAGGTATCTCTAGGGATTATTCTGAGGATTTTTTTATGAACTTTTCTACAGAATTCTCCAGAAATGGCTCGAAGAATTTTTCCAGCGATTCCTCTAGAAATTTATCCAGGGGCTTTTCAAAAACTTCTTCAGTGAAGGGTTTCCTAGAGCAATTCCTGGAAAATTTCTTGCAGGAATCCCTGGAGACACTGTTAGGATAATTTCTGATTCAATCCTCAGAGTTATTCATGAGGAAATCTCTAGGAGAAATTTCGGAGGCCAATAACGAATGTCTGGAAAAAAAAATCTCGGGAATTTCCTGTAGGATTACTTGGAAAAATCATTAGAGTGATTCATGTAGCGATTTTCTTGGAGATATCTCTGGGAAAATTTTCAAACGAAAATTTTGAAGTAATTTCTTGTAGAATTCCTGGCAGAAACTCTGAAGAAATTCCTGATAGTATCCGTAGAGGAATTCCTAAAAAAATCTGGAATAATTCCTGGAGGAATCTAGAGAGGTCTACCTGAGTAAATTTCTGCAAGTATGCTTGGAGGAATTTCTACAGAAATAACTGGAGTAATTCTTTAAGATCCCTGGAGGAATTCCTGGATAAAGCCAAGAATATTTTTAGAGGTTTTCTTGGTGGAATCCTTGGAGGAATCTATGGAAAGATTTCTTAAGGAAGTCCTAGAGGAATTTTAGGAGAAACCGTTTGAAGAAATCACTGAACTAATTCCTGGAGCATTCTATGAAATAAATTTCTAGAGGAGGGGGCCTAGCCAATACTTGTTTTACAGAAGTAATGTCAGTCGCAATAATCATGATTTTCAAAAATTTTGTAGTTTCAACAGATTTGTATTGATTTCGTATATTTTTTTTATTTTGTCTCATTTTGTGACTGTACAAATCGTGGGTGGCTGTACAATGCTCAGCTCTATCGATTTTGAGAAATCTAAATATACTACAACGTCTACTTAAGAAGATGCAGGGTACCTAAGCTATCTTCATAGACGTTGTGGGACAGTAGCGTAGCTAGAGTTTTGGTAGGCCGGTGCGGAGGTAGATTTGGGGGCTCCAAGGGTTTGCGAAATATGCCTATCATTCGTGATTGAAATGTCAAAAAATATTCTGCCGGTTAAAATTCACCCAGCCAAGATTTCCACCATGAAGTAGTTTTTTATGCTATGTCTTGTAGAATCAAAACACAAGTTTCTATATGTTTCTGTTTAAAAGGATCTTTAAAAATATTTTTGGATAACTGTGTCTATGTTGCACGGCATTTAGTAGTATGCTCATGGTTATTGAACTCGTGAAACAAATCTTGAAAGAATTCATAGGAAAATATCTAGTGAAATCTGCGCTAATCACTGATTTGTTGTTGTTGCTTTTGATGCTGATCTAGGATACAATCAAGATAAAATGTTTGATTTTATTAAAAATATATTTTTATTTGAGGAATTCCCAACGAAAATCATAAAGGTACCCTTAGGAAAAATTTTGGAATATACATTGAAAAAATAACAAGCAGAGATTCTTCTGATGTAAAAATATTTTCGTGGAACTCTGTCAAAATTCCTTAAACATTCGGATTTTTTATAAAGTCCTTATAAAAGAAGTCCTAGAGAAATCTTAAAAAAAGATCTTTAAAAAACTGGTTGATTCGCTAAGGAGTTTCTGGGGTGATAACTGCTTCTATCACTTGAAGAACTACTTGTAATAATGAACGAATCCAAGAGAGGCTCTCTGGAAAATATGAAGGGAGAATCTAAAAGGATTTACAATTATCTGAGGAATTAAAACTACTAAGATGAATACAAGAAAAAAGATCCTCAGATAAATCTCAAGGAATATATTTTAAATGAAAAAATAATTCGTTAAAGAACCCCTGAGGTAATTGGTAAAGAAATACTAGAAAAAAAAAACACAGAATTTCTTCACCAAGGGTACACCAAGAAATCTATTCAGTGGTTTCAAGAGGACATTGTTCAGACGATTCCTCAGTGGAATTCATGGTTGAAACCTTGATAAGTCTTAAAATGTTTCCTGTATAAATGCTTAAAGAATTCTTGAAAATATTCAGGTAGAAATTTTGGGATTCTTTGTAGCAATTTCTTTAAAAGTCCTTTAACGTGAAGATAAATCTGGGGAACCAATCATCCGTTTAAGCTGAAAACTTAATCGATTGGTCACTAGCTGGTGGTGACCAATCGATTAAGTTTTCAGCTCAAACAGATGTTTGGTTCTCCAGATTTGTGCTTTTGAAAATTTGATGTTTGGCTTCGATCTATCTTCACCATAATGAATTAACGTCTATATAGGAACGCCAGATAAATTACTACTAGCAATGTTCAAGGTTTTAGGAAAAGGATTCTTTTCCAAAAATTACAAGAAAAGATTCATGGTGTCATTGCTTAGAATATTCTGCGGAGTTTTTACATGTAAGCGCTGGAAAATGTTTTCTAAATTTGTTGCTAATGTAAATTCTGAAGAAATCCTGTTAGAATTTATGCAAAAAATCCTAAAAGAATTTCGGAACAAATTCGTGGATAATTGTTTTCATATTTTCAACAAAATAGGGGCCTAGATAGCCATAGCGGTAAACGCGCAGCTATTCAGCAAGACCAAGCTGAGGGTCGTGGGTTCGAATCCCACCGGTCGAGGATCTTTTCGTAATGGAAATTTTTTCGACGTCCCAGAGCATAGAGTATCTTCGTACCTGCCACACGATATACACATGCAAAAATGGTCATTGGCATAGTAAGCTCTCAGTTAATAACTGTGGAAGTGCTCATAAGAACACTAAGCTGAGAAGCAGGCTATGTCCCAGCGGGGACGTAACGCCAGAAAGAAGAAGAAGAATTTTCAACAAAATCTTAGACGAATTTCTGGATACGGTTAGTAAAAAAATGTTGATTAAATCCTCATATAAATTACCAGGTGACATTTCAAAGAAAAAATCTATGATTACTGGTAGGTATTTTCGGATGATATAAAAAATAATACCTGACGGAATTTCGATTTACAGTCACTGTTCAAAATAAAAACATAAAACTTAAATTTGTAAAATTAACTTTTTTGTATATTAATTTGTTTGTGCTCCAAATATTTTACCCAGCCTTGAGACTCCAAAGTGGTCTCGAACATAAAAGAAAATAAATACATATTTGCATCGACCTGAAGAGTAAATGAAAAATCGAATTCTTTGGCTTACTCATTCTAAGAAATTCATAGAAATACCTCAAATGTTGGTACCTGAAAAATTTACATCTTTAGCCTTAAACTCATGTTTATGTATATATAATATAGAAGGTCTCTGTATGTAGGTCGTAAAAAAGTGTGTACAAGTTAAAAGCTCACCAATGCTCCAGATTTTTGGAGGCCTACAAACTTGGGTATTTTGATTGTAAATCAGAATTCATAAAGTATTATACATATATTAAAATTTATAAATTCAAAGCCGTGAGACTCAATATCCTAAAAATTGGTATCTGAGCCTACTTAAGTATCTACAACAGGGCCGTGTTTTGCTAGTAGAAGACTGCACACTCAATCTGTTCGGTAAAAATAACTGGGTTTTTGAACTACCGAAAAAGTCAGTAAACTAAAAAAAATGTCAGAAGCATAGCATAGCATAGCATAGACTGACTGTACATGTCAATGGTTGCTACTCCGTGATTGATCGGAACTGGTAAGAATTACACTACGATCCAAATAAATAAGGGATGGGAGTTTCCGCTTACTCTTGAAGTGCAATTTTAGCAGATCTAATATTATTGATCAAAAACGGCGTCGGCCAAGTCCTTACAGTCAGTTGGGATGGGGAACGAAAATTAGGGTGTAATGATTGTTGCTTCTAGAGACCGAGAATACCTCTGCATCTCCACAATCACCACAGGAAGGGTGTTTATTAGTCAGGGAGGAAAAGATTTGGGAGTCACCTCTGGTCGGTGATGCGATCCATGGACAAGGCCCAACTAACATTCACTCATTTATTAAACACCATTATGGCAGTTTTATTCAGCATCATGTTTAATAACATTTTAATTATTTTCATGGCCAACCTTTGTTCAGGCGTTGTTCACACAAATTTGGAGAAACTTTAAAGCATGTCGTCGAAATCCAACTTTATTTTTCAGCTTTTAAAACGTTTAACAAGCATTTAGTTCAGCTTTTATACGACTGGTTCAAAAATAATTAAAAAATAAATAAAAAACAAAAACATATTTTTCTGGGCGCATCAAATGTAGTGTACACAATTATCATAACAACCATATTTAAAAACCGCCTGGATACTGGATTCGAACTCGAGACCTTCCAATCGTCAGCGGTATGCCTTGCCATCTGCGCCATCCTAGAATTGATGAATAAATCGTCCTCTCATAGCTGAATATTGATCATGTTTGAGCTTCTATTCGACATCGTCTAATCAACACATGGTACGCTAATCAACAACTGAACAAGCATATTATTCAGCTGCTGTTTAGTGCTGATTCAAGCTGAGTTCAGTCGGCTATTTTTAGCGCACAGTGAGAAAATTTAGGTCAATGATGGTCAAAAATAACGTTTATATACACAAAGTGAAATCAGTCTGAGATGATTAAGGTGAATATGCATCGAAGCCAAACCTCTAATTTTCAAGAGCACATTAATCTAATTTCGTAATAAGTTTTAATTTGTTCAAAACTTCAATTTGAATGATTCCTTAACTTAAATTTAAATTCATTTATTTTATAAATTATATTTGTATTAATTATTTATATTATTGATTTGTATTTTTCATAAACCTATTATGCATTAAAGAAATAGTCCTCTGTATGAATATATTTAACTTATTTGAAGTATTCTGAGGACTATGCGCCTGAATATAAATACGTTCGAATATCTTGACGCGTGGGATTTTTTTTTCCAGAAATGGCCAAGTAAATCATTTTTCTTAGATTGCACTATTCAGTTGTGAAGAAATGTCATTTCAAATGTAGCTCGCTATAGAAATTTATTTAATCAATTCTGTCAAAGAAATTTCCACTTTTCTTGTACGGAACAACATCCCGAGCAGGCGAAAAGAGCTTAGCAATAGCAAATTATAATATGGATAGCTAAAAGTGGTATTAACCAGATAGATGTAATATATAAAAGTTCTGGAAGCGACATCTGAAATTAATATCATACAAAAAACAAATAAAATTTGGATATTGTATTTAGATTCTTTATGTCAATCAAGTCAATATCACGCTTTGTTTGTTAGTACTTCGCTCCTACTAGGAATACTTAGCTGAAATGTTTGTTTTTGTTTTTCAAAATAATTCTACATTTCCGGAGGCTGACCATGTTTATTTTCTGAACGACTATTTAAAAAGTTTTGAGAAAGCATAAGTTATAAGCTTTGAAATGCATTCCGAACTCAACACGAATTTCGGATATTTTGTCCATTTTATGAAATTTAGTTAAAGTGTGATCGCTTTTACAAGGCTTATTTATTGCTGAACAATGTGTTTGTTAATCATCATTTTGGCCTCTATTGGATCAACTGTTCTTATAATATACTGAAGCTGAATTAGGATTTTATAAGATACTTATTCAGCTCTTATTCATGCTTATGTAAAACATGTGGAAATAGCTGAAGTGTGACGCAAGTAAAACGTTAGTTCGTCTTCTGAATATCCTTTTATACATATTCATATGTTTAGTGGAATATTGGCTTTTTAATTGGGGGAAACATGCCTTGTTCAGCTCATTAGTAAAACAATCTTGACTAGTCGAATGAGAATCTTTGGAAACGTTTAATAAGTGGCGATTCAACTTTTGTTCATTCTTATACAACTTTAAAGTTGCTTTAAAGTTTCTCCAAATTTGTGTGAACAACGCCTGAACAAAGGTTGGCCATGAAAATAATTAAAATGTTATTAAACATGATGCTGAATAAAACTGCCATAATGGCGTTTGATAAATGAGTGAATGTTAGTTGGGAATCTTTGGAAACGTTTAATAAGTGGCGATTCAACTTTTGTTCATTCTTATGCATAACGTTGAATATTGACCTATGTTTTGTGTTAAAAAAGCACCTTCTCAGCTTTGTATAGAGCAATTACATGTATATATTTTAAATTATATGAAACAGGAATAATGCCGATACTTGTAGTGACGAACCATACATAGTTTGTTTGAAAATTACATATGAGTATTACTGTGCATTTTGTCTCGATATGGTAGAAGTTTTTAAAAATACGTCAACGTTCACAATGTCGAACAATTCAAAAGATAATTTTTAATAATTTCAAAAAGAGAAAAATATATGTATAATGAAATTGTATAAAAAAAATCATAATGCCGGCACTTATAGTGACGAACCACACAAAGTTTGTTTTAATATAACATAAAGGTTCCGCTTTCAAGAAAAAATGTGTTATCATAAGCATGAAACGAACTCACCAGTTGGTAATCCATTCTCGACTGGACACAAAACTGACACTGACTACAAAACTTCTTGGCGTTCCAAAAGTAAACAGTCTTGCTTGGGCCTTCCCAAATACCTACCCAGCAACACGCTCCAAAACAGGGAAAAAACAGTTCTCTGACGACGAAAAAACGCGCGAAACCGTGAAGAAAACCAATCTGATGACGCAAAACCGAACCGTCCTGCTTGGGCTTCAGAAATTGAAAAACAGAGATTTTTCACTGAAATTTTGCAGAGAGCTTTCTTTTTATATCATAGGTATATTGATAAAAAATAAAATATAGTGAAATTTGCTGTTCAATTACGCGTGGCGACAGTTTTCATTTTACTGACTTTTTCGGTAGTTTCAAAACCCAGTAAAATTTTACCTACCCCAGTAATTTAATCTAAGTGTGTGAGTTCTCTCATGCGTATCAGGTATCAGAAGGCTGGCTCCAAAGGCACGTTCCCCACCAGTTGGGAGATTTGTGCCATCGCCATATTTGAGCCTATTTCATCATCTACCCGATGGGAGAGGAAAGGGAAGGAAAAGATGGGAGGAAATAGGAGTGGGGTCCCTTGAAGAGGGAAGATCGCATAAGCGAAATGAGAGCATGTAGCTCCATACCACAATGGGTTCGAGCAGCGCCCTAAAAAGGGCACTGCAAAACGCATGAGCGCAAAGAGAGCCTATAGCTCATCACCACAGCGGGTTAAGAATAACAGAATGTCCTGAAGATTCAGGCTTCTGAATTCAGTTTCACTTAATAAGTGTTTACCAAGTAATTGGAATCGCATTTGCGAAAAAACTGAACAGTTACATATCAGGTGATACGAAGTTCCATAATCGGAATCACAACTATCCACACAAATGAGTCAGCACGCTGAATATTTGCCATATGATAGTTGAGTCGGCAGTGGCCTGTCAACGCTCTGACCAAGAGACTGTAATTCTGCTTTGACAGATTTGTTAAATACTTCGCCACCCTTGGAGATGGCTCAGTAATGTACAATTTTGTTTGACGACATGACTCCAAACTATTCCAATATTGCTTGTGCTGAGTTGCCGCCCAAGAGTTTATCTTAAGCTTCACCCAGCACTTCGAAATTGGAATAGCCGGCTCAGGGCCAATGAACTCATGCGATGCTCCATCGCGAGCTAGCTCATCAGCCAATTCATTTCCAGCGATGGAAGAATGGCCAGGTACCCATACAAGGTTTACAGAGTTGACTGAATTCAGTTCCTCAATTTGAGTTCGACATGCGATAACAAGTTTCGACCTTGAGTTGGCCGAAGCGAGAGCTTTTATAGCAGCCTGACTATCTGAACAGAAGTATATGACTTTACCCATTACGCGTTGTTGAAGTGCTGATTGCACTCCACACATAAGAGCAAATATTTCCGCCTGAAAAACGGTACAGTTTCTACCAAATGAGTAAAACTGATTCAGCCTGAGCTCACAAGAATATATACCTGCACCAGTCTACCTTCAAAAAGGGAGCCATCAGTGTAACATACTATATTGTTTGATATACTTCTTTCCAAATAGCCAGACGTCCACTCTTCCCGTGAAGGGAATTGTGTGGTAAATGTCCAGTAAGAAAAGTGCAATTGTGAGATCACTTGGAGCAAGGACAATTTTGTCCCAATTCACCAAAAGTGGAAACAACGAAGTGTGTGTAGATCTACGATTCACTGGATTAGATCCAGTACCCATAAACGGTAAGAGCAAGAAAGTGCTTCTTGTTTAAGATATATGTGTAGTGGCGCAACGTCGAAAATGGCCTCAAGCGCTGCTGTGGGAGTTGTAGAGAACGCACCAGACATCGCCATCAAGCACATCCTTTGGAGATGGCCCAATTTTGATTGGATTGTTCTCACTTCGCCCTTTTGCCACCACACAAGACATCCATATACCAATATTGGTCGAACAACTGTTGTGTAAATCCATTTGATATATTTGGGTTTGAAGCCCCAAGTTTTATCAAAGGTTCGCCGGCATTGACCGAAGGCCATGCAAGCTTTTTTGACTCTGAAATCAATGTGAGATGTCCATGAAAGTTTGGAATCTAGAATGACTCCGACATACTTTACTTGATCAGTCACATTAATCTCAGTGCCAAAAAGACGTATAGGTCGAATTCCTTCGCGGTTTCGTCTTTCCGTAAAAAGAACAATAGATGTTTTATTCGGGTTAACCGAAAAGCCATATTGGCGACACCAACTCTCGACTACCTGAAGTGCACTTTGCATCAGGTCGAATAGGGTGCTAATGCACATACCAACTATCAGAGCTAGATAGTCGTCGGCAAATCCATAAGTTGGAAAACCGCAATTATTGAGTTGCCTCAATAGCGTATCTGCTACGAGACTCCACACAAGTGGCGACAAGATTCCCCCTTGGGGGCATCCGCAAACACTCAATGTTCGTATCGCTGCTTGACGCAATGTCGAGAAGAGATGTCGGTTTTTGAGCATTTGATGAATCCATGCATTTGATTGCATTTTGAGCATTTGATGAATCGTGCGGCTTCCAATATGGCATCGAAAAAAAACCTTATCAAAGGCACCCTCAATATCCAAGAAAACACCCAAGCACGATTGCTTCTGAGCGAATGCTTTCTCGATATCGTATACAACTTTGTATAAAAGAGTCATAGTGGACTTTCCAGATTGGTAAGCATGTTGATTCACATGAAGAGGCATGTTTGCCAAATAAACATCACGGATGTGATGATCGATTATGCGTTCCAGACATTTCAGAAGAAAAGAGATCAGACTGATTGGTCTAAAACTCTTCGCTTCTTCATACGACGCACGTCCTCCTTTCGGGATAAACTTTACAGTAATATCACGCCAGGATCTGGGAATATACCCGGTAGCAAAACTGCTTACAAGTAGCTTTTTCAAAACATGTTTGATAAACTCAAACCCCTTTTGGAGCAGAACAGGATAAATCCCATCCGCTCCTGGAGATTTAAAAGAAGCAAAACTATTAAGTGCCCATTGAATCGATTCAGTAGTTACGATAGTGCGAGCCGAGGCCAGAGACTCGTAACTACATGAAAAGACATTTGGTTCATCCGTAGATGCTATGTCCACACATCCGGGGAAGTGTGTATTGAATAGACATTCTAAAACTTCTTCATCGGAAGAAGTAAAGTCACCATTAGGTAAGCGAATTTCGTTCACTTGGAAATCCTTAGATTTTGCAAGGATTTTGTTCAGCCGACTGACTTCACTCAAACTGGAAACATTTGTACAAAGGTTTTTCCGGCCGGATCGTTCAGCAGAACGAAGAGCCTTCTTGTAAGCCTTGCGAGCCGACTTGAACGACTCTGATCCAGCTGAACGGCGTCTGTTCCAACTCCTTCTACATTGTTTCCTGAGTCTAGTCAGATCGGAATTCCACCATGGGGTCCCTCTTGTAGTCTTTACAGACCGCAGAGGACATGCTTCAAAAATAAAATATGGTGAAATTTGCTGTTCAATTACGCGTGGCGACAATTTTCATTTTACTGACTTTTTCAGTACCGTAAAACGGGGTAACTTTGATAGTTTTTTCGAAGAAAACTTGAATATTTATGCATGCTGTTTCAAAGAATAATAATTTATATTTTTAAAACAGGTACTGGCATCCTAGCTATCGATTGCAGTCGATAGATTTCCAAAAGATTCATTATGAATGGATATATAATTTTTCATATAATCGAAAGTTGGTTTTCTGTTTTGGGGTAACTTTGATAATGGAGTATGAATCGAACAAAATTGAATGAATAACGAACATTTGTAGGGCATTGCATACCTCTAGGCGTTTAACGTTATATGGAAATTTCTGACTTAGATTACAAAAATGGTCCCAGTTTGTGAAAATGCTATTCGCTAAGAGATTTGTGAACGTATTCAAGTTCTATGCTAACTAGGCTGTCAAAGATAAGTGGCCAACTATTCAAAACTACATCAAATAGTGATCGTAGAACAGATTGTTTGTAAGCGTTTCGAAAATGCTAAAATTGTGTCAATTTTTAATATTCGTATAAAAAGCCTCAAATGCACTTGATTCCAATGAAAACAGCTTTGACATGAAGTGTCATACTAATACTCTTTACTTTTGCATTTGTTTTGCTTAACCGATTAACAGAAACTTCGTTATTTCGTTTAATATGTTGTGGGTCTCGCACTATCAAAGTTACCCGCATTATCAAAGTTACCCCGTTTTACGGTAGTTCCAAAACCCCAGTAAAATTTTTCCGACCCCAGTAATTTAATCTAAGTGAGTGAGTTCTCTCATGCGTACAATCGATTCAACAACAACAAGGAAAATAACTTACAAAACAAATATTTGTGAAGGCCCCTGAAATATGGGGGCCCACAGCCACGATCCCTGGGGCCCCCGGGTCACTATAAACCTAGCTCTAAAATATTACAAGAGATAATCAAGGGGTTCCTGTACATCGTTGATCCAAGTCTTCACCAAAACTTATGCTTGGCTACATTTTTTTTTTGGGATCCTACAAATTGTAATTTTCCTACAAGCTATATCGAACTTTTGATGCTATGAGAAATCTTCATTGCGATATTTGGGCCACTATAAGATGCACCCCCCTAGCTACGCTACTGGGTAGGGATATTGTGTTAGTAGGGTAGGTTGTAGAAGAGGATGAGCTCAATTCGACAATTCAGATAGAGCATTATTGAAAACATAAATATGACAAAAAGTACATAAATATGTTTTTTGAATTTACCTGATATATCCGAACCATTACTGAAAGAGAAGTTCTAATTAGTTACATATAAAATGACACATAATTTCACTGCACTACGCGAACAATATACTATCACTATTGCACAGCCTTACGCGAACGACGTAACTGACTTCACTGAGCGCGTAACACGATTGATCCTGACCGCATCGTCCGCCCCCGCAGGAGAAAGCATCGCGATTAACGGATCACACACTTCCGACGAAATATATATAAAATAACTGATCTTTTTTATTCTTTCAGACAAAAAATATTCGGTAATCCAATGCACCGGTTACCTAAAATCTTGGGCCCCAGCAAAAATCGGTCTGGAAGAACACGAAACAGATGGCGAGGGCGAATCGTGCAATTTATCCTGCCTAGTAGCCGTCGGACGAGTTCAGCCCAGCCTCTTCCAGAATCAAATTTCCGGAAACGGAAATCTCACCAATCGACGTGTAACAGTAGACGGCGGTGGTAATAACGCATCAACCGGAACCAATGGCTGTAAGGGTTTCAATCGGAACAACATTCCTAACCTGAGAAATGTACAATTCATATCGCGCCATGCAATGGACGGCAAGTTCCTATTCGTAGACCAGCGGGCCACTCTGGTGCTGGGGTTCCTTCCACAGGAACTTCTGGGCACCAGTATGTACGAATACTACCACCACGAGGATATTCCGGCACTAGCCGAATCACACAAGGCAGCTTTACAGGGAAATCAATGCGTAACGACACCGGTCTACCGGTTAAGGACCAAAGAAAATGGGTTTGTGCGACTGCAAAGTGAATGGAAATCTTTCCGTAATCCATGGACCAAAGAGATTGAATATCTGATAGCGAAGAATAACGTCATTCTGGTGGACCTGGCCGAAGGAACGGGCGGAAGTTACGGAGGAACGAGCGCCAACGTCCAGAGTAGATGCAACGGGAATGGAACGACCACCGGGAACGAGATCAGTGACGGCAACAACAACGAAAGTAACGGACAAAGTACGGTTGGATATGAAATTTTTAACCATTGTAAGTAATGGTTTGGCGTTAGGAATTCCATTGGCAAAGTACACTGTATCGAAATTTTTAAGTTTGAAATTCAAAAATGTACTTTAAGAGAACGCTTCAGCAAAAAAATGGATATGAATATTTTACTGACTATTTGTTCATTTTAACATTTTCAGCAAATGGCCGTGAAATACAACGAATGATAAACTCGCATGTAGAGGCTAGTAAGATAGGACGTCAAATTGCGGAACAAGTCTTAGACCATCAACGCAGGATAGGGGATTCATCTTCAGGTGAGTATATTAGATATATGCACAACTTTCCTCCTGTGTGGGACGTTTATCGGTATCGACGTCAAGATTGACATTGAGCCTAGGGAGTGGCATTGGGCCAAAACATAATCTGAAATATCTCAGCTAGTGTTAGGGGTTTTAATATTAAACTATAGTTTAGTATTCTTTGAAGTCATCTCAAAGAAGCCCTTTTCAAGTTGTCACTTTTAAGGTTTCATAAAAAATCTGACTTTTACGCGGATGAATACTATTTTGAAACATACAATTTTTGTCCATCATACTAATTGTTATTGTAAAGCTTTTGAAAACTTGAGCAGATGACGATTCTTTTAATTTGTTATTATTGCGAATCAATTCTAGATTGTTTGGTCTCTCACTTTTAAAAGGAAAACGATTGAGCCGATTTTCATACGTCTTTCTTCAAAGGAAAATAAACGAATTTCAATAATGTGATTAGTATTTGCAAATACATTACCCATGAACGTATTATCATATAAGGCAGAACATTTCAGGTAAAATTGCAAAAGTTGTCTTAAAATAAATTAGGAATTACACATGTTTCGTCCAATCTCACTCCCAACGACAGTACCGTAATTTCGGGTAAAATTGATATTTTCGACGGTTGCCACTTATACCGAACTTTCCTAACATAACCAATGACAAATGATCAAAAGACAACAGGTTGAAATGACACAGACAGGCATCAAGTCAAAATTTGGATGTCCTCATGAAACCCTTTGAAACTCCTGGAAATCTCTGGTTATTTTTTTTTAAGAAAAACTTGGGAATATCTTGTGAATATCTGCAAACGTTTTGAAAACTCATGGAGCCCTTTGAGAACTAATGTGTACAGTAAATATCATGATCATCATTCAGTTCACTAGATAGAAATAGTACCAAGCTAGGTTTATTGCTTAGCTATTTATAGTCGAATCATAACAACCTGGGAGGGAAAATCCGATACGAAATTTATGTACGTCAAGGAGAGCCGAGATTCTGCTGTCACGAACTGTCACTGTGAGCCCAGATCTTAAACAATGGACAATCATTATAAAAGCGCGTAATTGATCAAAACATATTTTTACCTTTTATCAAATGTGACAAAAAATCGATTGAAAAGCTATTCAAGCTTATTCAAAAGTAATGTAACGATAGCACCTTTTCTTCGGATATAATATAGAGTATTCAAATACGCATAATTTTACTTTTTCCAATAAAAACGAAAATGAAATGCATAGATTACTTTGGCCCTTTTTCCATGTTTGTCCAGAACGATCGAAGGTACACAACAAAATAAAACTAACGATTTTCATCAAGTCTGCCAGATAACAACTATAATGATTATGCTCTTTGTTTACGTATGTATAGTATTTTTTGCCCTGAACCAAATAGCGCCTTCCGCATTTTACTTGCGCTGCCTTTTTTGTACATTAAACCTATTGTCGGAAGTAGTGCGCTGTTTTGTTCATCAGATGCTTTAACCCGCTAATACCCAAATTTTTTTTTTCGATTTCAATATTATTTCGTTATTTCAAATCATCCTAAACATGTTCTGGCCAAAGATTAAATTTTATTCGCAAATTTTTGAACTTTTTGATTTTTCAATTTTTATTTTTCAATATTTTTATCTTTTTTTTGTGTGTTTTTGAAGTCTGTTCTGGTTGTTGATTTTTGGCAATAACACAAATTTAAAGGTTACTAGATCAATTTTAAATGATTCAAAATTATGTGGAATCACGAAATGAATTCTGTTTGTTTATTGTTTTCCTGGTAACGGAGTATTTTTCAATCCAGTATTCATTAAAATTTGTTCTTTGTCTCGATCTCTCCCAATCTCGATTGTTCCTTCGATATCGAGATGTGGAGAGTCGACTGTAACTTCATATATTATTTTTGTTGTGATCGCTCTGGAAAGCACTATGAGAAGTATGAGGGTGAGTGAAAAATGAAGGGGGAAGTGAGGTACCATATTAGAGGCCATTTTGGTACTCAATCAACTATGTCCTTAAGTGCCCGTAATATGAATCAAATCGGTAATTTTAAATAAATCTAAATGTGTGTCATTTTCATAATTCCTGGAAGCCTTTGATAAGAATTCCGGACAGCTTATGAAAATCTTAATTAGAAAAGTCAAATCATCAAGCTAATTAGAGAGACCTCTATGGCAGTTGTGCATTCTTAATTTTCATAGATATCTATTGAAATGCTTATTCAAACGAGCCTCGAAAGTGAGAACTTTTGACTGATAAATATTGAGTAACTGACACAAAAGAAGGCTTCAAGTGGTAGTCGAAACAAGCGTATATGTCAAAGATAAGCAATTAGAGTAGAATTAAAAGATACAAGGTAATCAATTCTACATTCTTGATTTTATATTGATATTCTGCTCAGAGGGTTCGGATACACTAAATATAGGTAAAAAAAAATATCGAAAGATTTCGTGTGAAATGTTTCCTATACAAAGTAGAGTATTTGGAATTTGAAGCTGCTTGGAATTTGAACCAGAACGGTGCTCGACAACCGAATTGACAGCTGGTATGCCTGGGTTGTGCTACTTTTCCCCCAAATGCCTCGTTTTTCAGGGTGATAAACGAACCTTTTATCTGATTGCTTCCTCACGGTGTCTTTTTCATGTAACTTTATAACAAAAAATTCGGCATGTCCCAAATTTGGACCAATAAAAGACAAGACCTTCCTCTTTCATTTGCTGCTAAAATGAAATTAATCCATCGGGGGGTCTAGTGCAATTTTTTTTGAAATTTTGTTGTTTGTAATATCATTTTAAATGCACCGTAAATTAATAAATTTTGGTGAGGTGAACTGTTTAAACGGATTTAGATGTAAATGTTGCAAAAAAACAGTGTCAATATTATGGAGATTATATACTAGACAGCCTAAAAATTTACAGGCCAAGACCGAAATTTAAATTTTTGAGTTATCTCTCTTTTGCTTTTATCCATTGTTGAAATTTGCATTGCTTTTAAAACTAAGTATGTCAAACAACCTCTTTTCAATTTTTATTTGTAACTCAAGAGCAATATTCATCTTTCTGACTTAGTTTAGGAACAAGCGATCGAAAGAACAATAAGTCGAAAGACAAAAAGAAGACAAGACAAATGGTCGAAAATGCAAAAGGTCAAAAGGACCAAAGGTTGAAAGTGATTTGCATTATGGGAAATTAAATCATTTTTGAAAGAAGATTTTTGACCTTTTATCCCCTCTTTATTCCTTTTCGATCTTTTGTCCTTTCGACCTTATGTCATAGATTCTAGAAAATTGAGAAGTTCACATTTTTGCTAATGACAGACGCAATATAACATTTCATAAACCCAATAAGGCAATCCATGAGACAGCTGCGATCAACTGTTTTTTTTGTTTACCATGTGCTTTTGACGTTTCGCGATCGGAGTGACTTTCAATTACAAAGGAAAATGTTAAGCTCCGATAACACTTGCATGATTTGTTTACTCTTTCATTTCGGTTGCATTCACACTTTCAGCTGTCAGTCCTATCACGAAAAGTCCTCATGGATAGCCTTATATTCCAACCCAATTGCAATAGCAATGCAATATTGACACTATTGTCCATGTGTTTGTTGTGAGAATTGACGGAACATTACTTTTGTTTGCGATGGCAAAACAAACAGAATTGCTGACAAATATTCTCAGATTAGCAGCCAGTATATGGCTGAAAATCTCGTAAATAAAGATAAAACTACTAATAATAATGCTGACGAATATACACTTCCTTTTTAAATTGATGATTGAAAAAGTGCAAATGAATTCATACAAACATCGAAAGGTTTTATTCATAACAAATCTACCTGTGAAAGATTGATCGTGTTATCGTAACATTTTGCATAGAGATCTCAATAAGTGCTGTAATGTTTAGTTTTAGCATAGTTTTATTAGAGTTGTACGAAATTCTATACTAATTCATAAAACAAATACATTCAATAAGCTTAGAAAATATTACTCAGTATTTTTACGATTTTACTAGCTTAACAACGAAATCATACGAAACTTTAACAAATATATCAAGTGAATCGATTACACCAAAAAAGGTGAACTTCAGGCATACAGACTTGTTTGCTATATATATATATTCAGCAGATCTCAAGTAGGTGCAGAGCTACTTGGGCACTTCCATGATTCACTTTGGCATGGGGGGTTTTTGTCGGCCGAATTGTCTGAAACTTTGCCATTAGAGGCACTTCAATGCGACACATATTGTGGCCAAATATGTTCCCAGTAGTTTTCGAAAAACCCCGCTGCAGAAGTGAATCAAAAGTGCCAAGAATAGGATCCGGCTACCTACTATGTTTTGTATAGCTTTGTTGTGTTCAAAACTTATAAAAGCGCCAGCTCGAACGACTTTTGATGCTAATCATGCATCAAACGACGTTCGAGTTGGCGCTATAATTGATTTAGAAGAGTCACAGGGATTCAAAATCATGAAGTTTGAGCTGTCGCATGCCTAGTTTTGGTGCTGAAACCTAGTGGTCCCATATTACGGGTTTTCCGGTGGTCATTTCGGTGCTCCAAAAGGACCAGAAAAACCATCAATTCATTCATTCAAACATGATAAATCGTTATGAGTTGGACACAATTCATTTGGTTTTTTGGCATCAATCCGAGTAATTTCATCGAATTGTCCAGATTGGCTACCTTCCGGGTCTCCAGGAACCGGTTCCGCATGGACCATATTGGACCGAGTTTTTCAAGGGATGTGCACCGATAATTGGTTCCTTATTACAGATAAATTTTATGACAAAATATCCGTCAACCGAAGAGTACCGATGTGATTATGAATTACACACACAAAACTGCGATGGAAACTTACTTTTCGGATGTTCCGGGTTTCCGGAACCGGGTATGAATAACTGAATGATTTGAGAATCTCTATTTTCAGTCCACGTAAATACCTATTCAACAATATGAGGACGCTTCAGATTACTTGTTTAGTTACGAAACTACAGGTTGTCAAAGTAAGGGTCTCTAAAGGGACTTTTTTCAGATGTAGCAGGTTCCCGGTGGCCACAATGACGCAACTCCAGATGGGTTTCCGAAAATCAACATGTGTTTCATTCAGGGGCGATTCCATAACCTCAAATCTATCTGTTCCACGAATAGAAATTCTTGAATTTCAGCAACAAATTGGCATGTATTGAGTAGAGATTTGTTAGAAAAAACAATATCAATAATTAACTTTTCGATTTATAATCTATATTTGCCGAAATAGTCATTTCTAGAATCGTAGAACAGGTAAAAAGTGAGGTTACGAGTCGCGACTGGTTTCATTTCAGCCCAACAGAACTAAATTCAGTCAACACACTGATTTTTTCGAGCTGTTCGAATTCTCGGGTCGAAAACGACCCTAAGTCACAATTTGTAACTTTTATTTTATGGAAGCTCCCTAAGAGGACATACAAAACTTTTGTTTCCGCAAAAATAAATGATCCCACAAAAAAAAAATACCTAATTGTCAGAAAACGTCAAATTGCTAGGTTATTTTAATCAAAAGTTACAATGATTTGATTTTTGAAATGGGTCGAATTTTCCACGCATCGATATAGGCGATTACTTTTCTGTTGAGGTGCATACTTCGCTTTAATCGGTAATTTTGATAATTAAAAAAATGTAAACTATCAATTTTTGACAGTTGAACCCCGCTCGGGTTGGATTGCAAAAAATCGGCAGAGCGAACCTCGTTGAGTTTGGGTCGAACTTGGGGCGGATTCGGGTTCCACCCGACCCAATAAAAAACATTTTGACAGCTGTTAGAGCGGATCCAGGGCGAAACTAGGTTCGCCCCAGCAATAAACGAAAACGCCATTGAATTGCGAGCTTCCAAAAGTCAAGGGGACCTGTCACTGGAAAACCGCACATTCGAAGGGCAAAACGTAAAAACCCGTCTAAATTCAACATAAACACCTTAAATTTGTAGGTATTGTTCGATCATTTCACATTTAAAAAGGTTGAAAACCTAAATTTAGTTGTGTGTTGGCAAACTGCTTTTATTTTTTATTATTTTCATATCCTTTTTCATAGTGAAAAACAAGAAGTGAATCTGATTTTGACCAAAATAAGTTCATCTGACCGTTGTGCACAACCCAATAATTAAATGAAAGAAGTCAAAGAAGGCAAATAAACATGCTAACTGTCAGTAAGCTGTTTCCTCTCTATCAGCTCATTAAGTGAGTGCTACATCAACGTTTCCTCTCTCTTTTCCAAGTTATTGTAAATATGAGCGTGGCCGGGAATAGCGATATTCATGATTAAGTAGTGGATCAAGGTTCACTCTCTACCCTTGCTCCTGTAAGCAATCTAGATGAGATTATCAAAATAAAAACAAAATGTTGCTAGTATCCAGTCTACGAAGAATACCGTAACTACGCTAACGCTAACGGATGATACGGGGAAATGTAATTCTGGAGAAAGGATCATTCGGATAAAATAAGCACAACCTGGTCTGGTCATACATCAGTTACTTGGCTCTTGAGCACAGATATATTTCCGGTTGTTTGGAAGCTTTTTCTTGCAGCAAAATTAGCAATAGTTTGCAATAGATATTTATTAGGGTAAGTGCACCGGTTTTGGCCAGCCTAAAAGAAAATGTCAATAAAAATTAAATGGAAAACCGTATTTATACTAGAAATATATCAAATGCAAGCTTTCAATCCATATCATGTGTGTAAATATCGAAACTGAACTAAAACCATTTTTTTTCGCTAACAAAATCTTGTTGGTCACTATAGGCCAACGGAACCAGTTTCGGCTAGAGATTAAACTTCGATTCCTAAATTGGCCTATTGCATTGATTTCTCATGAGAATGGCCAAATTAGGAGTGCCCTGGCCAAATAAGGTGTACGAGACTTAAAATTATAAGGAAAATGAATTGTTTTTCATATGTTTTGAATCAATTTTGATGAGTAAATGAATGTAGCTCTATGAGTGTGATCTACTGAACACAAAAGGTTTTATGCTGATTGGCTATGTAAAACGGTGTATAACCCACTATGGCTACAACTGGGGTATGGCCAAAACCGGTGCTTCTACCCTACGTCTAAACCTTAGAGTTGAAACTTTATTGAAATACGATAAATTAACCCCTCTACCGGCAGCTTCATTTTTTACCGCTAAAAAATTAAACAAATCGTGATAATTTTTTTGTTTCTCGATATTTTTGCATCATATTTTCACAAGACCCTAAAAACTCTTCTAGTTTAATATCCGTGAAGTGAAAAAATATTGTACTAATGCAAGGTCATAAGGAGCTAGTTTGAAAAAAAAAATCACACAAATCGGTTCAGTATTCCTGGAGAAATCTGAAAATTACGGCATGAGGTTTGTTAGAGTTTTCAAGATCTTTATTTGTTCAGTGTGGTACCAGAAACATAAATGCTAGTTACTCAAAGACCCTTGCACCAAATCGCTTCATTTTTTCACAACATACTAACATTAATGTATCATTTCGAATACGGTAAAAATTCTGTAGCCTAATATATTTACGTGGGTTATGGCTACGCATTGGTTCCCCAAATAATTTGGGAATGTCTGCGGATACAGATGACCAATGAACAATATCGACTCATATTCTAAAACTAGCAGAGTTTTATGAGAGCTTGTGAAAGAAAAGTGTAAAAATATGGAAAACAGAAAAGTTATCGCGATTTGGATATTGTTGCTGCCGGTAAAGGGGTTAAAACCCAATTTACTACCCAAAAGTTGGCATTGAGTTTGAAGTTCGTCTTATCAAATATTCCTGATTTTATTGAGTAGTGTGTCATCCTTTGCTCGCGTGGGCGAGTTACGAACACTTGTTCGGCTTACAATGCGTTTATTGAATAATATCGCGAATCCGGTTATGCGTGAATATATAATGGATCGCATAACCAATCAAAGGTGACTCCCAGATCTTTACCTTATCCTATTAACCCAATATCCTCCCCATGACAACTGTGGAGATGTAGAAGATTCTTCGGTCTCTAGTAACAATGGTTGTCTAACAAACATTCCTTCCCTTCCAGATCACCGTAAGGACGTGGTCGGCGCCGTTATTGACTTTAAAATTTGAGCTCTCGATTTGTGCACATTGAGGAATGGATAGCTGATCCCAAGCCCCTTTCATTAAATCTCTGTGCAACTTCGATTGCTCTGGTCAATCACGGAGTAGCAACTGCGAATTATGCGGTCATCTATGCTCATTCCGACCAGACGGAAGAAACAAGATTATAACAGAATGTATTCCCCTGATATGATTCTTTTTATATCACCAGTTGTTATTAAACATGTACCATTAGTAGTTAAAACAACAAAAATTCTAACAATATTTGCACCAAATCAAACTAAAATGTACCAAACCCTGTTACAATTATATCAAAATTATTACAGAATGTGTTGCAAGAAAAAAAAATTATTGCAAACTATGTTACTGTTTATGACATCGAATGTTATTTGCAAACATACTTATAAATGTGATGTCAAACGAATAACAAATGTTGTTATAAATATGTTACTAAAAATATAACAAGTTGAGAATAAAGCCATCTTGATAACAAAACTTTATCAACTTCTGTTATTTTCAACGGCTGCTGATAGGAATGTGTTATAATCTTGTTATGTGGTTCTGGTCGGGATGCTCAAATATTTCTGATTTTATAATTTCGATTTCATACAAAATGATTCATTTTCACAGTTCAAAAGTTCTTATTTTAAAGGCTCATTTTAATACGCATTTTCCACAAATATTTATGATAATTTGTAAACCATATTTGCCTTAGACGTGTCTATTTAGTGGTTTTACGATATCAACTGATGATTTGACTTTTCTATTCATGAGCTGTCTAGTTTTAGAATCAAAATGTCCGAAATATTAGGGAAAAGTGATGAAGTGTCCGGAATAAGAACCATGCAAAACCCTCACATTTCTATTTATTTAAAAAAAATCCTGTTGCGGAATCAAAATCTTTACCAACCCTTCCAAAGCTAAGTATATTCAACGCTCGATAACGCTGAGGAATCATAAAAAAGTAATTTGTTTTAATTTTTATAAGTTATTAATTTGTTGCTTTTTTATAAGTTATACTTCACTGAAGTCTTAAGCATCCGTAATATGAATCAAAACGATATATTTCTGCATGTCATATTCTTCTATCACCACAGTATAGACAACTTATTTTGCTTCTATCAATAAGTAAAAAGCATAAACATTAACATAATCCAAGTTTTGCAATTGACGATGAAAAGTTTTGTTATTGGGTCGAAAATTTGGAAATCGAACAAGCTATTTCTGGCTTGCTGTCGCCTAAGTGATGTAAAATTTTGTCAAGGTTCTAATAGAAAAGTATTTTTCCTACATTTTAATCACAATTAAAGTTGTCTGGTAAACGTCAATACTGAGTTTTCAAAATACATTTTGCAAAATTTAATCTCACATTTTTTTGTCAATTGCTTTTTGAGTTGAAAGTTCGTATAGATGCTGTTATAGGTACCTTTATTTTTAAACGTGAAACTGTACCAACTTAATACTTTGTGTGCTAAAAAAATGTGTGCTGCTTTTATCTGCTTACCTTGTAATTTCTTTAAAAGTATATAATAAAACATGTATGTTACCATGGTTGGTTCGAAAAACCATATAGATAGTTATGTTTTTTTGGACAGTATACCAGGTTATAGTGACTGCCATATAATGGTTAAGCAAAACAGTATGTGCGACAATTATAGAGGAATTTTGTAGTGAAATAGCAGTCAACATCATGAGATTTCAAGACATATTGAGAAACCTGTATTCAAATTTCAACTTAACTCGCAAATCATTAAATCTAATTTTGAGATGTCTTTATTTTGTATTACTTGAGTATTCGATTATTGTTCCTAATATACTTTTTGATAACTATACGTTCACAGAGAGCAGTCCTGATCCAACCGACTCAGCCATTGCGCAGAGTTTCAACCCAGCCATCCAAGAGGCTAACAATTTGTCGAGCGAAGCCATTGCAGCAGTGGAACGTTCACTTGCTTCTTCGTCCGGTGTATCCCCGGCATCCTCGTCCGGGGCTGGTGCCACCGGAGGAGCTAACGGCAGCGGAGGAGCTGGAACAGCTTCTACAGTAGGTCCAAATGGTGGACAAGCAACTGGACCACCACCACAACGAATAAACGGAACACTTCCCGGTTACAACCACGTGCGGAACAATGAAATAGTCAGCCCAGAGCATGGTAAGTGTGAATCTTATAAGGCTCTTAGAATTCCACTGATTTTCCGTTTTGGTCTCACAGAAGTTCCGCACAGCCAAGCCAACAGTACTGACGGTAATGATGAAGCGGCAATGGCAGTGATAATGAGTCTTCTAGAGGCCGATGCTGGTCTGGGAGGTCCTGTCGATTTCTCCGGCCTGCCGTGGCCGTTACCATGAACGAATACGCACCTTAGAGGCATTTGTTATAGATTGATATGTGTTAACCTTAATAGTCAACCAACCACGCAATGGATCAGAGTTACCATTTCTTTTTAGTTCAATCGAGGGGAGAACAGTTATTTTACAAGATCGAGTGATTTCTGAGTATATTATTTTATTCCTAGGAATATAAAATGTAGAGCATAAATATGGCAACATTTTCGCCATTTTCCCAACATCGAACAATGTAACTCAATGCAATTTATTGGCTAGAATTCTTCGAATACACTACGCTATTAACTTCTGCCGCGTTTATATGCGATACAAGAATTTCAAACGATACATCAAGTTCGTTATCGTCCCAGCATTGAAATCACTGCTGCTCATGCGCAATGGGCGGCAAAAGTAGGAAGGATTGGCACTTGCTCATCTCGGTTCAAAGATAACTTTGTATGGCTTTGGTGAGAGCGTGATTCCTGGGAGCAGTTTTGGGCTCGGTTTCTCGGAGCAATTTGCCGGTTGACGAAGGCTGAACTTCTGTAAGATTCCGACGAGGAACGTAAACATACACGCTCGTGCCAAAGATTCCCCGAGGCAACGTCTTCTTCCCAGACCAAAAGGAATCAGTCTTTCTGTGGTGATAATCTTCCCATCAGGGCTAAGGAATCTTTCGGGTCTGAAGCATTCCGGGTCACCCCAATGTTCGGGATCCATGTGAACTGTGCGTAATCCCATCAAGATTGTGGTGTTTTTCGGTATTTGATATCCTCCCAGCGTACAATCCGAAAGGGCTCTTCGGGGCCCACTGACAGGAACAATGTGGAAGAATCTTTGGACCTCTAGTAAGAAAGCTTCAGTGTAGGGTAAACTGGTACGATCGTTTTGCTGGGGCATTTCATCCTGATGCAAATTCTCATCGATTTCTGCATGTATCTTCTTCTGAATGTCTGTATGCATGGTCAACATCATGAACGCTAGGTCAATTGTAATACTGGTGGTTTGAGATCCAGCAATGAAGATATCTAGTATGATCATTGTTAACTGAAGATCGGTAAACGTGGAGCTTGGATCATCTTTCCGATCTTTCATTTCTTTGATAAAAGCGTAGATTAAATCGTCTGAACACTTTTCTTCATGATACTCCTGATGATGCCTTTCAACGATTATCATAAAGAACTCGTGCAATTCTTGATTGAATCGCTTAAGTAGATTGTATCCTGTCCATTCTGGTGCTATGTGACGAAGCCATGGCAGCTGACTCAGAACACCTCCCGACATGTCGAATGCTTTTGATCTATCCTGTAAAAGTTTCAACAACCTAGCAAGTCGTTGATCATCCCTCGGAATTCTCGATCCGGTAGTAAAAGTCCACAGCACGTTAATCACACTCGTTGGAAGAATACTACCCGGCCAAACTGGTTCACCATCCATATCTCTGATGATTCCAATCAACTCATTCAGTTCATTTTGTATCTGCAGCTGCATTGGTTGCCTTCCATATCCCGCTTGTCGTAGATGACGTACGACAAAATTCCTATGCTCTGCCCAAAACGGTCCATCTGTGCACGTCACTCCTAGCCTGGAAATTACAAATCTCTCAAGTCTCATCTTCAATAAACATTATAATTTGAAATCTCACCTTGTCCCCATAGTCCTTAGCCGAAGGAAAAAGTTGTCGGGTCGGCCATCGAACTCTTCCTTGCTGTGAACTTCCCGTACAGCCGGATATTGCAAAGCCACCACAACGTATTCTCTGCCCAGTTTGAGTCCAATAACTGGGCTGTTGTACTGCTTGGAGAGGGCTTCAAACGCCAAATGTTGACCACCGCTTGCACGAGCCAACTTCCGCACGAATGGCGTATTTCCGATGAAGGGGAGCCATTGGGGACCTGGAAGAAAAAAATATGCCTTCTGTAAAACGGGTTGTCTGTTCATCATATAGACTATGCATGTTCGCTTCCCATGATATGGTTCTTGTTCTTTATTCGGAGGTTAGTATGATAGAGAAGCTATGACCAATATAGTTTGTTTTATATAATTTACATTGTCCTGTCGCAAAATTTTTCACGTAGGGATCAAAAAAGTCAATTTACATCAGGATGATGTCACGATTTTATCACTGCTAATATTATACCACCCTACACGCAAAAAAAATGTGCGGTAAAAACTACCATTTCAGGGGGTTAACTTAAGCGCTCGCACCGTCAATTTTCAGCAGACCAGAAATGCGCTTGATTTTACCATGTCTGTAGTTGGAATCAGATTGTTGTAAATTATTTCTGTCAAATATACCAGTAATGCGGTGGAATGTACCGTAAACATAGTAAATTGGTCTGAATTTCCATGGTAGTTTTAAGAATGGGCGTAGTCAGCTAAAATAGTTATTTTTACCACAGAATTTTTTCCCGTGTATTATATCAGATTCCGGAAAATTTCTTAAAAGCTGTGAAGTTGATTCACTCGATTCCTACTTTGTTTTAGGGAGTTTCAATTATAAGAAAATACTTCTGCATTATGTCACGCCACAATTTGGTTAATCCGCGATATAATTGGAAAACTACAGTCATTTTTCCCTTACTCGATATTGAAGGGACCATTGAGGTATCGAGGTATCGAGTTACAGAACACAAAACCAATGCAACTGCGATCCAAGGGACCATCGAGTTAGCGATGAAAACCAACTTTTACTATGATTCTCTAACTCGATATCGAGATACGGAATATCGAGTAAGGGAGAGTTAACTGTATTGTACCGTATTAGCTCGAAATGCTTTGTCGGTAAATGATTTGCTTGTAGAAGCCCCTCTCGAGGACTGCTGGAGTACTATAAATGTAGTCATCAACGACGTAGCTGAGAACATCATTGGACCGGGATAAACCAGTCTCGGGTTGAATTTCCACATAATAAAGTGTCAATAATAATAACGTCATTGGATGCGTAGTACAGTTTGAATGGAACGATTGTTTCGACGAAAAATGGAAGTGAATAATTCTGTGAAGACAGTAATGTAGCGGCATGATACAAAAAGCGCACTTGTTTCCAGTCCATTGCAAATTTTCATCAAATTTCCGCGATGTTTGCCTAATATGTCTCACAATCAACTAATGTGCATTTCTAGTAATGTTTGAATCATTTTCGGGTCACCACAAGAAAAGATACATTTTGCATCTATGGTAAACAATGGTCAGTGACATTGAAATGCCATCAGAAAAACATTCTCGTACCGATTTTCGTTATATGTTTTAAATATTAAGATTCTTAGTCTGTGCAGGTAGACTCACACTCAAATCTCAATCAATGAGCTTTCCCGCAAGAGCAAGCTCATTAGAGATTCGATTCACAAATTCTTCTTCTTTCTGGCGTTACGTCCCAACTGGGACAAAGCCTGCTTCTCAGATTAGTGTTCTTATGAGCACTTCCACAGTTATTAACTGAGAGCTTTCTTTGCCGATTGACCATTTTTGCATGTGTATATCGTGTGACAGGTACGAAGATACTCTATGCCCTGGGAATCGAGAAAATTTCCTTTACGAAAAGATCCTCGACCAGCGGGATTCGAACCCACGACCCTCAGCATGGTCATGCTGAATAGCTGCGCGTCTACCGCTACGGCTATCTGGGCCCATATATCACAAATATCATGCTTGATTTTTCCATGCCTAATCACTCAATCACACTCAAGCCTTCGAAAATTATTCAGGGATAAAACTCATCAGAAACTCTTGATAATCGAATCTTGGGTTATACAGGTTTGCTTTAATCCTACCGGACTAACAAGAAATCATTGCTTTGTGCGAAAAAACTATGGAAATACGGTACAATGAGTTGAACAGAAGAGCCAACTTATCTATGATTTTTTTTATTGCTAAGTTGCGCGCTTGACAACTCACGCATGAAAAATTTCAAGCGTGAGTTTTGAGAACTTTAGTTTTTCACAACACTGTTTTAAGTCTTAGAATGTATTTTCGAACAATTTTTAGTAAGTTCGGCCATCCTGGACTCAAATGCATCAGGAACGGATTTCAGAAGTAACTGAAACACACCATATTGTGATTTTTTTTATGTGTGTTACAACAGCTGAATTTTATTGACTTTTTAATCCAATTTACAAAAGCAACAATCAATTCGATTAGAAAAATTCGGAATATTCTGATGCCGGTTTCGGTGGGGTGGTGTCGAATCCACAACACTTTCAGGTCTTCATACATGTATAGTGCCATTATTCGACAGCTCTACGTTTATGATTTTTCATCCGAATTCAAAAAGAAGCGGCAATTTATTCTGGAGAGTACTACAAAATTTCGTCCAGAGCAGTGTCTGCAATGCATATATATATATATATATATATATATATATATATATATATAGAAAGCGTTGTGTTTGGATGGGCATCTAATTCTTCCGAAAGAGGTGCACTTTGCGAAAAAGGACCACGTGATTATTGAGCTGAAATCGAATTCAGGTTTACTTATGCGTTCATGAGTCCTCTCATGGCGTAGTGGTAACGCGCCCCAACTAGAGATCGGGGAGTCGTGAGTTCTATTCTCACTGAGAAGACGTGTAACTTTTTCGCAAATCTTCACATCAATTTGTCCATCTAATCCAATTGCAAATTATATGGAATGTTTAGCTTTTCGGTAGTTGTTAATTAAATCATGTTTTTCTAGACAAATTCCTGTTCGAATATTTGTAGGAACCCTGAAAAAATATTTTTTCTAGACATTATTCACAGTTCCCGAACTCTTCGTAAGAAATTTATGAACAGCTTTTTGAGGAGTCCTAACGAAAACTTCAAGAATTTTTGAATATTTTTTTAGAAAATGTCTGAAATTTGTAAGTGTTTTGAAAGTGTGCGAGAAAAATTCCTCAAGAAATTCCTATTTGCTCATTTTTTTTTTGACATTTTTATGCAGGATATTATTCCTAAAAGAATCCTAAGATGGTACCATAAAATTACTCATTGCAAATTACTTTGACAATACAGGATACATTTTTGGCGGGATTGAAGGGGAATACTAGGAAAAAGTGGAGCTTCTTGGGGAATTTCTGCCTAGAGTATCCCGGGATATATCAAATTTTCAATAAAACTAGCATTTCGGTTGAAATGAAAGTACAAATTTAACAATACAATGTTTTTTTTTCAATGAAATAGACAGAACTTTTCAAAATAATGGGGAAAGTGTACCAATTATGGCCATAGTGATTCCCTATTTGGCCATATGGCCAAACCCCAAAATTTTCAAGAGCACAAGACTTGAGAAACAAATAGTGCTCCGCGTTGAAAAATTATCTAATTGGTCACCACCAGCAAGCAAGCTATATGATTGGTTTTTAATGCGAACTGTTGTCAGATTCGCCAGTCTTGTGCACTTAAAAATTCAAAGTTTGTTTTGTTTATAACACCTTAATGTCCTAGATTTTTTTGAATATTTGCATGGAAAACGAGATTGAAAACTTCTCAGTCAATTTTCTCAATGCCTACTTTATACAGATGGTACTGACTTGCGATTTGCGGCAGTTTAGGTGTACTTTCAAATTTGTTATTTCAGCCTATGCTTATAAAATCGATAATGTTGAAAAGAAAAGCATTAAAACTTTGCAACTAGACAAATAAAAATATGTGTGTCTTATTTGGTAAATTGATCTTTTCATGAAAATAGTTACTCTTTTATTCTCTTTTTCATTATGCTTTTCTACTTTATCTAATAAGGTTGACAGTGAGGAAAAATTTCTTTGTTTTTCATTGAAAATTAGTGGTTTTCATCAAATTCTACGTAAATCTTGGGAATCCCGGGATTACCGGGATGTCAGAAATAAAATCCCGGGAAACGAGTAATCCCGAAACTAGTCAAATCCCGGGATTTTTGTCCCGGGATGTCCCGGGATGGACACTCTACTTGAAATGAATTTAAATAAATAATTACAGTATTGCAGCTGATGTAAAGTAAACGCTGCTTTCAATATGTGTTCATCGGACTAGAGACGACTGCGCCCAACACCGCTACGGCTATCTAAAAGTCCCACTTTAGACACATACTGTCTTAGAACTTCCTGGTATGTTCTTTGTTAGAGTTTTTGTAAAAATTCTATTCCTTGTGTTTTTGCAGATATTTTTCTGGGTAGCAAATTTATATTTTTGGAGGATTTGACAAACTCTATCGAATGAAATTTCTGAAAAAAATGTTATAAAAACTTTAAAGTTTATGAGGATGAACTTCGTATAACCCTTCTTAGTAGGATATTTAAATATAAATGTAGGCACTGCTGAGAACACTTTGGAGACATTTGTAGCACTTCCAGGAACAATTTAAAGAATAATCCTTGATGTAACTGTTTGGAAAATGTATCATGTATCAGAATCCTAAAGATTTTTTTTGGGTTATGAATGCTCATATTTCAAAGAGGTTCATTGTTGAATTTTCGAAAAAAAACCTGGATGCATTCATGTGAAGATTTTTATTAGTTGTGCTGACAAGATCCTTTTATTTGAATTGCATACTAAATTTTTGTAAGTCACACCTAGGCTTACCAGATGGTATCCTTTGGGAGGACATGTCCTCCTTTTTGATTATGTGTCCTCCCGTCCTCCTTTGGGCTAAAAATGTCCTCCTTTATCGAATTAATCAAATATTAAATTTACACCTATTAGTTTTCTGAATATTTTTTTTTTAGAACTTCCAAAGCTTAATCTGTATAAAGCCTTGCGTAAGTATGGTGAATGGTTGCTTTGAACTCAATTTTAAGTTTAATGAATTTTCATGACTTACTTTTTACATATTTATGAATTTTTAATTTAAAATATTCTTAGATGTACATTAGAGTGGTTCAAAAAATCGTTTTTGCTCCACACAGCTCATTCGATTTTAGACCAAATTCCGAGTGTCCTCCCAAAATTTGAGCTCATTTGGATGAAAACTGAGACTGCACAAGCCTGTATGGGAAATACTATGGGAAAAGCAAGCAATTCAATCAATCGGTCATAGTGTTTGCCCATGTGCTCTTGGGGATTAGACTTATGTTAATTCTGTGAGATACAATCATCAGCTACAACTTTGCCGAAGATCGTTTTTAAATCGGACGCCTCGGTAATTAGTTATTGATTTTTGAATGAGTTGTAAAACTTTGGCTATAATAAATAGGCTGTTCTGCAGGCATCACTGGATATATGCAGTAAAACATAGTAGCCATGATTTGTGCGTGCTATCTTTTGCGCCAGGTGCACCAATGTTGCCTGTTCAGAAATTAAAGGAGCACTGCTGAAGAATTTGTAACTGGATATAAATCAATAACTAATTACTGAGACGTCCGATTTGAAAGCGGTCTTCGGCAAAGTTGTAGCTGATGAATGTATCTCGCAGTATCAACGAAGCTCTAATCTCCAAGAACACATGGGCAAACACTATTACCGATTGAATAAATTGGTTGCTTTTCTCATAGTAATTCCCATATAAACTTTAAAGGGCTTGTGCAGTCTCAGTTTTCATCCAAATGAGCTCAAATTTTGGGAGGACACTCAGAATTTGGTCTAAAATCGAATGAGCGGTATGGAGCAAAAACGATTTTTTGAACCACTCTAATGTACATGTTTTAATAATTTTAGAATCTAATCTGAAATAGTATTTTTAGTTCATTTGCTATGTAACATTCGATTAAACCTAAAAAGGATACCTTTGGAAAATGTCACTTCGTTGAAAATGAGTTTGGGTATAACTATAAACATTTTTTGTACATAACTTACGAAAACATTACAATTATCTAAATATGGGAATACATTAAAAAAAGTTGTCAACGAAAATAATAATCATTAACGAAAATTATTTTGCGTGATTTCCTATGAATTTCTTTTTCAAAGATACACAAAATCTTTGAATGTTTTCAAAAACAATACAATGTTATAATTAAATCCAAAGGCTGGAACGAAAAATAAGTTATTTAGTTAATAATTGATCCTTATCTAAAATTACATTTCTCAAGAACAAAATATCAGAGAATGAGCTTATTGAATTAATTACTCAAATGTTC
The DNA here is from genome assembly GCF_002204515.2 of Aedes aegypti. Classification (NCBI taxonomy): domain Eukaryota; kingdom Metazoa; phylum Arthropoda; class Insecta; order Diptera; family Culicidae; genus Aedes; species Aedes aegypti. The sequence continues at coordinate 119,693,315 of NC_035108.1, read as the reverse complement.
AAACACCACCGAACAAAAATCTATGCATTTCTAGCAGCGAAATATTTTTTTTTAACTACAGATCAAAAATCTTTTTGTATCTAATAACCAAACAAAATGTTTTTTCTTATGTTGCCCTCCACTTAAGTTTTCAATCGAAGAAAGTTGAAATATAAGGTTGTTTTGGTTATTGTTGTATTAATTAAAGTGACCTTTGGCCCAACACGAGTCCCCCACTAAAATTCGTTGGTACCAAAACACATTATTTTGAAACTCTTTTTAATTGATTTATGTTGTTTCTCGTACAGGTAATACGCATTATAGTATTCTCCAAAATAATTCTCTTATAATTCCTCGAAAAACAAAAATTAAAAAAAAAATGTGAAATAGAAAATTTATAAAATGTCCTCCTTTTTCAAAAGCAGTATAGCAGAATGTCCTCCTTTCTGAAATATTCTTCTGGTAAGCCTAGTCACACCTCAAAACCCGATGCGGACTTCAAAGAATCGCGTCGAATGATTTCTTTTTCTGGTGAGATTTTTTGTGGATACCTGGTGGGCTGAATGAATTCTCCTAAAAGCTTATCATGATTGTATCAATAAGAAGCTAGAGAAAGTGTTTGGATAATTCACATTTATCCATCGGTGTTACAGGAAGGGGGGAGGGGGAGTTGTAATAGGTATCAATTGCTCTCTTGCTCTATTTGGCTACCCAGCGATGATATATGCAGGGCCAGATTTACAAATGTTGGGGCCCCGGGGCCAGAGTCTTGTGGGGGCCTTTTCCCAGAATACATTTTTCTATAAAATGCTTTAGTTTTCATTGGTAATTTCATAAGTTTTATGCTCAATGTTCCACCGTGCGGTGTGACATTGGGCTTAGGAGGTGACTTTGACCGCCTTTTTCGATGCATCTCTTGGCTAATACGGAAGTCAAAAATTTAATCCATGAACATTTAGTAGCTATTTATAACGTATTCATTCTTGAAGCTTGCCACATTGTTTTCATTATTCTGTTGTTAATTTACTGTAAAAAACTTGGCCCAATACCATCCGGCACAAAGTTTATGGATATGATTTTAATTTCCAGAAGATAGCTTTGAACTGTCAAACTCTCAGAAGCGCAAGTTGGGATCAATGGGTGTAAGTGACAAATACCTTCTTTTGAGCAGAAAGAACTTGAACTTTTTCAGCAATATTACGGAGTAATACAAATTGTGTGAGAGCCAAAACAACGAGCTAATCTTCTCCAAAATATGATATTTTTAGATGGAAATACGTATTGAAAATACTTTTGGAAAGCTTGAAAACAGTTCGATATTCCAGTACACCAAACTTAAAATCGACCAAAATGTCACTTTCATTTACTTTAGGCCTCTCAATAGCAAATCAATATAACTTATTAAAAATATATCAAGCTTATGTTGGATTTCATTACTTTTTTATGTTTTTTTCTTTAAAATTCTAGAAATGTGTTTACCACAGTGGTCCAATACTAATTTTTCATAGTTATGTAAAAGAGTACTAAACAAAACCAGAAATCAACAAAAACTGAAACTCTCAGATACAGAACAATAGGTCAAATGTTCTGCACACTATACTGCCGTGAATCGCAAGTCAGTCCCATCTGCATTTTTGTCAAATTTGAGTTGAGTTCAGTTTTCAACAAATCTTATAATGCTCTTTCAGCTGCCCTAATGATATAATAAGATTTGTTCAGAAAAAGTAGGAAAAAACAGGATGTAAAATTGTCCCATAATGAAAAGTAACCGCATATCAGTCCAACTACAGATTTCTGCACCGTGTGACACAAAAATGAACCGTGTTTTGATCATCTTTATATTTTTCTCAGAAAGATGTCGTAGTGAAAAGCAAATTGTGAAAGTTTCATTAAGATTAGGACATATTCCAATTCTCTGGAATTTTTTAAATATTTGTATGGAAAAAAAGTTTGGAACCTTCACAGCCCATTATCTCAATGCCTACTTTTTACAGATGGGACTGACTTGCGATTCACGGCAGTATAGAACAGCCTAAAAATCATATATATTTGAAACCAAACGATTATACTCAACTTTAACATTAGAATCCTAAAGTTAATCAATCTTTCGAAGTCACTCAAAAAGATGGCACCATTTTATCGGTTTCTATAATAATTCTCAAATATTTAATAATGCTTAAATAAGAAGTATTTTTGCCATGGCCCCCTTGGACCGCCCGTCAATACGGCCCTGGATATGTGTACATTAAAGCTTGTCTATCAACATAAAATAATTGTATTCTTGACGTTAACATTTTTGAGCAAACAAAACTTGATATTGACAATGCTCTCAAAACTTTAAATAATTTCATTGTTGAAGCAAGGGGCATTGCAATACCAAAATGTGAAGTAAAATTCGAATCCGTGATTATAGCCGATATTCTTACACTCTTGATTGATCTTGAAAACGGCAATTTGAACGCAATCACGATCCTGCTATGAACATTATATGGCAGGATAAAAAAAAAAACAAATTAAACAAAATAAGAAACCAAATAAAACTTCTCGAACGAAACCCGGCTTTATGTCCTTTTGAAAAAAAAAAACCTCAGAAGCCAATTCCGACATTGAAAGAGGAAATTAAATCATTACAGCTAATTGCGAAAAAGCTCAAAAACTTACTATGCAGTTTAAGGTGAAGATGAATCGAAGCCAAATTTTTAAGAGCACAAATCTGGAGAACCAAACACCCGTTTAAGCTGAAAACTTAATCGATTGGTCACCACCAGCTAGTGACCAATCGATTAAGTTTTCAGTTTAAACGCATGCTTGATTCTCCAGATTTGTGCTCTTGAAAATTAGAGGTTTGGCTTCGATTCATCTTCACCTTAAATGCGCGTACAATTTTAATTTGATGGAAATTTGTGCATCCTCATCAACAAACTTACAGAGAGTAGCTTAACATTCTTGGTTGATATATTTAACAAATGTTTCCAGTTTCTGACATATGGATAATGCCAAGGATGTACCAATTTTAAAACCGGATAAAAAACCTGCAGAAGCCGCTAGCTATTGTACAATCAGCTTGCTTTCCATCATCAGCAAACTTTTTGAGAAGGTCATTTTGAACAGATTGATTGTCGTCCAAATCAACGAAAATTCAGTTTTTGCCAATGAACAGTTTGGATATTTGGCTGCTCATCAACTTTTACGTGAAAAAAAAAATGATTCGTTCAAACAAATCTGAAGGCTATTCTACTGGTCATGTTCTTCTAGACATAGAAAAATTTTTCGATAGTGTTTAGTAGAAAGACTTGATTGCAAAATTTGATTCAAATTCAGCGGATCATGCCAAGGAAGATTCCTGCAGCACTCTCTTAATACGAGTCGTACGAGTGAACAATAAACAGTTTTCAGGCAATGCAGATCAGTGAAATCCCGGGAGATTTTTGCTATTCTTTGCATGCACTAAAAGCAGTAAGGAATTTTGGGGTAATATGCACCCTTGAGGCAAAAGGACCCACGGTGCTGTTTGTATTTGCGAAGTATATGGGGAAATTGTATCATCATGGACTGATAAAAGGGATCCCCAAGACACGATTTTACTAGAGAAACTCCAAGAAAAATGTCCCAATTCTTCTAAAATATTCTTAGAAATACCAAAAAGTCGTTTTGCCCCGGGAGTGCATATTACATAGGCCTTAGCTTGCTCCAATATAGCACCGCTCACGATCATCTCAAACATCTTAGATGCAGCAGAAAAACTAGTAATACCTCTGTAGTTAATAACATCCCGTTTATGTACCGAAAGCATGAATGACTGTTTCCAAATCGCTGGGAAAATCAAATCACCAAGAGATTAATTGAAAATCCGGCACAGTGGAGAGGCCAAAGCACTCATGCATCGCTAATATACGGCTGAAGGAATACCGTGCGGGCCAGGTGTAAAGGTGCATTTCTGTTTTTTAGCAGCTTAGCAGACCACGGTGGGCGTTATTTGGAAAATATCCAAATCTAAAAGATCCCTAGGGAGATCTGAAACAGCTGAATCCACCTCAGATGGGGTTTCGGGTTTCACATCAAACACAGATAAGAAATGGGTTCCAAAGGTGCCGAAGAAACGGTGTCGTTCAGGAAAACACTCATTGGGATGGTCGAGCTTTTCCTTTTGGAATTCGCGTAGTTCCAAAACTGTTTTGGATTTCGCTGATGGTTGGATCGCACTCGCAACACAAGTCGTATGTGCGACGAATTGATAAACGCACGTTCTGGTACACAAGTTGTCACGATGAGCGGGGTTTCATTAAATTGGTCAGATGAAGTTAAGTATCTAGGGCTCATGCTAGATGAGGTGAACCCGCCTAAGGCTGAGTGCCTCTATAATAAAGAAAATCAAAAAATCATGCTAGATAAGAATTTAACTTTCAAAATCACATTTATGGCATTCAAGCCAAATTTTACAGTTATATTAAATGTAATTATCCTCTTATTAACAGGAAATCGAAGCTTTGTCTTAATAACAAGCTTTTGAATTTCAAACAAATTTTCAGGCTAGCCACGTTGTATGCTGTACCAATATGGACTATAGTTGTTGTAATATAAGGAAGAAATTCAAAATAAAATTTTGGAAATGATTCTGAAGCTTTCTTCCTGGTATAGTACTAATGAGTTGCATAGAATATCCTATGTTGAAACATCGGAACAAATATCGAATACAATTTTTAATAGTTTTAGACCAAAATCGTTGCAAAAGAAGAATTTACACGGTTAATGTGTTATATATGTAGGTTAAGTTGATTGAAAGCGTTTATATTTCTTACTAGTCGTCCCGGCAAACTTCGTCTTGTTATCAAGTAGGCTGCTGAAAAACGTCATGAAACATCTCATACAAAACTGGCTGCTCCATTCACTCCCGTTTATTCTAACTTTCCCGGTGAATATCCTGAGCTTTTTATACACACAAACACGTCGGAACACTTCAGGATCATATCCAAATGAAAAATTTCAAAATACGATGGTCCGTTCTCAAGCCATTTCGTGACATACAAATACCATTCTATTTTTATTTATATAGATAGATAGATAGGAATGTGAATTCAACTCACCTGTAAAAATTCTGAGCTACTGCGACAAATAAAATGTAATAAGTTATTAACAAAATGTTAATAAAAACTTAATTTATTTTACCAAGATAAGATGGTAGAGTATTCTTACACAGAATACTAAGATACATTGAATGAATGTAATGTTTAGAATTGTGCTTATTCTGCGCGGCGTGTGACGTGAGGCGAGTCGAATGAGGTGACAATTGTTGACTTGCTCCCATTTGATTAACATTAGTCATCTCACATCACTCGCGGTGAGAGCGACTCGTCTCGACTCACACGCCGCGCAGAATAATCCCAAATGATACTAATAAATGAATTGAAAAAAAAACTTGTCTACCACAATCAGGGTAGATATTGTACAAAAACGGAGGCTGTTCTCGTAGTGAAGATGTGAAGTTATTTGAAAACTTCGCTTATTAGCTCATCGATGAGCAAGAGTCATAGCTTAAATCATTTAAAATTACAAATTGGAAAGTATATGGCAAATATTACTTTTGACATTAAAAAATATCTTTCAAACATGAAGTATTCCAGTTATCCACATTATTTCCAAACGTATAGTTGTAGGTGAAGTCGTTGAAAAAAAAAAACTGTTGGATGCAATCATTATCAATAAGAAAAACTAGAACAATAGCTTTCTCGCATAATCAAAGAATGATTATATTTTGGCATCTCATCAATCACACGCGCTCAGTTTGAATATACGGAAGCATTTAATTGATAAAAAAAACAAGTGTCGGAGAGAAACCAATCCAAGCACATGCTGTGCCTTAGTTGTTGATAAGCGAAGTTGAAATCTCTCGTTCGGATCTCTCAATGACTGGACTAACACCAACAATCGCAAGAATAGAATTCCCTTGAGAACATATGGTTTCCTGCGAATGAAGCAGTATGACGACACGAGCGTTTTTTATGTAAATTCGTCACTGGGGCGAACTGCTTATCGCACCACGATGATGTGTTTATATTGTTATAGTGTATTTTGAGCAGCTTGCCGGCTAATCCACGCGAATCCTCACGAGACAGCTGATAGTATTTGGTGCTGAGATTCTCTCCCAATTGAATATAGGTGCCAATTGTCGCAATACTCTTTGTTCATCATAGTCGTTAAATTCAACTGACGAAGTTGCTTGGTCACTGAACTAGAAACTGGGACTTAGGCTTATTCTTGGAGTCCATCGGAACATACCTGGTGGATAATTTGGTGGTCGACGGAGTTCCTGCAGTAACCAATAGCTGAAAGCGATGATCAGAACACTGGTCAGCACTAAAACGATCATGATTATCGTCGAAAAATTCTATGTTCTCTGCACGATCACTGTTTCACATCAGGTTGCATAACTTCAAGCTTCGCAGCCAAACTTATGAATTATGCTGATTTAAACGAGTTCCAAACACTATGGCGACACTTAAAATATTCAGTTTCAATGTGGTTGGCTAGCTAGAATGGAATTTTTGGTCTTTAGGAGGCAACCGAACAGATTACACAATCGCCGCAAATCGCCCGCGAGCTCGTCCAAACGATCTGAACGTGCTGAAATCCGAACCCGAACTGAGCAGAAGGGTTGTGCCGATAGGGTTATGTGTGCGATCTCTGATGTTGCATGTGTATGCCACATGGTTGAATTAGAGCTGACACTAGTTAAGAATGACAGCCACGTTCTTATCAAAGACGACGACAACGTTTTGTTCGCTCACTCTCTTGGACGCACGAGCGAATGATGAATACAATGCAAGAAGGTTTAGACATTAAGCGCATCACAATGCGCATAATTTATGTACATTTCAGTGTTGCCAGTTGATTGTCTTAATTGTTATCATCCTCTTCAGTCATCACACTCCATGAAAATAATCAAAGTAATTTATTCCTTGGACGACGAATGGAAAGCCTTATCTAGGAACGTGAGGCCACGCGTGTTGGGCTCCTGGCAGCTATCCAGGAAATACGCTGGTCGAAAACCGGAGACCGTGAATTCCGAGCGGTGGATCGCATCGTCAACACTTCATTCAAGTAGGTAGGTACCACATCTACTACAGCGGCGGTGACAGAGCAGAACGTGGAATTGGCTCTCTTTATTTTATTATTGGAAAGCAGATACAGGGAGTTATTCAGTGGAAACCGGTAAGCGACCGAATCTGTGTGTTGAAAGTACAGGATTAGTTTTTCAACTACAGCCTAATCAGCATATGTGCTCCAACGAATGATAAGCTCGATGACATGAATGCTGAGTTCTATGAGTGTCTGATGATGGCTACGGAGAATGCCAAAAAAAAAAGATGTCAAGATAATTATCGCCGATAAGGGACTACGGTATGGACCGATGCACGAGTTCACGAATTTGACGTTTGAGCGGTGCCGAATTCACTGGTTTCCATGGTCACAAAAAGAACACGGCGAAGTTTGCCGGGACCTGGGAGGGAGAAACCGATACAAAATTTATGTACGTCATAGTGAGCCGAGATTCTGCTGTCACGAACTGTCACTGTGAGCCCAGATCTTGAAGAATGGACAAACTTGATAATAGCGCGTAATTGATCAAAACAAATTTTTGCATTCCAACAAAGTTGACAACAGTCGGTTGAAAATCAATTCCTGCAACACCCAAAGCAATGCCACGATAGTACCTTTTTATTTGATCGAATATAAAGTAATGTAACACGCATCTTTTGACTGTTTTCCAATCATCATTAAAATTGAATGCACATAAAACTATGGCCCTCTTTCCAAGTTTGTCCAGAAAGATCAAAGGTACACAATAAAAGAAAACTAGCGATTTTCCCCAAGCCTGCCTTGATTGTCGTTGGTAAGCGGGAGTTATCTTGCAATTTGGAAAAGTGTTGTGTCATATTTCGTGTGTAGTATCGGTGCCTCCCTCCCAGGCCGGGACCACTAGTCAATGGACCAATGCACGAGTTCACAATTTGACGTTTGAGCAGTGCCGAATTCACTGGTTTCCATGGTTACATAAAAAACACGACACCGCTGAAACGTCAAATAGTGAGTCCATTCCATGATAAAGGACTACGGCTTGTAGTCTTCGCTGTTACTAGAGGTATGACAATCAGTAGTACCTACTTTGCACGCAAGGATATCCTCAAACATACCTGGCGACACCTGAATGGTGATGTCTGCTGCTAAATAGACCACGTGCTGGTTGATAGGCGACATTTCCAAGATGTAATAGATGTCAGGAGCTTTCGGTTCGGATCATTATCTCATTGTTGCTAAAATTCGGGCGCGGGTATCCAGCGTCACGAGTTCCAGAAAAAAAAAACAGAACGATGCGTTTCCATCAAAGTTTGTTAGACAATTAGACGAGCGTTTCCGGAGATGTCAACAGCCTATGAGACCCTATCCATGAATCCCTAATCCACAACTGCGTGAAAACCAAGTGACCACAGGCCCGCTAATTCGCCTTTTTGGATTTTTAGGGCGATTATAAGGCTATTATAGGGCTTGTCAGCTGTTCAATAGCACTATATTAGCACGTACCGTAAAACGGGGTAACCTTGATAGTTTTTTCGAAGGAAACTTCAATATGTATGCATTCAGTTTCAAAGAATTACAATTTATATTTTTAAAACAAGTACTGACATCCTAGCTATCGAATGCACTTGATAGATTGCCAAAAGATTTATTCTAAATGGATATATTATTTTTCATATAACCGAAAGTCGGTTTCCTGTTTTGTGATAACTTTGATAATGGAGTATAAATCGAACAAAATTGAATGAATTACGGAACATTTATAGGGCGTTGCAAACCTCTAGGCGTTTAATGCTGTATGGAAATTTCTGACTTAAGCGAAGTATGCACTTCAACAGAAAAGTAATCGCCTATCTCGATGCGTGGAAAATTTCTTGCAAGACATGGTCAAGAAAAGCATTTTTCTTTTATCGCAGTTGACAAGAAATGTCATTTCAAATGGAACTCACTGTAGAAAATTTCTTTACCATTTCTTCCGCAGAAATTTTTACTTTTCTTGGGCGGAACAGCATACTTAGCTATAAATTACAAAAATGGTTACAGTTTGTAAAAATGGTTTTCGCTAAGAGATTTGAGACCGAATTCATTTTCTACTACCACTAGGCTGTCAAGGATAAGTGACGAATTCATTATGACTTCATCAAATCTCGAAAACTTATTCAAATAGTCTCAAGTCAAAAAAGTGAACAAACTTACTTTATTGATCCTACGTGTTTCGCAGGTGAAATTCCACATGTTCCGCTCCTACCCAACTAGATTTTTCACTTTTAGAACGTTTAATTTCCGGATTTACAAAACGACGAAAGTAAGATTTTCAACTTTCACAACCTAAACACTACTTTCGCCGCCTCGCTGTATAGAGAGACAAAGTGACTTAACCACGAATCAAAACAAAACACTACTTGAGCCGATTTTACTTACACTGGTAGAAAAACGTCGAAAGTAACTGTTTGAAACGACTTATCATTTTGTCATAACTATTTTTGTTGAAAATAAAAGAAACTGCCTAGTTTTTGAACGTGATCTGATTGTATGCAAAATTTGAGCGAAGTACACGGTGAAAAAATGTTAAAAAGGTGATTCATTTTAAAGCAGTTTTAGAAGACAGGTTGTGATTCTTCTCAATTAGTTTTCTCAAAACCGTATGAAAGTTACTTACGTCGATTTGAAAATGTAATCGAGAAATAGTGATCGTAGAACAGATTTTTTGTAAGCGTTGCAAAAATGCTAAAATTTTATTAATTTTTAATTTTTGCATATAGATCCTCAAATGCACTTGATTCCAACGAAAATAGCTTTGATATGAAGTGTCATACTAAAACTCTTTACTTTTGCATTCGTTTTGCTTAACTGAATAACAAAAACTTTGTTATTTCGTTTGATATTTTTTGGGTCTCACGCTATCAAAGTTACCCGCATTATCAAAGTTACCCCGTTTTACGGTACGGTGAATTAATTTGCTATTTGGTTACTTGGGGAAGTGAGCAATACCGTACCAGTGCCCGCCATCCCCGACAACCAAAATGTACGTATAACGAAATCACCTGGAGGCTTTGCATGTGCAAAATTTCACTTATAAGATGTCGCGAAAAAGCCTTCTACGCACAAAAGTAGAGCTTCTCAAGCACGGAAGTGAGCAGCTTTACTAATCGATCCAACAAGTATTTCTGAAAGTATGGGAGAACGAAGAATAAGTATCGGTTTGTTCGATGGCCTCATACACCCAATCAATAAGAAAAGGAAGTTTCTTCTAAAATCCTCCACCTCTAATAGCTCCTTCATGAATTTTCTTCGAAATGTTGAGGGAGCTCCTTAGGAAAAGCTTTTTTAGGAAGTTTCTTCGGGATTTTCCCCGGAATTCCCTTCGGAATTTCCTTCTGAATTTCCACGCACTTGATCCGCCCACCTTGCTCGCTGCGCTACACGCCTTCTTGTACCAACCGGATCCGAAGCAAACACCATCTTTGTATGGTTGTTGTCCGGCATTCTTGCAACATGCCCTGCCCATCGTATCCTTCCAACTTTGGCCACCTTGTGGATACTGGGTTCGCCGTAGAGTTGAGCGAGCTCGTGATTCATCCTTCGCCGCCACACACCGTTTTCCTGCACACCGCCGAAGATCGTCCTAAGCACCCGACGTTCGAAGACTCCAAGTGCTTGCAAGCCCTCCTCGAGCATCGTCCACATTTCATGCCCGTATAGGACTACCGGTTTTATGAGCGTTTTGTACATGTTACATTTGGTACAGGTGTGAATCTTTTTTGACCGCAGCTTCTTGTGGAGGCCATAATAGGCCCGACTTCCACTGATGATGCGTTTCCGTATTTTACGGCTAACGTCATTGTCAGCCGTCAGCAAGGATCCAAGGTAGACGAACTCGTCGGCCACCTCGAACGTATCCCCGTCTATCGTAACACTGCTACCAGAGGCGCGTCCACGTTGGAAACCATGGGTAGGACAAACGTTGGCATTTTTTTGTGCACAGTGAAGCTAAGAAAAATGTTAACCCTGGGCTGCAAATTGAAAGTAACTATACTAGAGGAGCTCAAACGCAAAGCGGTTTTGAGTTGAGGAAATTCTACTGCTGCCAAGTGTTCTAACGATATTTTCAGGTAGCATTTCCGCTCAACATAAAAAAATACATAATTTCTTTGAAGACTGGCTCGATATTTCATTTCTATACAATTTATGAAGAATAGAAATTTGCTTAAAAAAATTTAAAGTAAATTATCACAAAACTAGGATTTTTTCACTGACACCTTGTTTGTTTCTAACCCTCCATTTTCATGCCCGTTTTACCACAAGACTAAGAAATCGTTTCATCGGGCTTGAAGCAACTGAATGCCTTCAAAATAAAAAATTGAAGACCACTTACCAGAAAAAAAAGTCCTATAACAGGCCGAAAAGAGACCAAACAGGAACCAAGCAACCAAAACGAAAACTAATAAGAGCCATAAGGTAAGAGTTTGACTCTTGTGCCTTTACGACAAGTATTAAACTATGTGTTTTTCATGATTTTCTCTAGAAATTTCATCAGATATTTATTCAGGTATTTGCCCAAATGTTCAGATATTACTCCGGAAATTTCTAAACGAGCCAATTATGGATTTTTTATTAAAGAATTTCTCCACGAATTTTCCTAGGGAATTTCTCCAAGCATTTTGTTTAGGATACCTCAAGAATTCCACCTGGATTTTTTAATAGAAAAGGAATTGTTCAAAAAATTATTGCAGAAAAAACTGAATTCCTGCAAAAAATCTACGAGATTTTTTTTAACTGTTATAACTGTTCCAAAATTCCAATCAGTTATTCAATTTTAGGGATTATCTTAAAATTTGTCCTTCAGGTTTATATAAAATTTCATCTTAGGATTTCTCTAAAGATACCTTAAGAAATTGCTCCAGAGATTCCTTACAAGATTTTTTCCTTTTTTACAGAAATTCCTCCAGTAATTCTTGGGAATTTCTCAAGAAAGCGTAATTTGCCAAGGATTTTTTTTTTGTGAAAAATAAATCCATAGAACAAAATTCTTTCTAAAAATTCTAAAATACCATTGATGAAATTTGGGTATATTTTAAAGTCCCCCTAAATGAACAAGGATCTCTGAAATAACACCTGAAAAACATTGGACAGATGCTCTATAGAAATGTGTGGAATTATAGGAGGAATTAATGGAAAAATTGCAGTAGTATGAACTAATGTGAAAACTTAAATAAACTTTTGAAGATTGCATAGGATTTTTTTGAGTTACTTTTTAAGGAATGTTTGGTAAAACCGCAAGAGTAATGCATGGATTTCTAGAATAAAAATAGATTTTTTGAAGAACCCTCAAGAAATTTAGGATTTTAGGGATGAAACGTGGATGAATTATTAAAGGAATCCACATGAAATTCTTGTGGTGTTTCTTAAAAAAAAAGTTTTTGGGTTTTTCTTTTTTTTAATCACTTTAGAATAATCCTTTTCGGATTTCCTCGGAAGAAACTCTGTAGAAATTTTTGGAAGATCTCCTAGAATAACAACTGGAGAGTTTGGTTGAAGGATTTGTGAAAAAATATCTGGAGGAAATTCTAGGATAGTTTTGGCAGAAAAAAAAATCAAAGTAATACCTGAGAAAATTAATGGAGGTAGTAGCTTTCGAGTGCTCAAGGATTTCCTGGAGCAAATTTTCTAGGAAATCTTCTGAGCATCTTTTGAAAAACCGCTGATACGATTGTAGAAAAAATTGGTACGGAAACCTCTAGAATAATTTCTGGACAGATCGCTGTGGAAGACCCTAAATAAAATCACTATGATAATTCCTGTAGGTTTTCTTCGGGGAATCTGTGACGAAATTTACCATTTTTACGAGATCCAGTAAATTTGTTTGCTTCGCGGATGATATGGACATTGTCGGCCGAACATTTGAAAAGGTGGCAGACCTGTACAACCGCTTGAAACGCGAGGCAGCAAAAGTAGGACTGGTGGTGACCAAGACAAAGTACATAGGGTTAGTGTACCAGTTATGGACATAGTGATTCCCTATTTCGCCATACGTGATTATTTTAATGTCTTCAAATTTTGAAAAAAATTGTTTGTTATATTAGTAAGATTTAAGATATATCTTGATGTTTAAACATTCAAAAAGACTTAAAATGTGAAAGTTATCAAAATGCCACATATGGCCAAATAGGGCACCACTATGGCCATAACTGGTACACTTTCCCTATATGCTAGTTGGTGGGCCGAGGGTACCAGTGCTACGCAACCATTTGCTTTGCTACTGATTCTATAGTTTGGTCAAAGTAGGCTGTGATTTGAGATTGTTGATTCGACTGTCAATAATTTTCACTCGTGTTTCTACAGCATTTGTTTTGCAGCTAAGTTTTACTCGAATTTAAATTCTTGAAAATTCGTCATGAGCGTGGGCCATTCCATATGCTTCTCCTTTTTTTCAATTTATGGTGAAGATGAATCGAAGCTAAAGTTCAAATTTTCAAGAGCATGGATCTAGAGAACCAAACATCTGTTTGAGCTGAAAACCTAATCGATTGGTCGCCACCAGCTATTGACCAATCGATTAAATTTTCAGCTCGAACGAATGTCTGGTTCTCTAGATCCGTGCTCTTGAAAATCTGAACTATAGCTTCGATTCATCTTCACCTTAAATTGGTCAGATGATGTTAAGTATCTAGGGCTCATACTTGATAAGAATTTAACTTTCAAAAATCACATTGAAGGCATTCAAGCCAAATGTAATAAATATGTAAAATGTCTCTATCCCCTTATTAATAGAAAATCATAACTTTGTCTTAAGAACAAGCTTTTGATATTCAAACAAATTTACATGCTACACCAATATGGACTAGCTGTTGTAATACCAGAAAGAATGCTCTACAGAGAATTCAAAATAAAATTTTTGAAAATGATTCTGAAGCTTCCTCCCTGGTACTAATGAGTTACATAGAATATCCAATGTTGAAACATTGGAACAAATGTCAAATAAAATAATCAATAATTTCAGGAAAAATCGTTACAATCTTCTATTGCCACGATTAATGCGTTATATGTTTAGGTTAAATTAGGTTAAGTATATTCAAAGCGTTTTTTTTCTCTTATAAGCAGGTAAAATCAACTCACCTGTAAAAAATCTGAACTGCTACGGAAAATGAAATGTAATATGTTGTTAACAAAATGTTAATAAAATCTTAAATTTGTTTTACCAAATTAGGATGATAGTGTTGTCTAATAACACAGAACACCTAGATGTAAGAAATTAATGTAATGTTTGGAATAATAATAGTAAAGAAATTAAAAAAAACTTCTCTAGTCAGTTCAACTTCTCAGCAAAGAACAGGAATGTTGATGTGCGAGAAATTTTCACTTGTGCTATAAAAACAAATAAGCCCAAGCAACTAAGTTTCCAAGTGATTAAATGTAGCCCATGTACACAAACTCGCCAGCTGTCACTTCCCCCTCCCTCACAGTGTACCACATCCCGCATCCACTGACTGCTAAGATTGCTGTACCTTGTTCTACAGCATTTCTGTTCCATGACTCAATATTTATATAAATCAATGGTCCCTTCAGATATCGACCCATGGAGGTTTATATGTGCAGAAAGATGTGGAAATCTGTGGAAAAAAAAACTGCGAGGGAATTCCTGAAATATATGTTGGCGTGATTCGTGAAAGAAAAATACTTAGAAGGAGCTTATGACATGATTTTTGAAGAAAACGCTGGAAAAATCCTTTCCAGGAGTTTTGAAGGAATATTTGAAAAGACTTAGTGGACGATTACATACAGGAAATGCAGAGAGTTCTGTTTGATACTTCGACCTTGACACTTGCTTTTCCCGGGGCAAGCGACGAGGGCAGGATCAAACATGTCGCGCGTCGGTCTCGTAAGTGAAAAAGTGGCGTGATCGATGAGTTCGGTTGAAGAAAGTGAAAAAGTGCCGCGATCGGTTAGTTCTGTTTGATACTTCGACCTTGACACTTGCTTTTCCCGGGGCAAGCGACGAGGGCGGGATCAAACATGTCGCGCGTCGGTCTCGTAAGTGAAAAAGTGGCGTGATCGGTGAGTTCGGTTGAAGAAAGTGAAAAAGTGCCGCGATCGGTTAGTTCTGTTTGATACTTCGACCTTGACACTTGCTTTTCCCGGGGCAAGCGACGAGGGCAGGATCAAACATGTCGCGCGTCGGTCTCGTAAGTGAAAAAGTGGCGTGATCGATGAGTTCGGTTGAAGAAAGTGAAAAAGTGCCGCGATCGGTTAGTTCTGTTTGATACTTCGACCTTGACACTTGCTTTTCCCGGGGCAAGCGACGAGGGCGGGATCAAACATGTCGCGCGTCGGTCTCGTAAGTGAAAAAGTGGCGTGATCGGTGAGTTCGGTTGGAGTAACTGAAAAAGTGCCGCGATC
Organism: Aedes aegypti; assembly: GCF_002204515.2. Taxonomy (NCBI): domain Eukaryota; kingdom Metazoa; phylum Arthropoda; class Insecta; order Diptera; family Culicidae; genus Aedes; species Aedes aegypti. The sequence continues at coordinate 119,677,865 of NC_035108.1, read as the reverse complement.
GGTTAGTTCTGTTTGATCCTTCGACCTTGACGCTTGCTCCTGGGCAGTGCGTCAAGAAAGCCCGAACAGTTTTTTTTTTTATTCTTTTTGGGTCGCGCGCTTATTTTTTTTTTTTCCTGAATGCTTTTTTATAGCCGAGCAAACGAGTGAAGCCGAAAGTGGATTGTGGCTGCTCAGTCAAGGATAACGGATCAATTGGTGAGCTCGTTTCATGCTACTATTTCTAATCTATAAAATATGTATGACTGCACATTCAATCGTTACAATGGTGGGATGTAAATATGATTTTTCAACAAACTATGGATGGTTCGTCACTGTGAGTGTCGACACAAACTCTGATTCATGATTTATTTATGTTTAACATTTTTTTTTTTCAGAACACCTCTTATATACCTTTATTTTTGTAATTAAAAAAAACTTTGAATGGTTCGACACTACAAGTGTAGACTTGCGAAAGGTTCACTTTATTCAACAAACTTTGGATGGTTCGCCACTGTAAGTGTCGGCATAAGAATAAGAGTGTTCTATGATGTCCCAACCAATCGAGTTTTTTGTTTCTTTTCAAATGAGTAAAATATAATAACACATGCTTTCGTCCTGACAGCTGTAGGAATGTTACATTTAGGTATTTGTTCAACAAACTTTGAATGGTTCGTCACCTCAAGTGTCGGCATAATTTTTCTCTACATAGAAATTATTCATATCAAATGAAAATATTATATTTACGTATAAGCATGTTTATATCTCACAAATCATTGTTTATCATGGTCTAATCGCTTATCAAAGTGAATCCTATGACCCAACGATCCTCCCCATTAACAAACATCCCTCTCAGTAACCTTTGTGGAGATGCAGAGGCAAACACGGTCTCCAAAAAGCAAAGGTTACACACTAACATTCCTTCCCCCAATCCCACCTGACTGCAAGGACGTGGCCGGCGCCGTTATTGACCCTGTATAAATAGAGGCACTGAATTATGCACACTGAAGAAGATTATGGCCAATCCCAGCCGAACTTCTAGTTGATTCTTTGTGCATTTTCACTGACTTCGGTCAATCACGGAATAGCAACCATTGATATGTGTAGTCAGTCTAAGCTAAGCTAAGCTAAGCTAAGATTACATACAGGAAATGCAGAAACATACATTGAAATAAAGTTTCTGAAAATATTAAAAAATCTTCAGCTATGCTTTGTTTTTTAAGGATGGCCCTGAAATTATCACTGATAAAATTTCATCTACGATTCTTCAAACGGGAAATAGAAGTGGAGTGGGAGAATATTGAAAGTTTTCCTAGAACAGCCACTGTGTAAAATTCTGGAAGAAGGTTTGGACTGATACATTGGAAAACTGTAAGGTAATGAAGGATTTTCTGAAGAAAATTTATGTGTTATTCCGGTACACCAGGAAAATATGCATAAGGGTACTTTAAACAATTCCATGAGTGATTGTAGTGAAAATTTTCTAAGAATTACAGGGGAACAATATATTACAAAGCTCCTGAATGAAAATCTCGTGTAGGAGCTACTGCAGAAATTCCTCGAGGCATGGTAATAATTGTCAGATCAATCGCTGAAGAAAATGAACCCTTGTTATACCAATGAAATCTGGAATAATTTATTAATTTATTCTGCTTAGAACTTCATACTTCGAGTACACAAAAAATACATTCCCCAGTCTCGAATATTTTTTTTATTTCAATCTAGGTTCGAACACAACTTTATACGGCTTTGGTGAGAGCGTGATACCTGGGGTTAGTTTCAGACTAGGTCCTTCCAAACTGTCCGGTAGACGAAGGCTGAATTTCTGTAAAATCCCTACAAGGAACGCAAACATGCAAGATCGTGCGAGCGAATCTCCAAGGCAACGTCGTCTTCCCAAGCCAAATGGGATCAGTCGTTCGGTGTTGATTATTTTCCCATCGGGGCCAATAAATCGTTCTGGTCTGAAATTCTCCGGATCACCCCAATGGTCCGGATCCATTTGCACTGTGTGTAGTCCCATTAGGATTGTGGTGTTTCTTGGAATTCGGTAGCCTCCAAGTGTACAATCTGAGAGTGCCCTTCGAGGACCACCGATTGGTGCAATTTGATATAATCTCATAACTTCCAGTAAGAATGCCTCCGTGTACTGTAAGTTCGTTCTACAGTTTTGATCGGGTATTTCATCTGGATGAAAATTATCATCAATTTCCGCATGGATCTTCCTTTGAATTTCAGTGTTCATAGCTAATATCATGAGCGCTATATCAATCGTAGTACTGGTAGTTTGAGATCCAGCAATGAATATATCTAGTATGATCATTGACAGTTGAATAACTGTGAAAGTGGAGCATGGATCATCTTTTCGCTCCTTCATTTCTTTGATGAAAGCATAAATCAAATCATCTGAACACTTTTCCTCAGTGTAGTCCTGGTGGTGTTTTTCAATAGTTGCCTTGAAAAACTCATGAATTTCTTGGTTGAATCGATTGATTAGATTGTATCCAGTCCACTCCGGTGCTATATGTCGAAGCCATGGCAGCTGACTCAGAACACCTCCTGACATGTCGAATGCCTTTGATCTATCCTGTAGAAGTTTTAACAACCTAGTAAGTCGTTGGTCATCCCTCGGAATCCTCGATCCGGTTGTAAAAGTCCACAAGACGTTGATTACACTAGTGGGAAGAATACTGCCTGGCCAAACTGGTTCACCGTTAAGGTCTTCTATGATTCCGATCAATTCTTTCAGTTCATTGTGTATCTGCATGTGCATCGGTTGTCTACCATAGCCCGCTTGTCGTAGATGACGTACAACGAAACTACTATGTTCTGTCCAAAAAGGACCATCTGTGAAAGTAATGCCCAATCTAAAAAAAAAGACATGCCTTATATTTCTCTAATTGGATACAAATCAATCATTCTTACCTGGTTCCCATAGTTCTCAATCGGATGAAGAAATTGTCGGGTCGCCCATCGAACGCTTCTTTGGTAAGAGCTTCATGCACGGCAGGGTACTGCAATGCCACTACAACGTGTTCACGTCCAAGTTTAAGGCCTATTATTGGGCTGTTGTACTGCTTGGAGAGAGCTTCAAATGCCAAATGTTGACCACCACTAACCCGCGCCAAGTGGCGAAGTAGTAGTGTGTTACCGAAGAATGGGAGCCATTTAGGACCTGTAATTAAAATTGAATGTGTACTTAGAAACAAAGCTTCTATAATTCAACAATGACTAACTCATTTGCTGTCGCACTGGTAGCCTTGTTTTTTGTTGGAAATTTTCAAAGCACGACTCTTGTCGTACAAAGAGCATAATTATCAATTTGAAAACATTGTAGACACTGTTGATCAATGTTTTGCACAATACATTTGACTTATGTATGTTATATTGGTATTTTCTGTTCGTGATGATGCTTTTCGATACGATATTCATCTTTTGTGGTACACCGGTGTTTGTTTAGTTTATTTCGTTCTATTTAACTACTATTTAGGAATAATGAAGTATTCGTATTTGGTTCAATTATCTTTCATTTGCTTCATTTGAAATAATACTATAGGGAAATTTAAAAATCTAATCCGAAACTCTTAAAGCTCATGATCAAGATGAATTATCATATTATTTTATATTTCAATATGACTCAATCGTGTTTTTTCAAACTCTGCAGTTAAAGAGCATGAGCATTAGTGTGCGTCTTATTTTTTTTAAGTTCTCAATACCAAAACCAAATTTGTCTATAATTAAAACTAGTTTACACCTTATTTTCCCTCATTTTACTAAAAATATAATCTTTGTTTGACCATAACTTCATAAATTCTTAACCGATTCCAATTTATTTTACATGCTTTTGAAGCTTATTTAATTGTTTTCAAACTGTTTGTATAACAAATCTCACTAAAAAATTGTTTTGATCAAGTTTTTCATCAAAAACTGCACAAAAAATCATGTTTAACGAAAAATGCCAGTTTTTTTTTAAATTTTTTGCTAGTTAAATATTACAGTGAGATTCCGTTGTTGGCAACAAAGTCGAAATTTTCAGTTGCCAAAAACGGAACCGTGCCAAAATAGGAATCATTTTTTTTAAATTCAAAATATTATTTGTTTTTGTTACATCATCATTACAGAACTAAATGATGGCCAGACTTCGGATCGGTCCGCTTCGAAGCAGGAGTAGGACTATGCTATCAATATATAGACCCGTTATGCAGTGATGCATTTTGAACTGAACGCGAGCCAAAAGTGAACGGATTTCGAGCCAAATTTGCACTAGAACGCAGTAAACAGTGAACCAATGAGCAAGAGCCCATCGTTGCTCAAAGAACGGTCCATTCAGCTCGCAATCATGATCAAAAGCAAAAGAGCAAAACAAAGCGCAGCGTCTATTCCGGCCGTGCCTCGTAGATCCAGCAAAAATGATGACGAGATGGAAATAGAATTGTAGAGGTAAGTACCGATTCTGATTCGGGTGATGTAGCTGGGTGGAGTATAAAACTTGACAAGCGGTCAAAACGACAAGAAAAGTTTATTGATAAATATTTAAATAATGAATGTAAATTAAATGTAGAATTATTGATTTTTATTCTGACACGAATGCACCAGTTTGGTGTTAAGTGTAGTAAATAAAACAAATAAAACAAACATGATCGGAGCTCTCACTTGAAAAATAAATGAATAAACCGATGTTAATTTTTATGAATAGAAAAGTCCTTAACGTTATGCATATCAAAAACATTACTTAGAAATAGATTTTTGTCGAATGTCAGTGAAAGTTAATCGGATTCAATTTTCGGCTCACATGGGTTCATATTTTTGAACTGAACAATGTGCAAGCCAACTTGATCGCAGCGTTCAACAAATTGAATTGGAACGCGCACTGAACGCGTTCAAATGCATAACTACTGTCATGCTTATTGTTACAAACGTTCCACAAACTTTTTATTGCTGAAATATCTTCAACGATGTTTTATAAGCTTTTTGTATACTATTTATATACATGGCCACGCAAAACAACAATCGCATAACTGACCTTTATTCAAGAACGAGACAATTCCTCAAAACAGAGTATGAATACAGAAATACAATACATTTCATTAGAAACGTATGCATAAAAAGTTGGAGATGTTATAAAACTGAACGGTTTTCCCAATTTAGTGAAAAATCATCATCTTTTAAAGCTTAAAATTTGACATAACTCGGTAATTTGAAAAAGGCTCTTTAAAATTCTGTTTCTTGCGTTGTGTGGCATCTAATTTCTAATGATTGACTACACCCAAGTAACCACGAAGCTTATATGAATCTGAGAGAGAGGAGACAGCTCACTGACAACTGGTTTGTTTTCTTGGCTTCTTTGATTTCTTCTTCTCATGTTTTGGTTGTGCACAATGGTTCGGAGAGCACAAACTGGGTCAAAACCATTTTCACATCCCATTTGTTATCAAAAAGATCATAAAATTAAAATTTTTCAATAGCAATTGGAGTCCAATCGACAATATTTAAATATGCAACTATTTTATATGCGATAGCACAGGAAAACAACCTAAATTTTCAATCACATCCAGTTTCAGTTTGGTTAAATTTTGACGGGTTTTCACGATCTGCCCTTCAAATGTGCGGTTTTACAGTGACAGTTGATGACAGGTTCCCATGACTTTTGGGAGCTCGTAATCTAAGCCAGCTGTCTCCTCTCTATCAGATATGAATACTTTATGTTTGCTCTACAGTGTGCTATCAGATTTTGTTTTAAAGTTACATAATCTTTAAGAGCTTTATAAAGCATAACTAAAGTGGGAAAGGGCCCTACAACAACCAAATTGATGCAATACTTGGTAAAGCAGTTTTAATGCACAAGCCCTACTAAAGCATTTATGGTTGTATATTTAGGGTTCATGATGTATATTAGCTTAAAATAATGTATATTTAGGGCATGCGTTAAAAGTAAACAAATAACGAATTGGCTACCTTTCAATGGTTTTCTTTACAATCTCAATTCCGGCAAGTCTTGGAAATAGATTGAGTTCCGTGTACTAACTCAAAGAGAAAATCGACGAAGAGAAATCGATCACTGCAGATACGCCTGTATGATACTAAATGCGAGAAATATTGTTTTTTTTTTGGAGTGTGCATAAGATGATTTATCATGGCTGTTGATAACTATTTTCGAAATTTTTTAAACCATTAGGAATTTCCAATTTACTGATTATTTGACATCTTCTGGCATGGTTCTAACAAATTTTAATGAAATCGATTTAGATTTTTTTTTGTTCTAGTTTATGTCTTGGATATTTTTTCAAGAAACTGTGACTTCATAGGTGGCTTTGCTAAACCTTTAACTTCAGAAATTTTAACACAATACGTCATGCATTTTGGCGCCCCTGAAGGTTGGCGCCCTTGGCGGGTACCACCCTGTCCAACCGCACATTACGGCACTGCAGATATCTCACAGATTCCGGAACAGGATTTTAGAATGAAGATTCTGATGGTATCTTAGAAAAAATTCTTACAGAATCCTGCGTTGGGTTCTCACAAAACTTTCGCAAGATCATTACGGAATACAGGTATTGTAGTAACCGAAACATAACTGATCGGCCAAACTTGAGCCGAACCGACAAATAAACACACTATAGCAAACACCGTCCGTTCGCTACAAAAGTTGTCACCAAACTGGATCGAGTTGTTTTCAAAACTGGCTTCTTTCCCGCACAGTTCTCGTTTCGTCCGTTTCGCCTAATCTCTTTTCGTTCATTTTCGCTCGTTGTTTGACATCTCTTGTACACGCTCAGCATAATACAAGTAGAATCGAAAACAATTTACTTTATTTTTTTATATTTTAATCTATAACAACTCTATTCGCCACATTCGCCCTCTTCTCCACACTTATGATTATAATGTAGTTAAACTTGATAAATTGGTTTCTTACATCCAATCCAAAAACAATCCTTCTTTTAACCAAAATTGGAGACTAATCAAATCAAAATTCTTTCTTAATTCCAATTTAAATGTAATCAAAATCCAAACAAAATTCAATTGAAATTGTATTTAAATCCAAATTCATAAAATTCTAAACCAGATGAAATCCAAATTTGATTCCACCATAAATAAAATCCAATCAAAATGAAATACATTCTAAATCACATTCAAATTCAATCGAAGTTGAATGAAAATCCAATCCAAATACAATCTAAATCCAAATCTAATCTACTTTTTACATTGCTCGAAAAGATCTTTCCGGCAATTTGCATTCGCTTTAGAAAAACTCTACCAATTTCGGATCGGAATACTCTCTTCTCGGCAATTTGGATTCATTTTATAAAACTCTCTTTCCAGAATCCGACTCGAAAAACTCTCTTTCCGGCCTTGGAGAACTCTCTCTCCCTAATTCACTTTTCACATTGCTCGGAAAACTCTCTTCCCAGAAATTTGGATTCATTTTGAGAAACTCTCTTTCCAGAATCCGGCTCGGAAACTCTCTTTCCGATCTTGGAGAACTCTCTCTCCCCAATCCACTTTTCACGTTGCTCGGAAAACTCTCTTCCCAGAAATTTGAATTCATTTTGAGAAACTCTCTTTCCAGAATCCGACTCGAAAAACTCTCTTTCCGTCCTTGGAGAACTCTCGCTCCCTAATCCACTTTTCACATTGCTCGGAAAACTTTTTTCCCGGCAGTTGAGATACATTTTGGAAAACTCTCTTTCCCAAATCCGACTCGGAAAACTCTTTTCCGTCCTTGGTGAACTCTCTCTCTCTCCATAGTCAACTTTTTTTACATTGCTCGGAAAACTCTCTTCCCGGCAACGGATCATCAAAATAACCAAAACGGCCGCTATGGGAAGCATATATATCGTCACCGTAGCCTTGTGTGGTTGACAGAACAGCAATGCTGTCACAATGTTAAATTCCATATACAGTGCCGCCTTTGTTTTGATACGGCGAACACTGACACAAACTACCTTCAATGAACCATTTGGATTCATTTAGGAAAATTATCTTTCCAAAATTCGGCTCGGAAAACTCTTTCCGGCCCTGGTGAACTCTCTCTCCATAATCAACTTTTAACGTTGCTCGGAAAACTCTCTTCCCGGCAATTGAGATTCATTTTGGAAAACTCTCTTTCCAAAATCCGCTCGGAAAACTCTCTTTCCGTCCTTGGAGAACTCTCTCTCCATAATCCACTTTTCACATTGCTCGGAAAACTCTCTTCCCGGCAATTTGGATTGATTTTGGAAAACTCTCTTTCCAAAATCCGACTCGGAAAACTCTTTCCGGCTTTGGAGAACTCTCTCTCCATAACCCACTTTTCACATTGCTCGGAAAATTCTCTTTCCGGCAATTGGATTCATTTTGAGAAATTCTCTTTTCAAAATCCGCTCGGAAAACTCTCTTTCCGTCCTTGGAGAACACTCTCTCCATAATCAACTTTTCACATTGCTCGAAAAACTCTCTTCCCGGAAATTTGGATTGATTTTGGAAAACTCTCATTCCAGAATCCGGCTCGGAAAACTCTCTTTCCGGCCTTGGAGAACTCTCTCTTCATAATCCACTTTTCACATTGCTCGGAAAACTCCCTCCCCGGCAATTTGGATTGATTTTGGAAAACTCTCTTTCCAAAATCCGGCTCGGAAAACTTTCTTTCCAGCCTTGGAGAACTCTCTCTCCATAACCAACTTTTCACATTGCTCGGAAAACTCTCTTCCCGGAAATTTGGATTGATTTTGGAAAACTCTCTTTCCAAAATCCGCTCGGAAAACTCTTTCCGGCTTTGGAGAACTCTCTCTCCATAACCAACTTTTCACATTGCTCGGAAAACTCTCTTCCCGGCAATTGGATTCATTTTGAGAAATTCTCTTTTCAAAATCCGCTCGGAAAACTCTCTTTCCGTCCTTGGAGAACACTCTCTCCATAATCCACTTTTCACATTGCCCGGAAAACTCTCTTCCCGGCAATTGAGATTCATTTTGGAAAACTCTCTTGCCAGAATCCGGCTCGGAAAACTCTCTTTCCGGCCTTGGAGAACTCTCTCTCCATAATCAACTTTTAACTTTGCTCGGAAAACTCTCTTCCCGGCATTTGAGATTAATTTTGGAAAACTCTCTTTCCAAAATCCGTTCGGAAAACTCTCTTTCCGTCCTTGGAGAACTCTCTCTCTATAATCCACTTTTCACATTGCTCGGAGCTTTGAGGAGCATTCAGTGATTCTCAAAGTGGGCGAATTCGCCCCCCTGGGGGCGATTTTCAGACTGAAGGGGGCTAAAATTTGTAAAACAGAATTTAGGGGGTGAAAAATCTAGAAAAGGGGCGAAAAAGCTAACATGGGAGCATTTGAAAATAATTACTCATAACCTTTGGAGGACACACATCTGAAGGTTAATCAATTCCAAACTCAAATATTTCTAGGACTATTTTACCTTAAATTTGTTATATCTCTAATCATGGTCATTTTAAAATTATTTTAGACAACATTACATGACTGTCAAACACAACATATTTGAGTTATTCATTGAGCTTTTTGAATAAGATTTGAAAGTTAATCATTAGAAGATTTGGAAGTTAAAATTTCTGGCATTCAGCCTTTTCCAAAAAAAAATCTACAGTACCATTTGTGATGTTTTTAATCATTTTATAAACAAATTTAGGAAAATTTAGCCTACAAAAATCGCGTTCCAGCGATGCCAAAGCCAAAAAAACTATTTATAAATAGATTTGAAGAAATTTCAAAAATGCGTTGGATTTATACCTCCAGAACGTCCGAAAAATTCGAATTTTTCTTGGTGTTAGAAAAACACCCTTTTGATTAATTGAACGAATAATTGAGTTGAAAAACATTCTGGATTTTCATATAATTTTCAGGGTTTTTGGATTGGATAAAGAAAAGCGTTAGAAACGTCAGGCATTTATTACACACAATTTCTGAAAATTATTCCAGTAATTTAAGAAATAGCAGATTAATCACAATTCACGGGGTGAGATCTTTCAAAAACAAAAAATTGCGAACAGAATCATTGCAGTTCACCCAAATATGACATATTCATGTAAAAATAAAAGGTTTTGGTTCAGTTTTGGAGAACTTCGCCCCCAACTACGTCACAAGGCGTCACATTACATTTGTTAAGTTGAAACTGGACCAAACTTTTGCAGACTAAATCAGTAGCCTGTAATGTACGCAAGATATTTTTAAAATCGATATTTTAATTTACAGTCCAGGCTACCGATATTTAAGAAAATATTTTTAAATGTACATAATAGTTATTGTATTATGCTTCATTGGATATGCGCGTCAAAGACATTTTTTGTCCTTATTAAAATATTTGAATCACATATCAGGGGGGCGATTCCAGATTAATATTGGCCTCAAGGGGGCGAAAGTTGAAAAAGTTTGGGAAGCACTGATTTAGATTTTTCATTCGTATAGATTCGTAATGAAAGTTGATTGCAGCCTCCAAACAATTCTACGATAAACCATTAATTATTTCAGTTTTCTTGGTCAGAATTTCAATAAATGGAATACGTAATATTAAAACTATACTAACATATATGTGCTTTGCATCATGAGATGGGTCGTATTTATAAAAAAACTAGTGGTCCTGGCAAACTTCGTCTTGCCATCAAGTAGGCTGTTGAAAAACGCTTTTGATCGTCCCATATAAAATGACAGTTTTGTTCGCGCTCGTTTTTTCAACTTTCCCGGTGAATATCTTGGGATTTTTATACACACAAACACGTCGGAACCCATGGCGAACAAAACTGAGAAAGAATCATTCAAATCCGTTGACCCGTTCGTAAGCCATTTCGTGACATACAAACACCATTCCATTTTTATTTATATAGATAGATAACTACAGGGAAGTGGGTCAAGCTGATCATTGTTATTTCAAGAAAGATTCCACTAGAAACCATTTTCTTTTCTTCTATTTATCCTCGTCCTTCTGATTCTTCTTCATTCTTATGGCATTACACCCCATCTAAGAAAGAAAGTTTCAGCAACAAGCGTATGGCAGTTGGTATAAATTTAATTAACCTTTTGGTCTTCATGGGGAGAAGGGGTGCGTGTCTGCTCAAAGAAATATGGTATGGGAAACTTGCGTGACGTGCGAACGTCCAGTATCAATAGATTCCCAAATTGTTAGCTATTTCAACCCTTTTCTCTCTTCATCGATGCAAACTTATTGTATGGAGCTTCCAAAATGTTCAGAGGATTGTTATGCTGGACCTCTTCCCTATCTCTTGGAACTAGATCTAACCAATAGCTTTTCTCTATAATCTGTGCAATGCGCTTTGGATCAAAAACCGTTTTGCATTCCCGTTTAAGACAGCAAAATCAAGTGAGCCATAGATTCGAACGAATGGGATTTGATCGAATTTCGGATTCGTCGTAAACAAGAATAAGGGTGAATGTACAAAATGCTATGGGGTCTTATAAAACAAATAAAATAATCATGATCATGTCCCTTACCGTTGCCCAAACATTTTTGAGATGCATCCCTTATAACAAAGAACTTAACATATATGTTTATCACATTCATATCGAAAATTAGATGATGCCATGTGATATCAGAAAAAGGAGAGGTCTCTGCGACTCTCTTAAGTACGTATTCAGTTAATCACAAACTCCAGTTGTTGCTAGGACGTGGCCAGCGCAACTCTCGACTGTTCAAGCATGCGTCAGTTTTGTCCAACATTCAATGCTTAGTTTGAAAACTCTAATTGATTAGCGGATATGAAGGTGTCATACCTTATTGAATCGTATATGACGTGACACTTACCATGTATCGGTGGTGCTCAACACTAACATAATGTCGAAAATTCAATTTGCTTCAAAATAAGTTTTAAGTTTATATTCTAAGCATATTAAAAAATGAAAAAAGAAAATTATTGTGTTGATAAAAACGGAATAATTTGTTGACGAAATCGGAAAGTGACAAAATTGGAACGTGATAAAAACGTAACGTACCTGTACTAAGAAGGTTTCTTACTGAATCTTCAGTATGGTGCTCAATAATAATCGCTATTGAGCACCCTACTACAGATTCAGTAAGAATCCTTCTCACTGAAAATAATGTTTTTCTCATTTATAAAAAAAAAAATGGAAATGCTTTTGCCTGCCGTGCAGTTATATTTCTGGGCTGTCCTTCCGATACGGATGTGTATTGACATATTTTACTTATTTGAAATAGAAGCATGGAACGAGCTCACCAATTGATAATCCATCGTTGATAGGGCAGCTACAAATTTCGTCACCCATATGCCTAAAATACACACAGTCTGCCGAGATGGGGATACCAATTCGAATGCTCGGGCCATCTCGGGCCCGGCAAAAACGCGCAAACCGAGAAGAAAAACACACGATTCCTCGGGCCTTCTCAAAGCGCTTGCCTTTCTCTAATTTCTGCAGCTTCTAATCTAATCTAATCTAATCTAATCTAAGTGCTTGCACAGCCAATGTTGAAAAGCATCCTGGAAATACCGAAATTTATTCTAGTATTTTCTTGTCAGCATCAATGTTTGCAGCACATCAATGATTTGATACAAACATTAAAATGGCCAGGCCCACTGTGCAGACTTGGGGTTTGAAGATAATTCAAAAATTAACGTCGATCAGGTCATTCACGAGTGAATAATATGATAGACGAAAAAATTTGAAGTATTGTAAAGGAAGAAACGGGGACGACCGTACCAACCGTTCCATTTGGGGAAATAGGCAAAATCGTTGGGAGAGGCGTTGCTAAGAAAGTTAGTGCTCACTCCATTGTTGTTTGTGGTCCAATTCCTGGGATGGGACACAGGTATTTCTCCCGTGTGTCCTGGCTTTAGAGCCTAGGCTTAAGCGCCCTTACTCGCTCTCTGAAAAGAAAAGAAAAAATCTGTCCTCCCTCCCGTTTTGTATGGAATGTATGGAAAAAGAAAGAACACAATTTCTAATCTTAATTAAAACCGAAAAATATGTGTTTAATAACAACCCGAATATTCACAAATCTTTTACCAAAAAAAAAAACAAACGAACGAACAAACAAACCTTTCCACAAAAAAAAAAACGACAAAAATTACAATTCTTGTACAGAATATTCAGTAGGAACATTCATGAAATTTGGCATGTAATGCTTTGAAAACCACAACCGTTAAACGCATAACTTAAGCTAGAAAAGCTTTTATAATCAAATTTTGCATAGAGTTTTTAAATTGTTCAAACAACGTTGAGTGCCACTATCAGAACACCATTTCCGTCTACCGTGACCAACCTTAATCTCCATTCCAGTCCAAGACTTATATGCTGAACTTTCTGCCATAAAACAGAGACTGGAAGAGTAACGCTCGCGTGGTTCTCGAAAAGTTCAAAACTCATTGTCACTAATTGTGCATCGCGCTGGCTCTGAGTTCACCGCATCAAACACAAATCTTATCACCAATGGCATTCAAGCTGTCACAAATAATGCAAAACCAAATTGAAACGAACTCACCGAATCCAACCTTCAGCAGAAATGTTCCATCGTCTCAGAATCGATCAAAAGGGATGATGAGCGTGCCGATGACCCTTGTGTTATGTATGAACCTTAGTGGTGGCATTGCTGCATAGTCGATGGCTGGTACATCACATCCCGAACTAAACTGGTTTGAATTAGCATGAACTACTTTCAAAAATCCAAGTAAATACACCTTCGAATCAACTGTTTTTTTTTACAAATAAAACTTTAAAATTTTAAGAAAATTGACGGAGCATGAAATGTTTGCTTCCGTTTTCAGCCATCGCTTACTTCGATCTCCTTTCTCTAATTTCTGCAGCCTCATATAATAACTCAAAATTTTATCTAGTTTATATTTGAGATACAAAACAATTCATCAAACTTTAAGAAATATTGTAAGTTGTACTAATACAACAGCAAAAAATATCGTGTCTTAATCAGAAAATACTGCTTTAGAGGTAAGGCCACAATTTTTTCATATAATTGGTGTTTTTATGGACAATTGAAATATATAGAATTCGCGGAAGCCGCGAAATCAGCGAAATTTGGCCCTTGGTGCAAAATTAAGTAAATCTCGCGAAATACCGCGACAATTCACATGAAAATTGCGGTAAATTCCAGTTTTTGCATAAGAAAATGGTTTATTCATTATGGAGTCAGGGTTAAACCAACATTTTTGAATTATTTAATTTTAACTTGGACTTCTTCTGGGCTGCCGGTTTCGTTTTAATTTTTCTTAGGGCTGAAACAAACATTGATTTTCTTTTATGTCACCTTCCCCTTCAAGAAGACGTAAATATAGGAGAAGCAAAAAAAGATACCAATGAGGATACAATAAGAAACAAGTTACCGGAGAACATCTGAAAATTTCGGTCCAATATGGTCCATGCTGAGTCCCGAATGGTGGTCAATCTGGACAATTAGGTGAAACAACTCGGATTTTTCCATAATGGCATTTTACTTGACTTTTAGGGCTTAGAAAATTGTCGTGCTTGCAACACGGTACCGTAATTTCGGGTAAAATTGATAATTTTTCACGGTTTTTATGATTTGTTTTCTATGATGCTGGCCAAACCAAACAACTGAATGCTGGAAAACAAGTACAGCGGTGAGCCTCATTGGCTCATGTAACCAAATTTTCTAACAAATGTGAAATTAATTAACTCATTACGCGTGGTAAAGATGGACAAATTAACCATGCGGATTGGATTACCGAACAGCTCAATATAAGCGTCAATTTAACAAATGTTATTTTTGTGCTAAAAATTATATTTAAAATAAAAAAATGGGGGGATCCCATTTCGGGGTGAAATTGATCACTTATCAATGCGATTATTGTTAGTATTGAAAACAATTCTACTTACTTAATTCAAGCTCCCTGAATCCGAATATGCTTGCCAAATTCTTATCAATACAATATTTAAAGAAATAATAAATAATTAAATTTCAAGAATATCGCAGGTTAGTTTGATATCGGTGCTCTATTAGTAAGAAATATAATGCGAATTTACGGTATCCGAATGAGAAAATTTCAACATTGGAAAATAAAGCTCTCAATTGATAACTGTGGAAGTGCTCTTAGAATACTTAACTGAGAAGCTGGCTTTATTCCAGTTGGGACGTAACGTCAATAAAAAAAACTGTATGACCGAAATGTTTTTCCTATACAGTACTGGACAATATATTTGCAATTTTTCTGATTTACCATAAAAAATGGACAACTATAGAGGGTTACATCTGAGTTATTTGTGGTCCGATTTGAATTAAGTTTTTACAGTTCATTAGGCATAACTTGAATTTCAACATATATTTTTGAGTGATTTTTTCCATTACCGAGTTTAAATGCAATAACGGTTTAACTAAAGTGATTTTTTGACAAATGTTTATAATTGTTGATGAGATAGCTTCACGATTTTTCCTGAAAATTTTTAAGTTTTGACAAGATGAACAAGTTTACTCAAGGCAGTTTTTGTAAAGAGCTTTCATATTTTCAGATAAATACTTTTTTTTTCGTAAAAATATGTCTTTATACGACATGAGTGACATGACTAACGTTATTGCTTTTGAAGTTGTCGTTGGGAAAATTTCTCGACGTTGTTGCTAAAATTAAAATCATGGGGTATGAAATTTTCAGAATATACCCCATTAGGCATAAAGACGTTAGGCATAAGGACGTTAGGCATAAAGACATTAGGCATAATGGATGTTAGGCATAATATACGTTAGACATAATGGACGTTTGACATATGCGCGTGTGACATTTGAAACTCTCTTATATTGAAAAAAATTCGGGCCCATTTACAAATTCAATTATGCTGATGGGGGTGGGTATCTGTCCTTAAGGTGTGACAGTTCATAAAAAAGTGCGATGTTCATACGGTGCTATGAAATGTGACCATGAACCGAATGACAGATATGGAGGAAAATTGGTTGTCATTTTTATTGTTATCATTCTAAAATCCAGCTCAATCCATTTGAGTAGTGAGAACGGATCCTTTGCTACTTGTGCAAACAATTTTCGATGATTTTCAATCAATTTCCTTGATATTCGTCGAGTTTGAAAATTAAAATTTGATTAGATATTTATTTTAATTACAAAAGTCAAGTTCAAATTCAACATAGTACAGTATCCAGCATTAAACATGACGTGCATTTGGGAGAAAAATGATATTCCCAATGTTATTGCATAGAGCTCCAACAACTTATTTGATTACCCAGTGTTACTCATAATCAATCAACAGCAAGTCGAAACGAAAATTTCGGATGGAAATATTTGCATCTACAATTCCAAAAACTATTAGAAAAATAAAAATACAAATCACTGCATATATTGGAAGAAGGTGATTTCTCAAACAGTCTTTTCCTCCAACCATTTGATTAACCGTATAAGTATAAAGAAAAGCCTATGATTCAAAGAAGGGAAAATGTATGATGGAAATATTAAAAGCAATAATGACATTAATGTCTCGAAAGAACAGCTTATTTATAGAAGAAGGGAAATTTTCTGATTAAGGCATTAGCAGCACTAACTCCAATAATTTTGTTAACATCAAAACTATAAAGAACAGCCTTCAATTTAAAGAAGGGATAATCTCTGATGAAAAATTTGCCAGTTATATGTGTAGAACCAAACCCAAAAGAAGAGCAACAGATCATGTGCAGCGTCGTTCTTATTCTTGGCTTTCTCATTTGTGCACAATACACGATTATGCTTCATGGCCAAGAAAGTGAAGAAAACGAAAAGATCCTGGATCGACTAGGAACTGAACTAAGATACCTTCAGCATGGCTTTGCTCTATGGTTAGAACTCATGCCACCCAACCCCGAGATAGTCACCTATGACGTGAAAGTCATAGTTACGACTTCCTTCGGAAGGGAAGTAAAGCCGTTGGTCCCGAGATGAACTAGCCCAGGGCTAAAAATCTCGTTAATGAAGATAGGAAAAAAAAATATCAGAAAAGTCAATACACTTTTCCAGTAAACGATTTCTATTTTCATTTTGAAAATTATGCCTATCGTCCATTATGCCAAACATCTATTATGCCAAACGTCCATTATGCCTATCGTATTTATGCCTATCGTACTTATGCCAAACGTCTTTATGCCTAACGTATTTATGCCTAACCTCGTGCACCCAAATTTTCATTCAAATCGGTCTACAAACTATAATTTTGTATGGGAAATCAAAAAAGTTGCAATTGTATTGTCCAATACTGTTGTTATTGGCAAAGTTTAGCATATTAACACATTCTCGAGTTACTCATCAATTCCTATTGAATCAATCGACTCAGTTTCGATTTCGACTCTACCCATTATTGACCCGTTATTGGCTGTCTCGAGTCCTTCTCCACATGTGTCCTCACTATTGATTCGCCCTTACAACATTCTACTCATGATCGAAATATTTTTGACTATCGCGAATCAACATCGTTTTTTCTTTGACTACTTCTTAAGCAAGGACATTCCAATAACTTTCCACTATTTCTCCATTTACTATTGACACACTCTGGGCACATGGTCTGACACACTTTTGACGAACAGTCTTGATTTCACTTATCACTTTCATTCTTGGCCTTTATTTAAACTTGTAACTTTCAAGACGCGCTCTTATTTTGTAGTTTTTTTTTCATTTTTTTCCTGTAGTTAATATTCTCCTTGAGCAGCAATATATTTGAAATCATATCAATCAGCGGTTTAGAGTTGGTATCTTCTCCTCAAAACAATCAAAACATTAATATTTTATCCAAAAAATCTTCGAACTTATATTTTTTTCCCACTAATCGAATTTGATTGCATAATTTATTGGACTAAAACTTCTAAAAGCACTCCGTAATCAAGTGAATCATGTTCGTGCAATAAACATAGATGGCTAAAGATGTACTTCACGAAATGTAATATGCCCTCTTAGCCACCCTTTGATCACTGACTGATGTCTCACATTCATACCTGGTGGAAAGTTGGGTGGACGTTGAAGATCCTGCCACAACCAACAGACAAATGCGACGATCACAACACTGCTTAGGACTAGTGTTATCATGGCTCACTCCTAACTATTCTACATCCCAAACTGGATTGTTGTAACTTTAGTGATTTAACAAATTTATAACGGCTGTAACGAGATCGAACGCGATTTGATTAACATCAAACCAAGTAAAACGGTTGTAATCAGCGCTGCAACAGAGCTAGTGTATGCTCTAGGGTCGAACCACAACTAACTTGATTTAGAGCCGCGTCCGTATCTTATTGATCAAATCACTTATTCTACGTACAGTGACCCCACGCAGTTGAATCACCCACAATTTATGAATCAGCTGATTTCAAAAGACAAAATTATTATCAAACTTGTCACAAAACATCACAGAATTATTTTTACACATAGTTTCTTATCAGTTATTCAACTGCGTGGGGTGACTGTATATATACGAGAGGCTGGAGCAAAATGACACCATTGAATATTTCAATTCAAAACAATATCAATTTGCTCGAACTAGTAATGTGGAAACTTACTTCTTGTTCTTAACAACCCAACCGTAGGAACTAATGAAACCAAAAGATGTATTGGATTTTTCCACCGTCTTTGATATGAAGCTAGCAGATAGCGATCGAAAACGGGTTTCCCGGAAAATCTACTAGACTGATTAATGCAACGGTGGATGGTGGACAGTTCAGTGTGAAGACATTGAATGCTTTATTGTATTCGTTCGAAACACGCAAAGGACTTAGCTCATCTGGGGTGGGTAAAGGTTTGAATAATTTTATTAGTTCATATGCTTCGTTAATGGCGTTGATATCGGGTTTTTGGCGACTGCTTATTCAATAATAGAAAAATAAGGCTTCTCAGTTTCAACAATGTAAACTTAACCTCAATAATATATTTGCTTTCGCTTTGTAAACGTAAAATTTTCTGGACTTTCAAGAAAAAAATGAAAACAGCAATAGCCCCTTCGGTCCTGAGGCCTTCAAAATACGAAAAAACGGAAAAATTTGATATTTTTTTGTAAAAAAAATTTTTTTTTTGTGAAATTTCATATTTGTCTTGAAAAGTTAAAATCTTAAGCTTTCATATCAATTGAAAATCGGTCAAGCGGTTCAAAAGTTATAATTTAAAAAAATATATAAAAATTGTACAAGGTCACGAGTTTTCTGGTCACCCTATTTCGGAAAAAGGTCACCCTCATCAAAAAATTCCAAAACACATGTATCCTTATTTCGGATTAGGAATAAAATAGTAAATTTTCACGGAATTTGGTTACCCTCTAGATTGTTTTTACATTGAAAGGCTGTATATATGAAAACTTGATTGTTTTTGCAATATCTCAATCAGTTTCTGCCAAATAAGTATTAAAAATACTTCTGTATTAGTTTTAATGTTTTAAATGCTTGATCAACAACACTTGGCGAGTATGACATATAAAAATATTGACATTTTGTTGTATCGAACTTAATGAAATTTAATATTGCAAGTCACCCTTACTAGAGAATTGAAAATATAAAATTTCTTATGAGATGAAATAAGTTGATTCAAACTTTTTCCATCTCGTCAAGAGATCAACAATGAATGGATATGTTTAGGTGACATTTTAATCATGGTTTTCATTGATCAATGTTGAAAAGTGTTTGAAAGTGTTGCAAGGGTTGGACGATACGTAGGTAAAACTCTTTCGGATAAAATAAACATTTTGCATGTTGTCGTACAGTCGTTAATTTCTTACCATTGTCAATTTTTGCTTTTGTATTGCATATCATATCAGCCTAATTTTTATTAAGAGGATGAACAACTAAATGGTCAATTTTTCCTATCAAAAGAAACAGAGCTGAAAAGAATCGCTTTTAAGTTCTGCTAATTGTACTGAACACGGAATGCATGTGCTTAAAATGAACATATTCAATTCGCCTCGATAAATAAGAATGATTTAAATTAATAGATGACGAATCTGTTTTGTATCTGAGCTTCAATTTATTACAAAGCAGATGCTGACTGAGTGTACCAAATGCCTTCATCATTCTACGTATTATAACCAGTGTTGTTTAGACTCATTTCCGCGAAAATAACATTTCCCGAACTACGAAGCCACGAACTAATACAGCCATGCTCTTTCCTCCTAAGATAGAAAAGCAGATGGTTAAGCTTGAGTACTGCAAACAAAATTGTTCAATTTTGATCCCAGAGAGCCACAATTCAAGTTTCGGTGAAATGAAATGAGTGAGTGAGTGAGTGCGAATCATTTCACCGAAACTTGAATTGCGGCCCACCGAGATCGAAACTGTCGGATCCCATGTGCAACACTCAAGCCCAACCACCTCCCTCTCCATCTCAGGAATACAACGCACAGTTATAACAGTTCATGCACTAAAACTAATGGTGTAGTAACCTTAATCATGACAATGTTGTTAACGCAACTATTTCAAGATATTTTTAAATGAAATGAAAAAATATCAATATTGAAAACAATGTTGTTGAAATAACCATGTCATAAGACTTTAATACTGTGTACTTTCAACTTTGTTATTATAGTCAAATGTTATACTTCTTGAAGTCAAATAGACTACATGTGTAGTAATAGGAAAAGAATACTGTTCTCGATTTTACCATGGCCATGGTAAAAATTGCAACCTAGAAAAAGAACTCAAGCTCATCCCCAGTGAAGGACGCCATTTTTTGCTTACCAGTTCTTTTGCGTGGTTAGGTGGATAAATTATTTTGTTAATAATTGAACCATTAAAGCATCAACAGATTAGAGATACTTGATGATCAAGAGATTGATGGTAAGTATGATTATGATTTGAGAGGGAAAATCATAATAATTCCTTGTTATTTTAGCCCGTGATAAAATTCATAGAAAATGACTATTGGGAAGCGGCTTCCTTATGGTATTCTAGCTCAATTGCTGACACATCATGAAGATCAATTTGGCCTATAAGGTAAGCTAGCATGTTTGAAAACTTCATCAATAATATGGTTTTATTTTCTAGTCATTGGTGACTTTATTTACTGTACCGTGGCCTACCGCCCATTCCACCCGATAAAGTTTTGCATTTTTAGTTGACGGTCATCACATCCAACGAGCCGGGCGTAGCTAATGTAAAGCTAAGCACCAATTGCGCCAACTGTGGATGGCATACCACCTTGTTAGTGGCCCCGGAAGATCTTCAAGTTCTGGAACAGTTATTTGGTCAACTTGTCAATGCATCTTCGTAAGGCTAACTGTAAAGTCTGAGATAATGTTAACTGAATTCCATTAGATTCTATTTCATTCCGCACTTTTTTGTAGTATGAACTGGACCGAAAAGGTGTGGACAAATTATCAAAAACTTAAAAATATAATCATACAAAATTGATTTACTAAAAAATTATACATAACCCAGTATAGGTATGTATCAGATAACAAATTTTGCAAAATATCGGAAGATCAGTTCTATTTTGTATTTTGTACAAATTTGCATATCTGAATGCATTATGCGTGAATTGTTATAATGGATATAATAATTTTAGATAAATACATGTATTCTGTAAAACCCACTACACGGCTTTTGTTATTTTAAATGCAATTACTGGTTGAAAATTCTACTGAAAGTTGTATTCGTAGTTACCATGTCCTAATCAGTAAAATTTACTACACGATAGTCGTAACTTTGAATGCAAGAGATGATTGAAAAAATAACTTGTATTAGTCATCAACCTAACTATGAAACATGGTAATTTTGACTGGCCTCTTTCCATGTTGCCGCCATGGTAAAATAGACGACAAGATGTGTTCGAAGCAAATGTAGTGGGTAGTCTGCACAAATAAAGTGGTGCTGTGCATTTAATTCAAACCATCAACATGGTAATTTTTACTTCAATGCTGTTTTCAGTGTGGCTTCATAATTCGAATTTCGGGGAAATGAGTCTGGTCAACACTGATTATAACCCTCTGAGCAGAATCTCAATAAAGAGAATAAAAAAAGTAGAGATTTATAAATGGATACGCGAGTTATGATGCTCGAGCATTCGATGTTCTTATTCGATAGTGCTGATTTACTCGCATGTGTCGCACATTTGATTTCCCCAAATCAACGCGATTTTTTCAATGACAGCGACAAAAAATCGTGGCGTTTTCGTTGTTGTGTC
Organism: Aedes aegypti; assembly: GCF_002204515.2. NCBI lineage: Eukaryota > Metazoa > Arthropoda > Insecta > Diptera > Culicidae > Aedes > Aedes aegypti. Next base: position 119,655,827 of record NC_035108.1, on the reverse strand, counting down.
GCTGCAAGCACTTTTATGCAGACCCACCGAGACTGACGCGACGAAAATCGCTTAGGGGCGATCCATTTATAACGTAAGACAATTTTGGCGGATTTCAGACGCCCCCTCACCCCATGATAAGTTTTTTATTGTATGAAAATTAAAAATAATTTGTATGCCGCGCAAGAAATCTAAAAAAAAAACCCACCCCCTTAGAAATCGCTTAGAAACGTTCATCAAACTATGCCTACAGCGAAATCAAGGCGAATGTTTGTCGCTGTTGCACAATGCGTTACTTTATAGGCAAAAATCAAATTTCAAGTTATTTTATTCGATGTTAATAAGTATATAGAAATGATTATAGATAGCATCTTCTATGGAAACAAGTATTGGTAAGCTATACAATGTATACACTATCGCAACAAGCGTTAGAAAAGGAATAATTGTCGGAGTAGTTAAAACTGAATTTTATCGCATGTTTTTAACATTCTTTTCAACTAAGGCGGGTTCAATTCTCTGATGATTGATGGTACAAGGAAGCCAATTTTAGCTTTGAAGCTGAAGAATCGACACGTTACAATGATAATGATATAAATCTTATGAAACACTTATATGTAACTTTGATTATCGATTCGAGAAAACTTTGATAGTTATTGGAGAGTTAATCGTTTTATTCCACAGTTTAAAATTTATTATTCTTATTATTTGGTATTTTAAATGAATTGCTTCTCAGGGTCAATCCGGGAGAAAATGTTTTCTAGTGGACTCACTTCTTAAGTTCTCGCGTTGAGTATCATACAGGCGTATCTGCAATGATCGATTTCTCTTCGTCGATTTTATGTTTTCATTATTAAAGGAAATCCAACCGATTTTCAAAATATTTGCTGATGCAGGACGATAAAGGATGATAAGAACTTTCTACTGAGTCAAAAATAGCAGTCGAAAACAGTTGAACGGCCAAGTAATTAGCTAAAGAGAAAATCGATGAAGAGAAATCGTTCATTGCAGTTACGCCCTTATGATACTGAACGCGAGAGTTGTTTGCACCAGTCGAACAACGAGTTGAAGATGACGGAAAGGGAAAATGTGGTCAAAAAAAAACATATGATATATTCTAATTCAGGTAAAGTTATGTAAAGTTATTTTATTTAATTATTTTTGTTTAATTCAACGGATATACACAAAAGTTACCACGATGTTCAGCTGCCGCTGATGATGCGACGTAGGCTGGGATTGGCGCAATGTCTGCCATCACTGAGCTTCGTCGCGCTCTTCGAGTTGCGCTCTACGGATAATAGGGGCGTAAGTCGCATGATCGATTTCTCTCCAACTCTTTCATAAAACGCTAGGCAGCTATGCAATCTCGCGTTATGAAAGCTGACAAACCAGGGTGGGTGTACGGCTGTCAACTACAAACAAAGCTCGCCTAACAATCATCTCTCGGGCGGGCCGTCCCAAACAGCATCATCTCTCACGCGGGCCGACCCAAACAGCACAGGTCGAAACACGGGCCATGTCAGACAGCAAATGCTGATGCATTTCAACATTCAAGCAGCGGGATGCCTAGCAGCGTTGTGAGCCAAAAAACATGAACGGTAGGCGAACCTCGTTGCGTATATCCCCTTGTGACAAACCCGCATCTTGTTACCTCTATTCACAGAAGATAGGATCGACGAAGAGAAATCGATCATGTGACTTACGCCCTTATTCTAACACACTCTATAATAATTGCTTGAGCTTGAGCTTGATTGGCCGCCCGTGGATGCTACTCCAGTATCGCCAGATCAGCTGCACTTACACAAGGAACCAACCGAATGACTGCTTGGGACTAACAAGCATCTTCAGTGTATAAGTGCTGGTGATCTTCTATTTTAGGCAACAATGGCACCTGCCACGTCAGAATGCAGACCAATGAGGGGAAGGGGGAGGAATTGATGATGCATTGAACTGGCTCCCACGTAGACCGTATATTCCACTGCATCTACGCTAGTTCATGCGGGAGTGTATGGATTGGGGGAAAGGCATGGCAGAGAGGTTTGCTTTTGTGGTTAGCAGACTGCCTATGTATCAGGCGTAAGAAAGGCGTGCGCGTGGAAGTAGGAAGCGTTAGGGAAACGGTTTCTTGTCCGTCTCTGGTTCTAGCGTTTGCTATGAACGAATAGTTTGAGTGTGATATATTTAGAATGGAAGATAGAAGCAAGTGAGAGATATACAACTACAAAGTATGAGGAAAGGGACGGGCCTGGGATTGAACCCATGACCTTCTGCATGTGAAGCAGAAGCGGTAGCCATCAGACCACCAACCCCGTCACACTCTATAATAATAATGATAATCTAAAAAACTCCCCACTAATTAATTAATAGTCTCTAAACTCCCTACTAATTTTCAAAACATTACGTTATATTAACAAACAGCCCCTATCACATAGTGCTACTCACAATCTTCCGATTGAATCAAGCATTTCAAATGACTGATACATCGACTTTCGACGTTTCTGTGACTTCTCGAACGTGATAGAGAAGTTCAATACCGTAAAACCTCATGTCAGGGACGAAAATACTCAATCTACCCTCGCCTATATTGACGCTTGCTGGAAAGTTTCTTCATTGATTTTTATTTGTTTGTATCCTCACCTTGACAACACAACAAAGATTGGCAAAGGCCTTGCTGCACAATTGTCAGTTTCCTTTAAACCTGCTGATACTCAAACGTTTTGTGATAATCGGAAACCAAAAATTATTTTCATTCGAACTATCTTGACTTTTTTACATTTCACTTCGGGAAGTTGTAATATTTGCACAAAGCACACTAAAGACGCGCCAATATAATCGATTTCGTGCTTCGGATCGTTCATTACTCGTATAGCAGCATATTTTTCAATTAAAACGAAGCTCATTGATAATCAATTTTCTAAAACTGACACTCTTCTGGTTCTGATAATTAAAACAACCAACGACATACGGGCATCGTTGTTTGTTTTCTTCATCTATTGTTGAGCCATCTTCATTGATACAATGATTTTGGTGGTGGTGCGGTTACTTTGATGGTTGCATAAAAGTCAGTGAATTGAGTACCCGAGCAGAAGAAAATAAATACTGAATAGCAAACTAAGGTATTCCATGCCAGATAATTTCCAATACTTACAACCTGAATGAGGGATCAATGAGTCCTGCATAACAGGTAAAATACTTAAAAAAATACTTTCTGCACATTTTACAAACACCAAGCTAATAATTAGATCAGGTATTGTAATACCAAAATAATACATGATGAATTTTCATATAAAAGTGAAATTTTTCAATAGTAGTTCAATACCTCCAGCAGACCTCAATAGCTATCGAAAACGAAAATGAAGTATTTTTAATTGTTTAAAACATTTTTTCCCAATACCATTATAATACCAAATCTCGCATAGCTTGTGACCTCGCCCTAAAAGCCATTGGTATCCAAGTGAGTAGCTCCTTGTTTCTAAGCAAATGAATGGACCAGGACGAAATCTATCACCACTGGGGGATAGAGGAGGAACTTCTCTTCATCGTAGCATTTTAAAATAACGTGTAAATCTTTTCGTTTGTTCGATAACAACAAGCTACACACTTGGTTGCCAATGGCTTTTAAGGCGAGATCTCAAGTTATGCGAGAAATGAGGTATTGACAACTGAACAATACCTAATTAAGGTATGATACCAAAATATGGTATGCCTAAGTTATCGCGAGTTATTTTCCCCCCTCGGGTATAGTGAGCATGATTTTGTACGTCCCTGCCTCATGTGTCCTTAACACCCCATGTTACGGTATTTGAAAGGTTAGATTACACCATGTCAGGGTCTAAATTGATGAGCTTATCAATATTTGTTAGATATCCAGCTGATAATTCATGGTTCATAAAAACAAATCATGATGAAAGTTTATTAAATATTTTTAGTTTCCCTCTCTGTTGACGAATTGGATCCTAAAATGTTAATGAAATCTAGTTTTTATTTAACAACACAAAAGAGCAACTACTTTAGCAATTTTCTCCGCTCAAATAACGGCTATATCATGTTTAAACTGTGATTTAGAAATTGGGTCCACAAATGAACCTTGACACTTTTGATCATGTTTGAAGTTCGCTTAGCCGACAAAATTACCACAGAGGTTTTAGTTTTAACACTGGGGTTGTTACTATCTGACATTTCGGAAGGGACACGGAAAACAAAATTCACCCAAAACTTGAGTTTAAGCCAAGGGGTGTGGCAATATCTAAAAAAAATCATAAAAATATTTTTTGGACTTAAACCAACGGAAAACATTAGAAAAATGAGTAAACATGTGTTTTTGACCTAAACTTAAGCGTTTGGCACTAAAATTGGGACAGGGCTTTAGGAACCTATTATAGTGTACACCTGGGAGGGAGGCACCGATACTACACACGAAATATAAGACAACGTTATTTTGAACTGCAAGATAACTCCAGTATGCCAACAACAATCAAGACAGGCTTCGAGAAAATCCAGAAAATCGGTAGTTTCCTTTTGTTGAGCACCTTCGATCTTTCCTGACAAACATGAAAAAAGGGCCACAGTTTTCTATGCACTAAATATTCATTTTCATTGGAAAAAGTAGAACGATGCGTTTTTCAATGCTTTATGTTCAATCAGATTAAATGGTGCTCACGTGACATTACTTGCATTATGTGCATGAATTGATTTTTATTCGATTTTTATCATTTTTGAAGAAATACGAAAATGTGTTTTAATCAGTTACGCGCTTTTTTCATGTTAGTCCAATGTTTGAGATCTGGGCTCGCAGTGACAGTTCGTGACAGCGAAATCTCGGCTCACTATGACGTACAGAAATGTTTGTATTGGTTTCTCCCTCCCAGGTGTACACATTCACAAGAATCAAAATATTCAGATACGACAATCTCTAAACAGATTTCAGAGGATCACGCCTTTGGAACAGACTTGCTGCAGACACCATCCTTCTTTCAAGCTGATCAAGATCTTTAATTTTGTTGTTGCTGAAACCCTCGAAATCATCCTACATAGAATTTGCGAAGTCGAAGTCCATTCAGGATTGCTGCTGCTTATGTATGATTGAAATACATACCAAAATTGTCTAGAAGTGAAACGTTTACTCCAAGTAATATTAGTGTCAAGCTTACAATTTACTATGCTGACATAATTTTCACACTCAAACTGACCAGTCATATTTTCCTAAAATAACAAGTAGATCGGAAATAGCCATTCTGAATCTGCAACTGATTCCAAACAAGAGATAGCACTTCTATTTTTGTTCTATTTCTCGAACGAGAATAGATCCAGACTTCAAGAACACTGGAAAGGCTACGAAAGAAAAGAGTTCGGTTTGAGAAATGCATTAGAACAACTTTGTGGCTGCTGCTGATGGTGATTAGCATAAGAAAAAGAACAGTTCAGATTTCACGATGACCCTTTCTGGCTCCCATCCCGAACGTTGTCAATGGGCCAACGGATTGGAGATGGGGGCCACTGTCCATATAATCGATTGATCGAGATGGTCTCGGCCCAGTCGGATGTGGCAACTTCTTTGGAAAGCAACGGTCAGCAGTGAAGAGTGGTGTGTCCAAAAAGTGTAGTGAAAATGTGGCAGAATTTAGTGGTACTCATAATATTTGTGATCTTGTTTTGTTTACGAGACATGCGCAAACCCGGCTACTTTCCACCAGGTATATTTAAATAATTGATAATCTTCTAAGGAATCTTGTAACTTAAGTTGTACACATTTGTCGCACAGTTCATTTTTTTTTTAGTTTCTTCATAAGTTTCATTCCAAACATTACATTTATTTATTACTAGTGGTCCCGGCAAACTTCGTCTTGCCATCAAGTAGGCTGTTGTAAACCGTCATGTCCATCCCCCATACAACATTACAGATTAGTTTTCTCTCGTTTTTCCGACTACTCCGAAGACATTCTTAAGTTTTTCCTTCACACGAACACGTCGGAACCCTTCACAAATTCAACTGTGAAAGATTCATGAAAATCCGTTGGCCCGTTATTGAGCCATTTCGTGACATACAAACACCATTCCATTTTTATTTATGTAGATAGATATTTTATTATATCTAGATGTTCTGTGTTATTAGACAAAACTATCATCCTAATTTGATAAGACAAATTTAAGATTTTATTACCATTTTGTGAATAACATATTTAATTTCATTTGCCGTAGCAGTTCTGATTTTTTACAGGTGAGTTGATTTCACCTGCTTATAAGAGAAAAAAAAACACGTTTTCAATTTACTAATTCCTAATTTAACCTAAATATATAACGAACTAATCGTGGCAATAGAAGATTGTTGATTTTTGCCTGAAATTATTAATTATTTTATTTGATATTTGTTCCAATGTTTCAGCATTGGATATTCTATGTAACTCATTGGTACTATACCAGGGAGGAAGCTTCAGAATCATTTTCAAAATTTTGTTTGAATTCTCGGCAGAGCTTTCTTCCTGGTATTTGTTTGAAGATCAAAAGCTTGTTCTTGAGACAAAGTATTGATTTTCTATTCATAAGGGGATAGGGACATTTTACACATTTGTTACATTTGGCTTGAATGCCCTCAATATGATTTATGAAAGTTAAATTCTTATCTAACATCAGCCCTAGATACTTAACTTCATCTGACCAATTTATTGAAACCCCTCTCATCGTGACAAAATGTCTACTTGAAGGTTTCAAACTATTATTATCAGTCAAACTATTATTATCAGTTGAGTTTTGCAAGCGTTAGAAGAAATATTCAATTTTTGCAATCTACTACGGATGACAAACGTCCTTTGACGGAGAGGCCTGTGTCATCCGCAAACAAGGATTTTTGACATCCCTGAGGGCACTCAGGTAAGTCAGATGTGAAAATATTGTATAACATTGGTCCCAAAGTGCTGCCTTGAGGAACACCAGCTCGTACAGGAAGTCTTTTAAACGATTCGTCTTTTGTACGATTTGATAGATAACTTTGAATTATTCTAACAATGTATGTTGGAAAATTAAGTTTTTTAATTTTACAATCAAGCCTTCATGCCAAACACTGTCGAATGCTTTTTCTATGTCTAGAAGAGCAAGACCAGTAGAATAGCCTTCAGATTTGTTGGAACGGATCAAATTTGTTACACGTAAAAGTTGATGAGTGGTCGAATGTCCATGGCGGAATCCGAACTGTTCATTGGCAAAAATAGAATATTTGTTGAAGTGGACCATCATTCTGTTCAAAATGATCTTTTCAAAAAATATACTGATGGAAGAAAGCAAACTGATTGGAAGATAGCTAGAAGCTTCTGCAGGATTTTTGTCTGATTTTAAAATTGGAACAACCTTAGCATTTTTCCATTTGTCAGGAAAATATGCTAATTAAAAACATTTGTTAAATATATCAACTAAGAATGTTAGGCTACTTTCTGGAAGTTTCTTGATGAGGATGTAGAAATTTCCGTCATCGCCAGGAGCTTTCATATTTTTGAATTTTTTTATAATAGTAGTTCTCACTTCTTCCAAATCAGTTTCCCATGAATTGTTTGAGCTTTTTCGCAATTAGTTAGTAATTATTTGTTTTCTTCTATCAATGCCGGTATTGGTCTCTGAGGTTTTTTTTTTCAAAATTTTAGATAATTTCCAAAAGGGCTTAGAGCCAAGGTCCAATTGAAAAATTTTATTTTCATAATTTTTGTTTCTTAATTGTTAAAAACGTTTCTTGATTTCTTTCTGCAAATCCTGCCATATCATTTTCATAGCAGGACCACACAGTTCATAAATTTTATAAGTACATTGAATTTGATCTAAGTTAACAATCATATAAAACACTCATCTTAGCAATAGAAGATTGCAATGATATTAATCTAAAACTATTAAATGATCTGAAATTTGAATTCATCAGCATAGGGCATTAACCTTCATTTATCAACATTCAATAAAAGTTTGGCTTCTTTTTCTGCTATATCCATATTCTAAATAATTCGTAACAATCCACAACGAATACCGTTACGCATTATATGGGTGCATCGAAAAAGAACTTGTATAATTTATTCATTGAGATAGGTCATTCTGGCTGCCATCTCCCACTCCCCCCTCGAAAATAATGCATATCATTATCATACTTCTGTCACGTTTCATTGTAGGGCCCAACTGGTTCCCGCTTATCGGCAGCGGATTCGAAGTGCTGAGACTGGTGAAGCACTTCAAATTCTATCATCTTATGTGGGCCGAATTGATGCGCCGCTACGGACCAATCGTGGGCCTTCGTCTAGGTCGGGATAGAGTCGTAATTGTGTCCGGGCTGGACGCCATCCGAGAGGTGTACTCCAAAGATCAGTTCGATGGTCGTCCGGACGGGTTCTTCTTTCGGATTCGTTCCTTCGATAAGCGGCTCGGAGTGGTGTTCACCGATGGAGCCCATTGGGACATTCAAAGGCGATTCTCGGTGAGAACGCTGAAAGCGCTTGGCATGGGCCGGACCGGGATGGTGAACAGCTTAGAAAGGGAAGCCGAAGAGATGATCCATCATTTGAGGAAACTCTCGAGAACGCAGAAAGTGATTAGTATGCACAATGCGTTCGATGTTTCGGTGCTGAATTCCATATGGACGTTGATCGCTGGAAAGAGGTGAAAAGTTCATTGACCATCATAGTGGATTATGCTTGCTGATACTCGCATTCTGTTTCAGGTTCGATCTGGACGATAAAAAGCTCGAATGGATTATGGAGACGATTCACAAGAGCTTTCGGGTCATTGACATGTCTGGAGGAGTTCTCAATCAGTTTCCACCCATTCGGTATGTGCTGCCGGATAAGTCTGGATTTGCACCGCTGCTCAACTTATTGCGCCCTCTTTGGACATTTTTGCAAGTAAGACAAACACGTTTATCGAAGTTTATGTTCTACGACATTGCCTGGTAAACCATTACCCCAAAATGCAATTTACCAGGAAAACATTTACTGGAATATCATTACCAGGAAGAACAATTCATCGGGAATTTATTTTTTCAGCAATGTTGACTAAAAATTACTTGGAATAATCAGGGGCCCAGATAGCCGTAGCGGTAAACGCGCAGCTTTTCAGCAAGACCAAGCTGAGGGTCGTGGGTTTGAATCCCACCAGTCGAGGATCTTTTCGGGTTGGAAATTTTCTCGACTTCCCAGGGCATAGAGTATCTTCGTACCTGCCACACGATATACGCATGCAAAAAATGGTCATTGGCATAGTAAGCTCTCAGTTAATAACTGTGGAAGTGCTCATAAGAACACTATGCTGAGAAGCAGGCTCTGTCCCAGTTGGGACGTAACGCCAGAAAAGAAGAAGAAGAAGAATCACCGAGGATAATGGACATGGGAGGTTTTTCCTTAGAAAAATATAAGCATCGAAGACGAGTCAAAAATTTCCTCAAATTTTATCATATCGATATGCAACGTCTTCAAATATTTGCATTTCATAGATGATTCACCTTTTTGTTTAATTAGCCGTTATTTCAACATTGCAGATTGTCATTGCTAAACTAAAATTTTCCCAAATAATTGCTATACACTTTAACCTTTTTTTTCTGTTTCTGTTCGGGATGAACCACTGCGACCAGTTTTCTTTGATCTTTTGTGGTATACCCGTGTTCTTTGTTTAGTGCATGTCGTTTTACTCCATTACTCTTGAGAAATAATGAAGTACCGTTTTGATTCATATAACGGACAGCTTCAAATTCCGGACACTTTCGTTTGTATGGGAAACATTTCACACGAAATGTTTCAATTTTCGTCGTCCAAAAGTTCTCATTTTCGAGGCTCGTTTTATTAGGTTTTTTCCATAAATATCATAGCAAACTAATAATGCCCAACTACCTTAGACGTCTCTTAAGTGGTTGAACGATTTCAATTGATGATTTGACTGTTCCATTAATGATTATCATGAGGTGTCCGTAATTCGAATCAAAGCGTCCGGAATATGAGGCAAAAATAAGGGAGCGTCCGGAATAAGAATCATGAAAATGCCACACGTTTTGATTTATTTAAAATTATTCAAGTTGCGGACGCGTATTCTTTACCCACCATCCGAAAGTTAAGGGCTTCTGACGCTCGATAACGCTAAAAAATCATACAGAATGATTTATTTTGCATGGTCCAAGCTGGGTTATACTTCACTGAGGCCTTAAGTGTCCGTAATATGAATCAAAACGGTAGTCGTTTTTTATACAAATATCATTCTTTACCATTTTGCATAGAGCCTCTTTAGAAAAAGATACCGCTATTTATACCTTTTGGAGAAAACAGTTTGTCACCATTAAACTCTCAAAAGCGCGCCCCTTAATCAGGTTCGGCCACTAAGCTGGTTGAATGATACTGATTTTGACCATGCATCGGTACTCTAGCGTATCAAATTATTGCTTCTACTTATAAGATTCAAAGTCGTTTTTTGAAACTGGGAACAGGTTTCATCGCATGAGACATTTAGATTCCTTGAAACAGAAAGCTTATTTTAGAATTTAAGAGTTTTGCTACTCCACCGATTCGAAATCGTTTCCCTCCTAGATATCGAATGATAAACTCTTGAACTCGGAAAGAAATTGTCCCATGAGTTGAAACCAACCTCAGTTGCCATTTTTCCACTTCGACCTCCTCATCATCTAGGACAAATAGGTGGGTCTTAGTGGCTTGTTACTCTCTTATATTCTTCCGACCGTAACTTATAAGTATTCACAAGAACAGATACAACAAGAGTACAATATGATAGATCTTACCCCGTAACGCACCTCGAAAAGGTGATCTACCCGCGTTACGGGCACTTTAACCTTAGTACGGACCTTGAGTCTTTTTCGACCCATTTAAAAATTCAACTCCATGCAACATTTGATTGAACTAACCCAGCAATTTGATTTTTTTTTTGTGGGAAATATCATTTTTGCGGAAACAAAACATTCAATAGACCCCTAGGGAGGCTACCATAAAAAAAGTTACAAATTGTGATTAAGGGTCGTTTTCGACCCGAAAATTCAAGAAGCTCACAAAAACCGGTGTGTTGACCAATTTTAATTCTGTTGGGCTTAAATGAAAGGCACACATGTCTTGTTTCAGGAGATCCGGATGTGGTCAAACAATCTGATCCGGGCAACCTATATTATGGGACCACTAAGTTTCAATACCAAACTAGGCATACAATGGTTCAATCTTCATGATTTTTAATGCCTGTGACCAGAGCTGTTAAATGTCATGAAAATCACGCGACTTTGACAATTGAATATTGCTAATATCATCCTTCCCTGTGGAAAAAGTCACCGAAAATGTTTTTCCCGGTGACTTTTTCCGAATAACTATCGGTTGGCAATATTTGCCGATGCGATATTTCGCTTGGAAGAGTGCTAAAGCCGTTTTAAATTTTCAAAAATTTTGACATTTAACAGCACTGCCTCTGTGACTCTTCTTGTTCAGTTATAGATGAATGGCCACTGTGGTTCTTTTTGACCAAAACTAAGCATGCAACGGTTAAATTTTATTGATTTTGAATTCCTGCCACTCTGCTTGTTCTTCGGCAAACAGTTTAATGAAAAGTGAAGTGAAAATAGTTTTTTTTTTCAATTGCTTCTTATTTCAATGATGAACGGATCTGCTGCTTCTCATCTAGCAAATTCTGAGTTGGGTCAGCGAGTTTGTTTTTCTTCATTTACGCGTTTTGCTTGGTAGTGTTCCGTGATAGCGATCGAGGCCGACGGTGACCTCGAAGACGTGAGCAAATTATTTTTCGATTTTTGGATAGTGTTTCGCGATGGCAGCCTAAGCCAAGTATTCGTTTTAACGGCTCTGAATCTTGAATTATATTTTGAAACATTTAGAGATACCAAAACAATAAACTGCGAATTCTGCTATCCAGCGAAGTTGACATGAAGAGTTTGGAAAGTTCTTTCCTAAATACTCCAAAAATGTGTGTGTGTTTTTCATCCACAGCAGGAAAAGATTATTTTTTTTATCTAAAATTATTGTATTTTGGGAGGGTTTTCATCTCTTTCCAGAGAGCAAGGAAAGGCGCTGAGCCAAGGCTCTTGAGACAGGGCACAAGGGAGAAAAACCTGTGTCCCATCCCACGATAAGGAGAAGCATGAAGTTTGCATTACCACCCTTAGAAACGCCACTTCCAAAGATTTTATCTAGGGTGATGTGCTAGCATCCATCGTATTAAGCATTGATCAGTGAGAACTGCAATTTTCTCAGTATTGCAGTGAATGATGCTGACACAAACCGATGCCAAACAATTCTTTCTCAAAACGGCTTTAGCATTGTACAATAACATTTTGATAAATCTTGATCTCTTTTTGGAAATAATGCAAAGAAAATGCATCTTACCGTATTCCCAGTCCGTCGTATCATTTTCAACTCCGTCGCAGTCAGTTTCCAGATTCGTCTCACAACTTACGGCTCACTGTGTGTATTGAATGGTTAAAACACAACATATCAACGCTATAATAAAATGTTTTACTAGAATATATAGATCTACTGGCATCTCCCTCCATTCCTTCAGCATGATGGAATATACTAATTTCCTTTAAAATTCATTGTTCGTTATCAAAATTCAGCCCAAACATATAAACACAATTCCTTTTGACCGTACAATTATGGCATTTGCTCACAGTACAGCGAAAACAACACAATCAAAGAAACCGTATTTTACATCGAGCGTCGCGCACACATTGATGCGCACAAGCTTCTTTTTTTCTCAGTACGACGGATTGAACTTTGTTTACATTCTCAATTATACGCGGCGGTTGAGGAAATTTCGTAAAATTTGGTGATTTATTGAAGTTTTACGGTGTGTGATTGGAATGAAATCCTTCAGTGAAGAAGTACGAAGGTTTTCCATAGTGAAAATAAGTGCCCGGCGAAGTAAGTCACCCACGGGGGCGGGAAGAAACTTGTGTTGGAAAGTGGTGTGGCTCAGTCGATCGCTAAGCATTTCTCTCAAATCGTGTTCGTCCATGCGATTTCGGTGAAAAAGTGCAAAGTGGATAATTGAACTGAAGTTATTTACCGAAATACAGTAGTTTTATTGCATTTTTGGTGTACAAGTGTACAAACCATATCAGTTTTCACAAAATTACACTTGGATAATGAATCTATGTTGCAGGTAAGTTTGAATATCCGCCGTAGTAGAACATTTAAAGTTTGATACGACAAATAGTAGCGCTTACGACGAAGAAGAACAAAACCCTATCACCCTGAAATGAAAAGGTTGTCCTCGTTGCCCGGAATCGTCAACACACTGATTTTTGCGAGCTGTTTGAATTTTCGGGTCGAAAACGACCCTAAGCCACAATGTGTAACTTTTTGTTTGGAACTAAGGAAGGTTAACCTCAATTTGCGAAGTTTTTTTTCCATGAAAATTCAATTTACTTAACTTTTTTTACTAAATTCGTAAATTGAGTTGAGATGATTATATGGGAAATTATGTATTGGAATCCTAAATTTCGTGAATATAAATTGATTTGGTTTCAACTTATACTTTGTAGTTCAGTTCAGACGTGTTTAACCTATGAAATATTATAATATGTTATTAGTCATACCTACCATAAACTTCAGAATACTCCTGAACAGGCCTGCCCAACGTGCGGCTCGCATATAATATAGGCATAATCGCATAACTGTCCCAAGCGCCAATTTAATTATTTTCCCAGAAAAGCCTTGCAATTTGTACTTTTATTGCTCATAATGATGTAAGAAGTTGTTTGCAAATATGTCTCTTCTCACTCTTAGCTGCAAAAGTGACTTATAAGCCCCCAATTAAAAAAAGATTTTTTTTTTCAATTTTTCAGTTTTTTATATAAAATTTAAATAACATCTTGGAAACCACATTTAAGATATGTTATTTTAAGCATAAACTTGCTCTGGTGTAATGTCTGATTGAGCCGAGACCACATAGCGTAGCAAGATTTTCGGATTTTTCATCACAAACAACTCATTTTCATACTTGTGCTGGTTAAGGAGTATACCTTAAAAATAGTCAAAAATCTCGAAGAGTTACAGTGAGTTGCAGCTGTATCTTTCAGACCTCTTAGAGGATACTCTAAGAAACATGTCTGTGCATGATTTGGGGTGGAACTGGGTGGAAATTTTTTTGAATCGATAATCAAAGTTATATATTAGTATATTTCATAAGTTTGATTTCTTAGCCAACTCAACGTGCCGATTTCTCATATTCAAAGTTAAACTTGGTATTCACATTTATCACATCAAATATACTTTACCAATCTTTAGCCATGTTCTCTTTTAGATTTTGATTGAATATTTTGGTTTCAACACTCTCCGTGCTAGTTGAAGGAATTGCTGAAAATATGCGATAAAATCTAGTTTTTTTGCTACTCCGACAACTGTCACTTTCGACGTGTGTTGTGATAGTTTTAGTGCTTTGTATAGCTTATAAATACATGATTCAATAACGGATGCTATCTATAAACACTTGTGGATACTTATTATCACCGGATAAAATAATTTGAAATTTGATTTTTGTCTATGGAGCAACGCACTGTGCGCCGCTTCATTTTGTGCGGCCCACGAAGAGCTTCAACATTCTTCTTATATCTGGCCCTCTTACTGCTCTAGAAGCTCTGTTTGAACATTCCAAGGCTGATTATTAAAAATTTAGATACTTAAATTGTTTTGAGATATTTTATTTTGTAGATTCTCTGCAAGTCTTTTATCCATGCAATTTCGCTTTATTTCATAAATGGTTGAAAATGTTACATTTTAAAAAAGTACCAAATTTTATGTGAATTAAAAATGTAAGAGGAAGCTCGCCAATAACATTCTACACATGGACATATGGACATATGAACATAAGGACAAAACTGAATTCAAGTTCGAAAAAATGTTGTCGACAAAAAGATTATGGCCAAACGCTATGTTATTGAATTTCAAGGTGGATTAAAAAACTTGAGCGTTATAACCAATATCAGGCATATTCAGAGGAAGATTAATAGCTTTTGAAGTTTAATACAGAATTCTCACATCAATTTTCTCGGACAACTTAGGCAGAATTTTCACATAGCAATTTTGTCACAGAATCCTTTTAGAAGTTCATGGAATGATGGCAAAATGACTATCACCGAATGTTGGATATTAGTATGCAAAATTGTCTTGAGCTGTTCTTAGTGAATTTCTTACAGAAATCTGAGTAGGACAGAATTCTCCAGATTCTAGCTCAGGATTTCATAAAGTGTTGTTTTGCGGAATATTAAGGACAATTTTCACAGAATCATACACTGGATTATCGTAAAATCCAGGGTTTCAATCTTATAATATAATTTTCATTTTTTTTAAATTTAATCAGGTTTTTCAAACAATACTAGATGAGATTCTAACAGAATCATACGAAAATTTCTGATAGAATTCAGAGAACGATTTAATAAAATCCTGCACAACGATCTCACCGAACTGGACGGAATTTTTAAAGCAGGATATCACTTTTCTCACATAATTATCGAGATTATCACATGAGCAAATATCTATTCAAATTCCTCCAAATGAGATTTTTATATTTTTTTTTCCTCTTACCCAAAGTTATTGAAATCGCTGCATCAAAAAAAGTTTGGCCAACCGTACAATATTGTTTCTGATATTTGGCCCGCGGTACAAAAAGGTTGGGCAGGCCTGCTCTAGAACATAGTTCCCAGTGTCATGTCTACCTATCTCAAGTGATATTCTTCATGACTCTGGTACCTTTTACTTGTTCGTACCTACGGGATTTCTGAGCTAAAAATACTGGCTACCATAAGCGCAGAAGAGGAGACATCCCGAACTGTGGGCATATTATTTTATTCTTTATTTACAGGATACAAAACCCAGATCTGCAACTTTTTGAAATCCTTTCATATGTTAAGTCGTTCAGTAGAGTGAATTGTACTTAACTACTTATACTTATTCTCAGAATCTAAAACTTTTAAAAAATCACAGCATCAACAGTGCTCTTCGAAGTTGGCGTAAATTACTCCAAGCATATCGTCCCCTTAATGATACAACTAGATAACTCGAAATTAAGATTTTTAGAGTTCAATTTGTCGAAACATAAATCCTAATTAAATCTGCCAGATATTCTCACAGATCATAAGCGTGTGATTCAAAGATTACTTTTCAATCATATTATCTGTGACTAAGCATCATCTCGTGAAACCGTGCAATTTTCAACGTTGAATTGTTAGAAATTTGAATTTTCGAGTTGTCTAGTTGTAGCATCAAGGGGACGAAGTTCTAAAATTTCCTAAATCAACTCATTTTCTAGTTCCGTTCATTTTGCTCAAAATCTTGAGAGAAAATGGAACTCAATCCATCAAATCATAGCAATCTTTATGAATTCGCTCAAAATATTTTAGTTAAACGGTAAATAGAGAAAAAACAATGAGGTTTCTCGGATTCAAGAGCACAAATCTGCAGGACAGGATATTTCCTGTTTTTTATCAGGTTGTTACTAGAATCAGTACATATGAAGAAAATGCCGCAAAGTGCTCTTATACTGATATTTTTCCTTTTACTGTCTATTTCAATTTCGATTTTTCTATTTCAAATTTCAAAGTTTAAAGTTGGAAAAGTTCAAGCGTTTTTTTTTTCAGGATTTGCGTCAGGAGCTTAGTTACAAATATGTACAGATTGTTTTTTTCAGATTTTACTAAGGAAATTCTCCAGATACTCTGAAGATCATAACATTCCTCTATCAAATTTCTTTGGGAGTTCCAGAAAATGCTTTTAAGCTAATCCTCCGAGCTTTTCTAGAGGCATGACAAATTGAAGGAGAACATTAGAAAAATAATTATTAGTACGCTATTCAATCTCAGAATACATTCTATCAGCAATATCTTGATGAATTCTTCGGGGAATAAAATCATATCGGAATCCTAAAATATTAGCTAAAATAAATAACCTGCAACGAATCATCGTGAAAAAAGGAACTGTAATGGCCCCACCCAGGGCAATATCTTGTTATAGGTTAGTAGGTTCTCTCAACTATTTATATCAGAAACATCCGTATTTTGTGCGGAAATATCTCCTGGTGGACGACCACATTTTGGTATTTGATCATGCCGTTTATTTTTCTTCATTAATCTAGAATAGAAAACAGTTAGCATTAGCATTAAGCAACTCGCACAAATTCGTAGGTGGTACTGTCCTAAACTGTTGTATGAGGGTTGCCTCCTCCCCGTCCGTTACCAAAGTCAAAGATTTGGGACTAACTTTTGACTCTTAGACAAGATTGACGCATTCTCCAACAGTTGAGAGCTTTCCTGGCCACGTCCTTACAAATGCTGAGGAATGGGAAGGGTTGGTTAATTGAACACCTACTTAAGAAAGTTGCAGAGAACTCTACGACCTCTCATAGGTGTTACGGGATATTGAAGAATGATAATGGGATGGGAAAGGCCATAGGATACGTTTGGCAGACGTTTTAACACCTATGAATAATATTTTGGCATTGGTTCATATTGGAACAAACTCATCGAATTCAGCATTTGAATCCTGTCTGCAATCCAACGTTCAATCGACGTACGCTCGGGGTGGTGTGAACGATTCTGATGGCTTGAGTCGCCCTAGCAAACCATTGTACAGCAAAACGCGTGAATGGTAAAGTTGAATGCGAAAAAACCAAAATTAGTGCTTCGACTTTTGAAATGCCCAGCAAAACATGTAAACCGTACATTCACTCCGGCGGCGAAACCAAAACAAAACTGCGTGCTTGGGCTTCCGAATAGCACTCTTATTTAGAATAGAAAACAGTTAAAACGAAATAGAAAACAAGGAAAAATTACAATTTTTGTATATAGTAACAATGAAGAAAATTTCTGACGTTCCTCGTGTACATTTTTTCTATACTCAAAAGTAAAAAGCTGGATAACGATAGTTGTAAGCCTCCCAAGAATTTCCGGAAAGCTAGGCCATAAGATATACAAGATCTACAAGCACTATAGCTTATTGTTCGATAAGTAGTACACGTCCAGTAGAGTCTTGTTACTTAGCTGGATGAATGGTTGAGTTTAACGGGCGCTCTTCATCAAATAACTTCCTGGAACATAGGTCATGGTACTTAACGATGATGAATAAACCTAAGTTTACTCATGTGGAATCATATGCCAGAATTCCAAGGAAATTTT
The DNA here is from genome assembly GCF_002204515.2 of Aedes aegypti. Classification (NCBI taxonomy): domain Eukaryota; kingdom Metazoa; phylum Arthropoda; class Insecta; order Diptera; family Culicidae; genus Aedes; species Aedes aegypti. Next base: position 119,637,724 of record NC_035108.1, on the reverse strand, counting down.
GGAAACCCAAATTTTTAAACATTTAAGTCTGAGTAGGTAACGGTATAATTTATTGGAATAATAAAAAATGCATTTCGTACATGCAGACTCTGGAAACCAAAACCTTTTTTAATGAACTAAACTCTCTCGTTATACGAACTGATTCAATTTACGATCCCCCGATCTTGTACGTAAATTGAGATTAAAGTGTAATGGTACATTCCGTTAAAAGATTTTTTTTGGTAATGCATTTCGGGTAATTGCATTTCGGGTAATGGTATAGAACCGAAGTTACATTACATTATGTTTTCATTCACAGGGCACAATAAAATCCATCAGATCGAAACTCGACCAGCCAGATAATCCAGACTGTTTCATTGCGTCCTACTTGCGAGAGCTGAATATCGCCGAAAGACACTCTTCGTTCACGAATGAACAACTCCTCTGCCTGTGTTTGGATCTGTTCCAAGCAGGATCGGAAACAACTAGTAACACTTTGGGCTACGGAATTGCCCACATGTTGCACCACCCGGAAATAGTCCAGAAAATACATAACGAACTGGACAGCGTCATAGGTCGTTATCGATTACCGCTGCTTGCAGATCGACCCTATCTTCCCTACACCGAAGCAGTCCTGTGTGAGATTCAACGGATTTCCAACATTGCTCCCCTGGCTATTGCCCATCGAACTGTAGCTCCCGTGCAGCTTGGCACTTATGTAATTCCGAAGAATACCATTACGTTGATTTCTCTCTACTCGCTACACATGGATAAGGCTTATTGGGGAGATCCGGAAGTTTTCCGTCCGGAGCGATTCCTCAACGAAACGGGGGATAAATTGATCGCTCATGAATACTTTGTTCCGTTCGGATCTGGTAAGTGATTGGCTGTTTCGGTGCGAACTAAGGTTAACTCACTAATTTGTTGCAGGTAAACGAAGATGCCTTGGTGAATCGCTTGCGAAATCAAGCTTGTTCTTATTTTTCACTGCTTTTATGCATGCCTTCTTAGTTGAACCTGCCGAGCCTGGAAAATTGCCCGAATTGGATGGAATTGATGGCATTACTTTATCGCCATGCCCTTATTTTGTCCAGCTAAAGGAACGTTTAATTTAAGATTAGTGCTTTATGTCTTATTTAACAATTAATTAATAAAGCTGCAACACTCCACATGCAATAGTTTTTGTTCTACCATGGGCTTCGGAGAGCAGAACAACCAAATTCAAGAAGAAATCAGAAGTTCTTAGAGATTGCGTTGCGTTGCGCAGTAACGGATTGTTTCGGTGACTGCATACTGAAAGCTTTACCACTCTTATTCCAGTCACTCCCACACTCAATCCGCATGTCATTTGGATAGATAAAACTGTTTACCCTTGCATTAACCGTTTGTGCATCAAAAATGTCTTAATTTAGACAGAAATTAATTACAATAGCAAAAATGGTCAAAACTCTCAGTTAATGACTGTGGAAGTGCTCATAAGAACACTAATGGGCTTTCGATTCGATCTTTACGCCCACAATAAAAAGAATTGCTAAATTAGTTTAACGTATGAAAACTTAGTTTGAAATATTTCATCTGTATAACTTCTGTATAAAAAAAAGGAACTTTCCATTCAACCACGGCTGAAAAGAGAAACCTGATTTGACGTCAATCTTCTACAATGTATTCTGAAACGGTCGAATTGAATATTGAAATCCTTGCACCCATTGATGCTTAAAAAGTTTTCCATTTCGACCATTAGATGACACATTTATTGCATTTATTGCATTTATTGCATTTATTGCATTTTTCACAAGCAGCGTAAGATATAAATCTTATAATTGCCACAAAGTAGTTATGGAGTGCGTCATGGTAACAATCACTTTTATTTTACATATTACAGAAAAAAAAATATATACTAAAACTAATTAAAGTGTACTTTGCATTGCTTCTTAAACACTATAATTGAATTTATTTCCTTTAAGAAATTCGGCAGAGCATTCCATAAACCGACACCCTTCACGAAAAATGTACCTGAATATTGTGACGTATAATGAACTGGGATGGAAAAATTTCTGCTTCTATTACTTCTTAAGGATCTCAATTTTGTGTGCAAATATCTAGGATTTTTGGTAAGAATTAACTTATGGACTATGATACTAATACGTGCCTTGTAAAAACCATGAAAGGAGTTGTCCAACAGTGTTTGTTGAAGGTGAGAAACATGGTCCAGACGTTTTAAACCATATACAAAACGAACACATGAATTAAGCGCTACTCTAAGTTTTTCTTGAGTTCTAGACGTTACACTGAAGAACAAAAAATCACAAGATATAAAATATGGTAAAATGAAAGTTTTGAACAATTTCAATTTCATATCGAAGCTGAACAGATTAGCCTTTGAATAAAGAGATCGTAAAACACCATAAATTTTACCGCACTGACCTAAAACGTATTTGTCCCATTTGAAAGAAGTTTCAACAGTGTACCCTAAACTGGTTGCACTATCAACAAATCTTACGGGGTCAGAACCTATTTGAATTTTTGGACATTCACAGCTATTTCCACGATTTATTAAAAGAGCATTGGTTTTTCGAGCATTCAGTTTGAGAGAGTTCAGTTCAGACCATTTCCTGATAGATTCAAGATCTTCATTAATGAAACATGCAATAGTCTCTGCATCATATTTTTTACAATCAAAATACAACTGAACATCATCAGCGAATAAATGTATAGAACAATATTTAATAACAGATGGGAGATCATTTATGTATAAACTGAACAAGATAGGACCTAGAACAGATCCTTGCGGAACGCCCGAGCTGACATTAAGAAAACTTGATAAAATACCATTAGAAAAAACGGCCTGCTTACGATTCTGCAAATATGATTGAATCAATTGCACAGATTGCCTACAAAATAAAAATTGTTCTGCAAGCTTATTACACACCATTGAATGTGATATGGAATCGAAGGCCTTTGAGAAATCCAGTAATATCATAATGACTTTATTTCCTTTATCCAAGACGATACCAATGTCATCGCAGATCTTTATCATTGCAGTTTTGGTACTGTGACCTGGACGATACCCCGATTGATAATCGGAAAGTAATTGCTTATCGTGAACATAAGCACAAATTTGCTTTTTTAAAATTCGTTCGAAAGCCTTGGACAGTGCGCTAAGAATACTTATCGACCGCAGATTCTCAAGCGTATTGCAATTATGCTTCTTCTTAATAGGTATTACTTTCGAAAGTTTCCATGCATCGGGATAAACTGATGAGTTGATTATGCAGTTGAAAAGGAAAGTTATTGGCTGAAGGAGCAATGGTAAAATGAATTTGATGAATCTTATAGGTAGTTCATCGAACCCGACAGCGTTGGAATTTACTTCAAAAATTGCATTAATTGTGTCGTAGTCATTGATGTTCTGAAATGTAAAACCATTTTGTGCAACACTGTAACCTCCAGCTATATCTTCAGAGGGTGAAGAAAAGTGTTGATGAAACGACTTGTTGATTTCATCTGCACTGAAGTCAATTTCAGCACTGGAAGGACGAGTGGAGAAACCTAGCTCACGTAGTTTTAACCAAAGTTGTTTCGAAGGCATTTTTACATCTAACTGACTTTTAAAATAATTACGTTTAGCTCTTAAAATCAATGTGTTTGCAGCATTTCTTAGTTTTTTGAATAGCTTAAAATCATCTTCAACGTTTGTACGCTTCCATTTCTTGTATTGTCGATCCCGATCAATCATTGCTCTTTGAACTTCTGCATTGAACCATGGATTGTGCCTAGCAACAGAATTTTTAACACGTCTCAATGGAACACATTTGTCGTGCAAAGATTTAATGTACTGATTAAATATGTTTATTAATGTAATGGGATCTGTATTCGAATAAAAAATATTCCAATTAAGTTCATGGAATTCAGCAATCACAATGTTTGGATTGATATTTTTATAATCACGATAGTAGAACTCATTTGTTTCAGAAGTTGTGTTAAAATCAACAGAGGCAAAGATGAGATCATGATGGGAGATAAGAGGGACGCTAATTTGTCCAAATTTAAGGATTTTATCTGGGTTATTACTGATAATTAAATCAAGCTGTGAGGCTCCATGAGAATGAAAAAAAGTTGGTTCTTGACCGACATTCCGAAGACCAAACGCGTTTAAAGTATCCAAAAACCGATCGGTTTTTCCACACTGTTTCAAAATATTGGTGTTAAAATCTCCCATCAGTATAATTCCATCATACAGTATCCCAAATTCAGTTAGTTTATGGCTGATTAAATCGGAACATTCCAAATCTGGATGGTTATAAAAATTACCAATTAATAACTTACTACCGTTGCACAAAACATCACAAAAAATAAACTCGATGGCATGGTTGCCAATCAAAACTTGCGACGCTTCAATAGTTTTGTATTTCAACCACTTTTTCAAGTATATTATTAAGCCACCACCAATTTTCCCACAACGATCATTCCTTATCATGTTGTATCCATCGATATTAATAGTTCCCATACCAGTTCTGTCATTCAACCATGTTTCGTTCACGCATGCAACATCTACGTTGGATACACTCATAATTTGGCGCAGTTCATCAAACTTAGTCATATCCCTAGCGCATAGACTTTGAACGTTCAAAGACATAATGGATAATTTTTCAGCAACAAGCATAGATTTCATCACAATCCCAGGTAAACATAAATCCGTTGAGGTGTCAGAATTATGATGACTAGCCATAATCACTGGAGAGAATGTTTAAGAAGCAATGCATTGTACAAAAACAGTCTAACCAAAACATAACTCGAATCAATTAAATTCATTCATAATGACGCAAATAAAACTCAAAAAATGCTTGATAATTTCATGTGTAGCAATTTCAATAGATATTCAATATTAACATCGTAGTAGCTTCAAGACAAATGAAAGTAACTTCCCAGCAGCTCAGCCAACAGCAACAACGACAGCAGCAACAGCAACATCACGCAGTCCGCCCAGCAGTATCCATTGATGAGTTTCGTTGATAACTTTTAGGAGAGGATACAAGGAGTAACTGCAGGAAGGAGTGGAAGGACAGAGAGCTCTTATTGGATAGGTATCATGTTGTTGACTTTCAGGAAAGAAATCACGGGAGCAATCAGAAATGGAAGCAAAGGAAAAGAGAGCACTAACTAGGAAAGGTTAAGATTGATGTATTATGTTGTTCAGATGATCCACAGACGATATAGGAATCACTCCAGCCTCCACCGTCTTCTTGATGCATATTTCACCGTTTCTAGAGAACACAGCTTGCAACTTGCCATCCTTTCTAGCCAGTAGTGCTTTATTTTTAATTTCTCTTGCGATCGGTGTGAGATTCTCGTTCACAAAAATCCTATCGTTGCTCTTGAACCCGATCTGATCAAGCGTTAGCGTTCTCGTGCGAATATACTTGTAATAGAAATCACATCGTTGATTTGTTATTGCAAATTGCAGAAGGATTTTGTAGCTTTTGCCAACGGTCATAGGTTGCTTTGAAAGTCGACGGATATCCACAAGAGGTGTGCTGCTATATCCAAGCTGATTGCACCATATATCGAAGTATTCCATTAGGTTCTCGTCTTTCGTGTACGGAACGCCACTCACGATGAGATCGTTCGAATACTGAGAGCGCGAGAGGGTAGATGCTGTAGAATGTATTGCCTCCTTGTTGGCTTGGACCGATCGGTTGAGATCGCTGATCGATTTGTCCAGTTGAGAGCGCATAGAGTCCAGCTCAGATTTAATCTCCATCTTCACACTCAGCATCCCATCGTTGATTTGTTTTGCCAACTCATCTTTTGTACTGTCTAACTTGTTAGAAATCCACTGAGCGAGTTGAGCGACAGACATTTCATCGGTACTGTTGGATGTCTCGTCTGGCTTAGTGCGTTTTGTAGATACATCTCTTCTTGTGTTCATTTCGATGAATTACACCGCCAACCGGTACAGACGAAGATGATGACGGATAGATTATATCACCAGTCCTCAGACAGACAGCAATTCCGAGTTTTTCACACCACAGAAGAGTAATTGAGAAAGAATATCACAGTTCACGATTAAATAGGTTGGTTATCGATTATTTGTGCACTACACTTCAGTTTTAACATGGGTAATTATTGCATAATTCGAGTATTATTGCGCCAGCACTATGTTACTACAACTGCTCCATTTGCCAGTGTTGCCAATTATTCCACGCACATCTACGCCAAGATATCAAAAATTCAAACTCTGAAATATTTCCAAAGCTATGCAGAACATGAAAGACAATATGTTAAATTGTATAAAAAACATAAATTTGATTGAAAATACATTACAAAATATACCTGAAAAGTTATATAAAGTTTATATATTTTATTGGTGAGAAACTGAGACATCTAACCACATTTTTATAAAAGCCCTGTATCATAGTTTATCAAGTGTAATATAATTGTCTTATCCGTTTACTAAAAGGGTATTAGATGACATTGTTATGTGTGGGTTTAATTTTTTCAAACGAATTATTGGTTCTTTGAAAACGTATTTTTTCAAATAGTCACATTATTATAGTGTCGCGTTACGAAAATTGTCTAATTTTTGACATTGTAAAATAAATACTTCTTATAGAACACTTATATTTTGGATTCTCTTCCTACTCGTCAAGATATGTGTTTCCATTAAAAAAGATTTAAAATCGGACCATTCTTCGAAAAGTTATATTAGGTGCAAAATTATGGTGTCGCGTTACGTAAATTTTAACCGTAAATTTTTAGGATAAAACTACAAATTTCTAAATGCTCGTTCTCGACAATGCTACAACTGATTTTCAAATTTTTTGATTTTTAGTAGATGGAAATAGTTATACTATCTTTCAGCGTTTGTGCCGCCCCGCTAAAACCCTCCCCGTTTTTGTGAGATGTGGGTATGTCTGTTTTCTCTTGTTTTTCACTAAAATCTGATCAAGTAGCTCTGGTTTTTTAATGAACTCGTTGGTTAGTGACCAAAATATTATGAGACAGGTGCCGTTTAGTGCAGGAATAGTCTCTTACAAGTTGTGGAATACTTGGCTTCAATGGTAAACAATGTGGTTCTCCAGCATATAATCCGGTATATCCGTAAAAATGGTCAATTAATGAAAATAATCCAAGACAGTTTTTTATGCAAACTCATCAGAATTCCTTATTATAAAACGCAATAGTTTATTTGAATTGTTCATGGACCTAGGTGGTCACAATAATGGCCTCTGGAAGATCCGGAACATCCGTAAAAATGGTCATTTCGTAAAAATCATCCTAGATCACTGCGGTTTTTTTTTCAAAACATATCCGAAATCAATTACTAAATATAACCGATGATTGGGATAATTCTTGGATATAGGTGGCCACTATAAAGCTCCTAAGAGGATCTGGAGCAACCGTCATCTCGTAAAAATCAACTTAGACACACGTAGTTTTTTTCAAATCTTCTGGATATCTTGTCATGACATTGGTCTATGTTGACATTCATCCTTTACGTTGTATAATAATGAAGTTGATTAATTTTACAATAAACTTCGGTGATCAAAGAGGTCTTTAATTTCAATACAAATTATACTTCTTCTTCTTCTTCCTGGCGTTACGTCCTCACTGGGACAGAGCCTGCTTCTCAGCTTAGTGTTTTTATGAGCACTTCCACAGTTAAAAACTCGGAGCTTTCTTTGCCAAAGTTGAAATTTTCGCATTCATATATCGTGTGGCAGGTACGAAGATACTCTATGCCCAGGGAAGTCAAGGAAATTTCTATTACGAAAAGATCCTGGACCGACCGGGAATCGAACCCAGACACCTTCAGCATGGCTTTGCTTTGTAGCCGCGGACTCTAACCACTTGGTTAAGGAAGGCCCCTAATTATACGTGTATTACAAATTATATATGTTCTATAATTATGATTTTCTTCTTCTTTCTGGCGTTACGTCCCCACTGAAACAGAGCCTGCTTCTCATCCTGTTCTTATGAGCACTTTCACAGTTATTAACTGAGAACTTTCTTTGCCAATTGACCATTTTTGCATTTGTAAATCGTGTGGCAGATACGATGATACTCTATGCCCTGGGAAGTTGAGAAAATTTCCAACCCGAAAAGATCCTCCACCGGTGGGATTCGAACCCACGACCCTCAGCTTGGTCTTGCTGAATAGCTGCGCGTTTACCGCTACGGCTGTCTGGGTCCCTATAATTATGATTTTATACGTGTTAAAAAAAACGCACAGTGGTCTAGGTTGCTTTTACCACCAATTTTGCGGATCTTCCAAAGGGAATTGTAGTCGTCCATGGGCAGTCCCGATAGTATGATTTTATAAATTGATAATTTTTATGAATATTGCTGATTTTACAGTGATCCAGGTTGTTGAGGCGAAGCAGTCCCCAACATGTGTTAGGCTATCTTTTCACTGACCGGCACCTTTCTGATAAGATTTAGGTCGCTTCTTAAAACCAGACCTAAAAACAGAGCTATTTGATTAGCTTTGTGCAAAAAAAAAAGAAACATGTTTACCTCTCACAAAAACGTGGAAGGTTTCAGAAGAATTGCGCCAACGCTTATATCTGGTACAACTATTTCCTTTCAACGAAAGCTCAAACAATCGGTTGGATAATTGAGGAATTGAATTTTATGAGTTAATAACTCTTCTGTGCGGTAGAATTCCATGATATTCAATATTTTGAGACCATAAACGTCCTTAACAATTTTGCTAAAACATGATCCTCAAAATACTACATGGCTACGTTGGAATATTATTGGCCCAATATCTGGTTCACTTACCTCCCTGTGCAGTAAAATTCTATATCCTTCAGATCACCATTAGTTAATCATAAACACCTGCACACGCTATGTCTGAACCAGCAGATTATAAAAATCGAATGTACATCGGATATTTTCATCTTCAAAAAAGATCAAAGGGACGGTTAAAAAGTTTAACCCAAAAAAAAAGTGCAATTACCCCACTGTACAGCAGCTCTACATATTTTTCGTCCCATCATTAGAAAGCTATTATGGTCTTCTACAAATTTCTGAAACAATATTCACAGAAAAAAATCCGTTCTCGTATCCGTGAACAGCAGACGTGAACTCGTCAACAACAAAAATACACCGTGAACTAGATCATGTTTATGTGACCATTTGTGGTAGTTCATGGTGTATTTTTGACAGTTCACGTTTTCCAGAATTCTTTTTTGAGCGTGTTCCTAAAATAATTTATTGAATCTTTTTAATAATTTTACCCATTTATCAGATCCATTAACTCCACTGTGTTATTGATTTTCGGCTAGTTCCGACAACCATAAACGTCTGCTTGTCGACTTTGCCGAAAGCATACTTTTAAAAGTACATCGTTGAAAGGTTTACATAATTTTATTTTACAATCAAATTAAATCATTCTAACAGGTGTCAAAATTCATGATTATTCGCGCCGGAAACATTCTTAAAACATCACAGAAGCATCTAAATATTATTGCAAAGAATTTAGTCAAATTTATATGGTGACCACAAGCACTATCTACGCTTTTGCAAAGCACGACATTCCCAAAAGGTTTTACAGAAACATTAAATTAATGAGCAATTCTCGCTGAAACCAGGCCGCCATCGGCACCCATCGTTAGAATTCCAATTTTGTGTCACTGATCGCTAGTTTTCGATAAAACTTAAGGGTGGTCCTTTCTGTTTTCTCAAATTGGTGGACCCCTCGAACGCCAGCTAGCTGAAGAGTTTGCGAAAAAGCCCATTTTTTGATAAATCTTGGGTATTTCTTCACGGGATATGTCTCATATTTCACTTGGAACACATAGCAAACTTAGTGGCATCGTATAGAGAAAGGATATAGCTTTCATTTAAACTTGAAAAAATTTTGGCGGCCATTTTGAATTTAGCCGCCATCATGAATTTTGTTAGAAAAATCGATTTTTCACCATTAGCGCACCGCTAGTTTTGAATTCTGAGATCACCATCAGAAAGCTGAGGAAAAATTGCGTAAGATAGGCTACAGAAACTAGCTGAGCAAAGGTATTTACCCTATGATATGAACGATTTTCTAAATCATGTTCTACTATTTTGACGTATATGGCGAGTGCAATCAATGCAAACATAATTTTTTGTACAACAAAGAAACAAGTTTTAAATCGTTGGTGTATTATTTGAGACAGATGAAGAATAGGAGTATTAATTTGAGTGAAAAAATCTGGCGGTCATCTTGGATTTTGACGCCATCTTGGTTTTAAGTAGTAGAATGAGTTTTCACCTTGTTAGCACTCAACATGTTGAATTTCAATGCTACTGTTACACTTATTCTTCTTCTTGTTCTGCTTTTTCCTCACGTTACGCCCCTACTGGAACAGAGCCAGCCCTTCAGCTTAACTAGTTTTAAAAACAAATTATCAAACAGGATTTTCTAACGCTTATTTGCTACCTGAATGATTCTTCTGCATATCTTTGAGTTGTAAAATAGCATTATTTCTTTCATTTATTTGGTCTAAAACTGTTGTAACTGTTTTCTTTTAGAAGTCCCGTGGGTAAAACTCGAAGTTGGTTGGGACAGCTTTAGCTGTAATTAATTTATTTTATAATTGCTGTATGTTTTTGGATAACAAGTTTACTTACAATTTTAACAGTTCCTCCGTACTAATCCTTTAGTTTTACAAATTTAGCTAGTAGTATGTGTTTGATGTGTCGTAACTAGATTTACAAATTCATATTAGGTAAGTAATAGGTTTTTATATATGTTCAGTTTTACACTTACATTTAGGTTCAAATTCACTCAACTTCAAATTGAATACTAGCTTTAAGAAATTTTAGAAATCAAGAAATTTCTTTTTAAATCTACCACTAAGATTGAATCTCTCACAAATCTGCAACGTAATCGATCGTGATGTTTTGCCCTTTCTGACAGGTTTCTGTTCTTTGACATTTCCTCTCGATATTCGTATGCGCCCTGTGATAATTTAGGTACGTACGCGCCGAGGGATCTTCGTCGTCACATCCCCCCACCCGTAAACCATCTTGTTCAGTTTCCGGTTTACCTCCTTTAACGACGTCGAGTAACGCCAACTTCACAATTGGTCTCCGAAGTACACCATTCACTGTCCGTACCAGTGCTTGTCGCACTCGCCCATCTTTACCTTGCATGACTTTCTCCACTATTCCTCTTATCCATTGATTCCGCACCGCGCCGTCAACGACCAACACAAGATCGCCTTCCGCAAGATCCTTTACTTCATCGAACCATTTTGATCTTCTCGATATCACCGGCAAGTATTCTTTGATCCACCTTCTCCATATCCCATCCGACAAATGTTGCGCTAATTTCCATCCGTTCCTCAACGACGATTGGTAATCCGTTGGCAGCACCGGCACCTGTTTCACTCCGCTTGAACTTCCTAACAGGAAGTGATTAGGAGTTAGAGACTCCTGGTCAGCCGCCTCCAATGGTATGTATGTCAGCGGCCGTGAATTGATCATTGCCTCCGCCTCTATGACCACGGTCTCCAAAACTTCATCGTCCGGTCGTCTCTGCGCTTCTAAAATGCCCTCGATAGCGACCTTGACTGATCGGACCATTCTCTCCCACGCTCCTCCCATATGAGGTGCTCCCGGTGGGTTGAACGACCAACGGGTTGTGGTGTTGGTGAATGTTGACGCTAAATGGTGAGTTAACTCTTCGATCTCCCGCTTCAACTGATTGCTTGCACCAACAAAGTTGGTGCCGTTGTCGCTAAAGATTTCTGCTGGTGCTCCACGCCGCGACACGAATCTTCTCACGGCCATCACGCATGATTCCTTGGACAAGCTATGTACAACTTCAAGATGTACCGCACGAATTGTCAAGCAAGTGAAAAGAGCTATCCACCGCTTGACATTGCTGCGCCCTACTTTCACCAGCACTGGTCCAAAATAGTCTACACCTACGAAGGTAAACGGCCGCACGTAGGGGCTCACTCTGACCTTCGGTAGCGGCGCCATAAGAGGCGAACTAGGTGACGCACGACGAATTTTACAAGCCATGCAGTCATTCGTCACTTTGTACGTTAGTGACCTAAGTCTCGAAATCTCGTAGAGCTGTCGCATCTCGTTGACAACCGTTTCGCGGTTGCGGTGTCGAAGACGACGGTGAAAGTAGTCGACGAGAAGAAGAGTAATTCGATGTTGGTGGGGTAGGATTACTGGATATTTGGTGCAATACGGTATCCAATCAGCATTTTCAAGGCGGCTTCGTTTTCGCATAACGCCAGTCTCATCCATGAACGGGCATTGCTTGTATATTTTGCTGGATTTTGAAAGCGCGCCATGAACATCATAAGGCCTCCCCTTCGTCTTCTTTACCTGCTGTAGTTCCGATGCAAAGCACTCGGCTTGTGCTTGAATCCACAACGATCTCTCGGCAGCCACCAACTCTTCGTGCGTCAAGGCTCCCAGTATACGCTCCTCGTTTCGTTGTGATCGTCGGATGTTTTCGATGAATCGATGTACGTATGTCATGGTACGATGTAGTTTCTCCCATTTACTGAACCTTTCGACATCCACCAGTGACGGTCTTAATTCCTCATGAAGGTTACACATCACCAGCTCTTCCTCCGTAGTGTCGATCTGATCATCTCTTCCTGGCCATGAGGCTTCCGGCTTTTTAAGAAACGCTGGTCCTCGAAACCATCGACTCTCTGATTTAACATCCGGTCCGGTTCCCCATTTGGTTGCGTCATCCGCTACATTTTCTTTTGTGGGTACTTTCCGCCACTCGTTGACATCCGTCATTGAGAGTATTTCACCTATCCTGAATCCCACATATTGATGGTACCGCCTCTGATCTGATCGAATCCAAGCGAGAACGGTATTTGAATCGGACCACAAAACACGTTTCATCACCGGGAGATTGTGCATGGCTATTACATTGTTGAGCAGACGTGATCCTAGAACTGCAGCCTGGAGCTCGAGCCGAGGAATCGTCAGCAGTTTTAGCGGTGCTACTTTCGATTTTGCTGCAACAAGGCTAACTTCAGGGCCTTCGGGTGTTTCAACTCTGAAATATACTGCACATGCGTACGCAGCCTGGCTTGCATCCACAAACACATGGACCTGCAACTTGGAATAGCTACTCTCTGTTGCTTCACTGAGGTAACACCGAGGTATTTGAAGTGTATTCAATTTTGGGATAAGTCCAATCCACTCCTTCCACTGCATCCAGATTTGGTCGGTGATCGGATCATCCCATCCTATGCCGGAAGCCCATATGTCCTGCATGATAGTACGGCCATGTATCAAAAAGAACGCAATCAGTCCCATCGGATCGAAGAAGCTCATGACTGTACGCAAGACTTCCCGTTTTGTTGGAATATGGGACTCCTCCAGAACGTGCAGTAGATTGTCTCGCAAAGCAACGGTGAATGTGAATATGTCACTGTTAGGCATCCACTTCATGCCCAGTACGGATTCGACTCGTTCGTGTTTATCCTCACCGATGTTCTTCTCTGCCTCAAGCGATTCGTCGCCGACTCGTGCGGCTATCGTCGGATCATTGGACAAAAAGTTTCGGATCTCAAAACCTCCTTCAGCGTGGATATTCTTCACCTGCCGTCCGATCTTCACCGCATCTTCGACGGTTCCAAAACTGTCCAGATAGTCATCAACGTAATGACGATGGATGATGGCTTCTGCTGCTCGCGGATACGACATTTCAAACTCCTTGGCATTCAAGTTCTTAATATATTGGGCGCTGCTCGGGGAACAAGCTGCTCCGAAGATGGCTACATCCATAACGTAGGTCACCGGCTCTGTTTCTGGATGATCCCTGAACAAGAATCTCTGGAACTGACGATCTTGAGGGCGGATGAAGAATCGGTGAAACATCTCCTTGATGTCTCCGGTTAAGGCATACCGATACAACCGAAACTTTGCAATGACTGATGGGAGAGATGTCAAGAAGTCTGGCCCTTTTAACAGAGCAGTATTCAGGGAAACTCCATCGACCTTGGCCGCCGCGTCCCAAATCATCCTCAGCTTGTTCGGTTTCTTCGGATTCAGGACTATACCCAGTGGCAAGTACCAGCACTGGTCAGCGTTTGTTGTGGATAACTCGTGATGAGTCGCCTTGTGTGCATATTGCTTTTCCTCATAATCTCGTACTTGCTGTCTAACACGTTCATACAACGTTAAATCTTGATTCAACCGCCTTTCCAGAGAACACATGCGTTTGAATGCCATACCATAGCTGTTCGGAAACTGTACATCATCTGTTTTCCACAGTAATCCCGTCTCAAAAGATTTGCCGATTCTCCTAGTAGTTGTTTGCAGCAACATTCTTGCCCGCTTATCCTCTTCAGATTCCAAGTGGGTTGTTGGAGGCATAACACCTATATTATCGAGGGTGATGTAGTCACGAACTAATTGATTAAGTTCTTGCTCTTGATCGGTCCATCCTCCAAAATGAAGCCCACATACGACGGTCGAGGTTGGTGCCGTCGCGCATCCGTAGATGCTCCATCCGATGCGGCTCTTTGCGGCTATCGGTTCTACCCACTTTCCTTCTCTAACTTTCAGCGGCACAGTGAGCTTCAAGTTGTCAAGACCAATCAAGAGCTTTGGCGACACCTTTTCGTAACTGCGTATTGGTAAGCCACGAAGATGTGCGTACCGACTACACATCTCCTCGTAATTAACCGTCTGTGACGGAAGCAGCAGACCACCTACTGTACGAGCGTTGGAGAGTTGATACTGTTTCGGCGAATCCTGTGCAGTTATGTATGCACTGATTCTTCTTGATTTTGGCTCACTGCGCTTAATGTTTCCGGTCCACTGCAAATTTAGCGGTTCCGTTGGTCCTGCCAACCCAAGCTGATCTGCCACGGAGTCTTCCAGCAGCGTGATCTTCGATCCTTCATCCACGAAGGCATAGACGTTCATCTTACAATTCTTTCCGTACAAAGTGACAGGAATAATCCTGAACAGGGGTCCCTCACTCACTAACGGCTCGCTCAAATGACTTGTTGACACTACCGCCGGAGCCACTGATGACGGAGAATGTAATAGCGGATGATGCTTCAGCCGGCAATCATTGACTCCGCATTCTTTCGCCGTTTTACACGGCCATTTGCCATGGAAATTTAAACACGATCGGCATACACCGCTTTGCTGCACCACGTTTAATCTTCCACTAACGTCCATCGATTTGAATCGGCTGCATTCCGCCACCCGATGTCCTTCCACTTTGCAAAATGTGCATGGTTTCTTCGAGGTCCGGGCACCCAAACTGCTGTTATCTGATTCACTTTCAAGGGCCACCGCAGTTTCCGTATGTGTCTGCACAAATACACGCTCCTTTGACTTCTGCTTCTGAACCTTCTCGTTACTAGGAAAATCGTCCGCTACATCGTAGGCAAGTTCTACTAAAGTGGACATGAACTCTCCAAATGTACTTAAATCCACGTTATGGCGCATGCTTTTGTAGGCTGACCACTTGAGCTTGTAATCGACAGGCAGCTTACCAACCAGATCATGTAATAACGATGGATTGGTAAGATGTGCTTGCTGTCCGGCGTTCTTCAGATGTTGCACCAAATTATCGACTACTAAACCAAATTCGATAATCCCATCCAATTCATTTATCCTTAAAGACGGCAGTCGACGGACGCGTTCCGTCATAGAACGGATGAGAGTCTCCGGTCTACCGTAACGCATCTCCAAGGTACGGATAACGTGTGGAACGCTTGCCGGGCAGAGCAGTCTACAACGAACAGATTCGAGAGCTGACCCCTTCAAACAGCGTTGGAGTCGAATTAAGTTTTCATCGTCCGAAAACCCGCAAGTGGAAGTTGACCGACGAAAGTTGCTAATCCAAATCGGCCATTCCTCAGGATTGCCTGAAAACATGGGCAAATCCTTACCCATCACCTGTCTGGCAGCCAGTTGTCGATTTGTCGGGCCATCCAGGTAGTCCTCGCTGTAGCGCTCTTGATTGACAGGCGCAACACTTCTCGGGACCGGTTGCTCACTCCTCACACCGAATCCTGCTTCACGTTGATCTGTTGAAACTCGAATAGGGGCACGTATATTCTGTCCTATTCCAGAAGCGTTCGGATGCACTTCCACGCTATGATGTTCGCTGTCATCTCCAGTGGATAAGAATCTTCCGCCAGCGTTGGACAAACGACTTTCACTTTCCCGTCTTCCACGAACGCTTGGAAGATCACGAGACACGAAACGATCGATGCAGTCAACACCACTCACTAAAAGTTTCAGGTTTTTATTACCAGTTATGACTCTGGTTCCGGAGGTTTCTCCCATACCCAGCTTTTCAAACTCGTCAACGAAATGTCGCTCAGCGAAATCATTCGTGCGAGCTTGCTGTACTACAGTTTTCTGATCGACTACAGGTTTTGTGGGGAGAAAATGCGAGGGGGAGACAACTTTATTGGGCGTGGTTAGAGGGTGTTGGTCTAAGCTCCTATCGTCCCTAATATTGATTGTAGCTTGATGGTTAGTTTTTTGTTCGACAAATACCTGCTTCGGACCATTACTAGGGTCGACTGCTGACGTGAACTCTGTTGATTGTCCCGCTGTCTGCTGCGTCGATTTCTTTAGCCAATCCTCCACCTTATCCTTGGAACCGGTATCCGTACCGATCGAACTACCTCTGCCACTGCCATACTCGGATGCCTGCCGGATTAACTTTACCTTCTCCTCCTCTGACTGCCTTCTTATCGCCATCTGCTGTTTCCTGTATTCGCGTTCCACTTCCATCTTCTTCTTTAGAGCGGCCTTGGCATCAGTGATCCTTTTCGCTTCGATCGCCAACTCCTTTTCCCGCAATTCCTCCTCAAGCTTCCGTTCGAGGTCCTGAAGTTCTTTCTCCGCTGCCAGTTCTTCTTCTCTTATTCGCTGTTGTTCTTCAACGGCCTTTAGCTCCAATTCCAGTCGAATCCGGGCACTCGATGTAGTACTAGCCTCACCCTTCTTCGACTTGCGGCTGACTTTGCTGCCGGTTGAAGACTTCGCCACCAGCTTCTTCGGCGGAACAGCTAAACTCTCCGGTTGTACTGCCGGCACTTTCGGTTTCGCACCTTTCTTGTTTGGTTCCGTCACACCAATATGGTGTTGATTGGTGTTCGGATCATTAGGGAGTTCACAGGATGCACATTTCCAACTGCGATCTTGAACCGTTGCATCGACCCGCGCACATGAATAATGATGCCATTCATGGCATGCATCACACGCCACCATATCATCGTGTTCGTCGGGCTTGGAGCATGAAGCGCAATTTCGTGGCATCTGCGAGTCATTCCCTTTATCCGCCATTGCTTATGCGGTGTTAAAATTCTAAAGGATGTTGTAACTGTTTTCTTTTAGAAGTCCCGTGGGTAAAACTCGAAGTTGGTTGGGACAGCTTTAGCTGTAATTAATTTATTTTATAATTGCTGTATGTTTTTGGATAACAAGTTTACTTACAATTTTAACAGTTCCTCCGTACTAATCCTTTAGTTTTACAAATTTAGCTAGTAGTATGTGTTTGATGTGTCGTAACTAGATTTACAAATTCATATTAGGTAAGTAATAGGTTTTTATATATGTTCAGTTTTACACTTACATTTAGGTTCAAATTCACTCAACTTCAAATTGAATACTAGCTTTAAGAAATTTTAGAAATCAAGAAATTTCTTTTTAAATCTACCACTAAGATTGAATCTCTCACAAATCTGCAACGTAATCGATCGTGATGTTTTGCCCTTTCTGACAGGTTTCTGTTCTTTGACATTTCCTCTCGATATTCGTATGCGCCCTGTGATAATTTAGGTACGTACGCGCCGAGGGATCTTCGTCGTCACAAAAACCATTGATACAAATGAACAATCAGTTGAACAGCTGAGATAAGATAAGAAAGATAGAATCTGATTGATTTTTTTTAACGGAGGCCTTATAATTTAACATGATGAGCACTGAGATGGTAAAAAATCATGCAACTGCTAAAAACCAAGATGGCCGCCAGTTTTTCCAACCTCGAAATAATAGACCTGCGTTTCGGCATTACGTCCACATTAGAACAAAACCTGCCTCTCATCATTCATTCATCATTCGCTATTTTTCACATGCATGTTGGGCGGTACTAAAAACGATACTTTATGACTTAGAAAATCAAGGATGTGTTTTGCTTCAAAATTTAAGACTTTCATTATAAATCAATGCACTTTTGTCAATGTTTTACGTTAGAACTACAGATATTACCACAAGGCTTACTAATGTCCCGACACGCAATCTATAAACTGCATACAATGAACAACAATGCATAGGGTAAAAAAATGTTTGTTTAATACAATCAATGTTTTTTGACGGTTTTCATTTATTGAATTTATTTATTCATTATTACTGAATTCAAAGATATGACGAAGAATTATTCTGTTGTCAGAAATCGCATTAAAAAAGAAAATTCCTGTTTAATAACCTGGATTTATAACTATTTATAGCTGAGTATCAGGCTCGGTTCCAGTAGGGACGTAATGTCAGTAAAATGAAGAATAATAAGAAGAAGAGTATACGTTACCTTTTTTTATCGGTAGCCTCTAAATTCGACATGCTGAGTGCTATCAAGGTGAAAAAATAATTCTACTACCTAAAATCAAGATGGCGTCAAAATCCAAGATGGCCGCCAGATTTTTTCACTAAAAATAATATTCTTATTCTTTACTCGACTCGAATAAAACACCAAAGGTTGAAAACTTGTTCTTTGTTGTACAAACAATGATGTTTGTATTGATTGCACTCGCCATATACCCCAAAATCGTATAACATGATTTAGAAAATCGTACATTTGATAGGGTAAATACCATTGCTCACCTAGTTTCTGTAGCCTATCTTACGCAATTTTTCCTCAGCTTTCTGATGGTGATCTCAGAAATCAAAACTAGCGGTGCGCTAATGGTGATAAATCGATTTTTCTAACAAAATTCAAGATGGCGGCCAAATTCAAAATGGCCGCCAAAATTTTTTCAAGTTTAAATGAAAGCTATATCCTTTCTCTATACGATGCCGCTAAGTTTGCTATGTGTTCCAAGTGAAATATGAGACATATCGCGTGAAGAAATACCCAAGATTTATCAAAAAATGGGCTTTTTCGCAAACTGTTCAGCTAGCTGGCGTTCGAGGGGTCCACCAATTTGAGAAAACAGAAAGGACCACCCTTAAGTTTTATCGAAAACTAGCGATCAGTGACATAAAATTGGAATTCTAACGATGGGTGCCGATGGCGGCCTGGTTTCAGCGAGAATTGCTCATTAATTTTAACCAGTGTCGGATCAAATTACTCCACTGTGAGACAGAATGTCGAATGTAATAAACAAATAACAATACTAGATATACATTTTTTTCCGAAACCTGAAAGCAACATTACCGATTTTATCGATAAAAATAAAAAAAATCTTTTGGTGTAACGCGACACTATTTGCAGAACCCTGTTGGAAGATAAACGTAACGCGGCGCTCATAAAATGAAATTGATGATTTCTGCAATTATGCAATATTTCCTTGCAGTTTGAAGTCACACTCTGATTCTTATCAATACATAGAAGGATTGCCTAGAACAAACCCGGATTGTAAAAATTATAGCAGAGCAGATATAGGCGATTATAGAGTGATGTTTAAAAAAGTGCATTTCAGCGATGGTGTCGCGTTACGAAATGCAACTGCTTTTAGTTACCATATATACAGTGTTATGTTTCAAAATGAATGTCACAACATCAAGTACATTTAAAATGCAAAATATAAAACCTGTTTAATCACATAGTCGCAAGGCAAATTTCCAAGAACAGGCCTAATTTGATAATGAAAGTCGGTTCCTCGTGGTGTCGCGTTACGCTGGAATGTGTCAGATATGTGAAGTAGACTGGCCCTTAAACAAAAAAGTTGTAAAATTCAACGGGGCACCCCCTAGATATGTGCCTTAGGGTAAGAAAAAAGCTCTCTCAAAATTTCAACTCATTTGGTTGCTCCCCCAGCTGGCGCATTCAATTCAAAGTTTGTATGGAATATTCGTCTCAAATATATTGAAAATTGACCCTATGTCACTATTTGGTCTCGTATACTTGTCAATCGCGTTCAATTGAGCCCAGAATGACAAATTCACTAGTTGATACGCTAATGAACATTGTTGCCGAAGGTTGTATCTGGATTTAAGCTCATTTTCATTAAGCTTTCAGTTGTTGAAAGTTAGGCTTAGATCAGCACTCCCGTACAATCACACATGTGCATGCACCTTGTGCCGCAGCTCGCCCAGCGTCATAGGTGGCTATGATGCGCTTAGTGGCTACCACCCAGCTAAGTTGAAGGAATACTATGCAATATTGCAAATCTACTTCAGATAGTTAAAACACCAACTTTATCAATTTTAATCATCATACAACCTTCTACAATATTGTTTGCTATAGTATCAAGTAGTGTTTTTGACATTCTGGGTTCAATGGAACGCGATCAACAATTTTCCTGACTCAAACAGGAGATGATGTGCTGTTTCCTATATGTTGGAGCTGAAAATCCCATATTAACTTCAATTCAATTGCGCCAGCTCATGGAACGACCAAATAAGCTGAACCTTTCAGGAAGTCTTCCTCTCACCCTAAAGAATAATCCTGGTGGGTGCCCCGTGGAATTATACAACTTTATTTTTCTCCCATACTAAAGTGGGCCAGTCTAATGTGAAGCAGCCGAGCTGTGATTAGCTAATTGCCGAACAACGAAATGATAGCCTATCAATAACGCATAAACCGTAGATGAACGGATGCGTAGGGTAGTGATCGATTAAGTGATTACTAGGTAGTGCAACTAGTTCATTTGAGCGCTTGTTTACGACATTGGCACTACGACATTGGACTTGGTAGATCGAGGTGATGATTGTAGTGGCGCAAAACATCGTGCGATTTTTGTGACATTACCCGATATGGCAAAGTGCTTGAATTGGCAAGCAATGATACTTGATTCCAGTGGCGCGGGAAGTAGGTAGGCCAAGTAGGACATGTCTTACACATAAAAATACCTTCGTAAGACAGTCAAAGGATTATCCTAAACATGACTCAACACGACGTGACATCATAATTTCTTCAGCCATATGTAGATGTGCTTGGTTTAATTGCCATGGGCGTTCCTAGAAGTATTTCTTGACAAATAACTAAAATATGCATGGGGAACTATCAAGAGATTCCTAAATAATCGATGGAACAATTCATGGATCAACCCAATACTGGTAGCATCCTGTACTGAATATACGTATTTTAAAAAAGCTTGTTATGTTAATTCCAAGAAAATGATTAAATTATATTTTATCGTAAACTTATAAAAATGTATTATATTTTAGAGAATTTATGAAAGAATTATTGTCGGAAACATTAAAAATTCATGCCGAATTGCAGCTTGATTTTCGTTCAATTACAAAGAATCTCCAGCTTCTTGAGTAATTTAACAATTAGCCCAGAAGTTACTAGCTTCGGTGATTCCAGTGTGCGCTACTGCTATGAATCGCAAGTCGAGTTGAATTGATATCAGTTTTCAACATATCTTCCACAGCTGAAAGCGCACAAATGCTGCACGAGTTTTTCTATTAATTTAATTAAGAACGAGCAAAAACTTCGCAATTCTTTTTGTCCTTAGGCAGCGTCCATTTACTACGTAACGCTTAAATTGGTAATTCCAATCCCCTGCTACCCTCCATGAAAAATTTCAAGTTTTTGTATGAGCCGTAACGCTTGAGCCTACTGCTTCCCCTCCCCTAGAGCGTTACGTAATTTGTGGATGCCGCCTTGCCTTTTTTACATATGGGACTGATTTGCGATTCACGACAGAATTTATTAGTTTCTTCCAGTAAACTCTGTTAAGCTACATCTGGAATCTTCATTTCACAATTTTTCAAGGAACCCAAAAAAAAAAGGTAGACAAATTCACAGTGTTTTGACGTTTTAATAAGAAAATTATACAACAATATCACTGGCAGTTAAATTTTGCAGATTGTACTAGTTTTCTAGTTTTTGGTCAGGAAAAGGATGAGAAATCTTAATCAAAGAATAAATCATCAATGAAGTTGATCTAACCCAGGCCTGCCCAACAGTTTTGAACCGCGGGCCAAATCTCCGAACTAAAACTGTGTGGCAGGCCATTTTTTTAGTGCGCTTTGAATTTCAACATTGTCAAAAAATCGATTTCAGAGGGAAAAGGGTCGTTTGGAAAAAAATGAAGTATACATAAATGATACTAAGCATCATGCTAAGCGTTTTGTGAATATGCTTTCCGGTATTTATAAACTATAGTTATATACTATAGTTATAATCTTACACTCTGTGAAAAATGTAAATATATAAATATATCATGTAAATATATAAAATGTAAAAATCCTGCTATGGATTCTGTAAGACTGATGTTTATGATTTTATTAGAAACTTACTCAGAGTTCGGTAAAAAAAACTCGAAAATACTTACTTCATATAACCTGGTAGTGACTAAAAATTATATCCTAAGCTCAGAATGAATCATGCTCTGGATTTTGCCCTAGATTTTCTTAAAATGCCGTACAGGGTTCTTTAAGAATTGTTGCATAGGACTAAATCAAAATCTACAGAAATTCTGTTCTGTACTCTTTGAGGAAGCTATCGAGGAATATATTGCGGATTTATTGGTAGCCTAAAATTTTGTGGATTGCTTATAGCAATTCTTTTAAATGTTCATGTAATTAGGTATTTTGATGCAGTGAATCTGAGTTTATCAAATAAGCCCTTCTGTTTGATAGAAATTCCTGCTTGTCTATGAAATATTGAAGAAATTCAAAGGAGATAAATTGTGATAAATACAAAGTTGTCGTTCAAATTTTTACCTATATGTCATGACTGTTATGTATATGACAATACAGCTAGTTTATAGAACTCCAGAAAAGTGTGCTAAGAATCAAAAAAATATTTTGAGTTTTTCATCTAGTGAACTTCGAAGAATCAACTATATAGATCCTGAAGCTTTCTCAGCCTTGTGTTAATAATCAGTATGAAAACAGTCACTATCAATTTGTTGTCTAGGATTCCATAAATTTGAAAATTTTCCTGGAATTTCATGGACACCAATATTATTTTAAAAATGCTAGGGATCGCACCAAGGAATCCTCCAGGGATCCCACCAAGGATTTTTCCGGGGTTTTACCAGGAAATTATGCAGGAATTTCGCCACAAATTTCTTCAGAGTTACCATGTAGAATTCCTTCAGGGAGTTCAGCTGTAATTCCTTCAGGTATCCAAACAGATAATCGAGTTAAAGCACCGTTGGACCCCTGATGATATTCCTGGAGTAACCCATGGAAGATTTGTAGAAATTCTGAAGGATTGTAGAAAAATACCAAACTCTATAGGAGTAATGCCTGATGGGATCCCTGAAAGTAGCAATACCTCGGAGGAATCTTCAGAATGATGGATTTCGTAGAATAACAAAGCAATTAATGATAAAGGATTTTGAGGGTGATCCATACCCGTGAATTTAACCTCAGTCTTCAAGTTTAGGAAACCAAACCGTCTAGAATCATACGGCCTTCATTTTTAGTAAAGGATATGCAATAAACAAAAAATATCAGTGACTGTTCGTTGTACTCAGTTCAAAAAAATACACCAATTTGTCCATCTAATCCAATTGCAAATTATATGTAATGTTTAGCTTTTCGGTAGTTGTTAAACTTCCATTCGGCTGGTTGGCCGTAAACCACGATTCATAATTAAAACAAGTATACACCTTGTAGTTTTTTTTTTAATTTTTTTCCTTTATTCGATTCATTTTGTATTTTAAATACATTAATTAAAAATAAGATGACGTTATCTGCATTTTTACAAGTATTCTCCATCTTTCTCAAATATATATTTAAAATATATACGCGTGTGTGTTTTTTTTTTAACTTTTGTTTGTTGTTACTTTTTTTCCTATACGATCTGTGAATCTTTTTTTTACCTCTGTTTATGTGTCTGCTTCTGGTAGGTTCATGTACGTGAATGTGTTTTTTTTTGTGTGTATAGACTACAATCATGATTCTACAGAGTTTTGCCATATTTTTCCGACTTTTTTTTCAAATAGTTTTTTTTGTTCTTTAACACATACTCGCTTTATTTCTGCTTTCTTCGCTTGTTAACTGCTACACAAAAGAAGAACTTATCGCTTAACTTATCCGATATAAAAAATAATGTACAATCATAACGATTTTCTTTCTCTTTTTTTCTGCTTCGCAATCACCTCGTCCACTTCCGATAAACTCTTGTGTGTGTGGTTTCGATTCCGATTCCCGGCGAGGGGCGGGAAACCTGCTAAAATTAGTATCAACAACTCTGTTCTCATAAAATTTCCTTAAACTTCTCTGCAAACAAAACTTTTTATCTCCATATATACTTCAACAGCGGTTCTAGTTTGATTCTCTCTCTCTTGCTCTGACTCTCTCGCTCTCTCATACATTCATCCACATTCGCTCAAACCTCAAAAATGTGTGCCTGTGTGTGTGTGATTTTGCAATCAATAATTTATCCACTCTGATTTGACGCTGAATAAGAGTGTTTCAGCTGACGGATTTCTGTTTTTGTTGCTGTCGCATTTTCCCCTAAGCCTAATGATACTTTTTGAAAGTATGTGTGGTAGTTTTACACTTGTTTTCTTTCCCTTTCCTTCCGCTTCCGCGTGTGTTTTTTTAGTTTTAATCACTAAATTTTTAGATTTTTCTTTTTCTTCTTCAAGGAATATTCCAAAGCTATGTGTTTAGTGGTAGGTTCATTTGTGTTACACTGTCATCCTCTCATCAGCTTCTAATAAAAAATTAAGTAATACCCTAAGCGAACGTTGCCTGATTTTCCTCTCTCTCTCTTACTCTTGAACACGATAACAAAACAAAAAAAAAATGATTCTCCTCCGTCTCTCATTCACTCGCACGCTCTCTCCTGTAATACACGCCCGTAGTGGTAAATTTTAAATTAACAGATACAGCTTCATCAGCAATAAATCACTAAGACGAACAACTTAATCGTTACAATGTTCTGAAAACACATTTAGGTAAGGTACCCCATTTTTTGTTTGATTTTACTTTTGTCTAATATCATATTTTTCGGTTTATCATTTCCATCTAGATGTAGGTGTGATGCGTTTTTCTGTTTGTGAGGATGAATTTGCAATATTTTTTTTGTTTCGTTTAGATTTAAATGTTTGGAAACCAGTGGCGAGTTTGTTTGATTTGTGTTTGTATCGTACATTTAGTTTTATGGGATAGCGTGTACACATTTTATGGTTAGGACTTTTATGGCATGATGATGAACGTGCGTGCGTGTAGTCGACATGGCGACCGTCATCAGCCTACTTGGACTGCAGATGCGCACCGATGCTGGATGCACTGCTACAAAGATGGTGGATGGCAAAAGGAGAAATATGCACTGAAAGGAATCGTCTCGTTGATTTTTTGGTGGTGAGTTCGTGGCAAACAGAACAGCACCTTGTTCTTTGATTGAATTTTCTCTTTAATCATGGAAAACCAATGCCAAAAGTTCAATCAATGTGTTTGTTCCCAAAAAAAAAAAAAAAAATCCTTCACCGTATTGAATCTTTAGAATACATTTTTGCGTGAGTTACAATAATGAGTTACACCTATTCCTACGCGACATTGCGCTTCCATTCGATTTGTGGCTTCTTTCCTATATTCCTACGAACAATGCTACCAACCAATCAATACTTTATAAATTAAGTGTTTGTTAAATCCTATATCACTGTGGCAAATTATTTCCGTCTAATATTTCCACATTTCAGTGTTGGTTTAGTGTCGACGCGAATTTCGCCAAATTCCGCTCCCGTTCCGAATTAGCTAAATTTGCGTAATCCGTCCACTCTGGAATGTTTGATGCAACAAAATGTCCGCTAACCGACGACGAATGCCCACGAGTACGTTTTCCTGATCTCCCCTTATCCGCTCTGTCTTCCGATGGGTACCGAGCGGCATTCTGGTTTCTTCGACAATTTCAAGCTTTTTTCTAACTAAGTATGTACATCTTCTAATGAACACCTTTTTTTCTTCCCGCCTGTTGCTCGCTAATAGTTTCGTATCACACTTGCTTGCTGAACATGCTCGCAATCTCACCCATTATTGTTCGCCGTTGTCGCTTTTCTCGAACGCGCGCCTTAAAAGATAGTCGAACGCCTATCGCTTTACTTTTTGAAAACCTGAATGAACTAAACGTTATAGTTTTCTCACTCTCTCTCTGCAGTGTTCGTAAAATTATCCCTTTCATAATTCGTTCTTCACAGCATTTGGTTAAATAAACTTCGTTCTCGCTGGATACACTTCTCAGTAATTTTCTTATCTAGCCTTGCCTTTTATTTGCGATGAAGAAGAGGTGGAAATGAAATGAGCGGTGGAACAACGGGATTTGTTAAGACAAAATTAAAATTTGGGCTAACTTCTCTAACTCATGTACACTAATGGCATCCAAGTTTGTTAACATTTTCATAAAATATTCATAAAATTCGTAATTTTATCGACTTTACTACGCAACACGAACTTGATTCTTGGAAAAATGTTCAGGAAAAGTGTAAAAAACTATGAGAAAGGGCTAACCTATC
This sequence comes from Aedes aegypti, assembly GCF_002204515.2. Classification (NCBI taxonomy): domain Eukaryota; kingdom Metazoa; phylum Arthropoda; class Insecta; order Diptera; family Culicidae; genus Aedes; species Aedes aegypti. The sequence goes on along the minus strand of NC_035108.1, from coordinate 119,611,154 downwards.
GCGCACAAAAATGTTGACGTCTGGATTGATGCGGTTAACGCTTGAACGAGAAAAAAAATCATTCATCAATGAAACGATAAAAGCCAGATATAAGAAGAAAAATATTTACGAAAGCACTGTTAGCAACTGGAAGAAAGGGCTAACTTATCGCACGCGATGTAATTAGAAAAGTCAAGGGCAGCACCAACCAACACGATGTTTCCACATTCAGAATAATAGGGTAATGACTGTTTATTTTGCTCTCAAACGCTAACAGTTGGCGCCAGCGGCAAAAAGTACAGGCAACAACCTTTCGAACATTCAGTTTCTTTCACTGACCGCCGAGTGATGACACTGTTGCTTGTATTTCACCCACTGATCACGCTACGCTCGATTCTCAAACTTTCAACACAAGCGCATGGAAGAATGGTAGTCGGAGAACTGTCAAAACGTATGAAAAATAATGAAAAACGTAAATTACTTGCAATTAGGAAACTGGATCAAAAAAGTAGTGATTAGAAATCAAGTGTAAAGTGAATACATAACTTTTTGTGTTTAGTTCATCTTCCGTGGTGCTTTCTTTGCTTCAGGATTTCGTTTTTACTACCATTGAAAAAGAGCCATCTATCGCCTTTTCAGTTTTGAATATCGCCCTATTAGACTTAAGCTGAAGGCTCAATCAGACTGTACAATCGATAATCAGTATGAGTGTTGTTGTTACAGCAAATGCTCTTCAAATCTAAAGAAAGGAGTGTTTTCATACTATCCAAAATTCTACAAATGCCAATGGTAACCAGCATTTAACTTGCTTTTCGGTATGGATTAAGCGATCTGACGTTTGATATGAAATCGATGACACCACCGTTGAAATCACACCTAAGCTTATCGATCAGCTGCCAAACGACCCATGCAAATTTCAGATCGTTTTGTCCCTATCAACAAGAGAGCTTGCTTATCGTAGTCGTTAGCGCTTGCAAAAGGTTGGATAGTCAGGATACCAAGTTAACTCTCGTCAAGTTATTTAACTTAACTTAAGCTTATTAAAATTTTCTAGCTTGGAGTGCAAATCTTCAGGCTTTTCATAGTTAGTTATGGAAATCGAAATTTAAGCGACTTCACTACACATCACGAATTTAATTCTTGAAAATTTGTTCAGGACAACTATCAACTACTAGAAGAAAGGGCTAACTTATGGTGCACAAAAATATTGACGTCTGGTTTGATGCAGTTAACGCTTGAACGAGAAAGAAGGTCTTTCATCAATTTTATCGCCAATCAATGAAACTATACAAGCCAGATATCAGAGGATTTTTTTTTTTGAGAAAGTTAGCAACTGTAAAAGGGCTAACTTGTCGCACGCGATGCAAGAACAGCACCAACCAACACGATGTTGCCGTAGCCTGTATAACAAGGCTAAGGCCGAAGGCGCAAGCCAACAGCCAGCCTCGATGCACAGCGTAGGGCAATTTTTATGCTGGCTACGAAAACATCACAATCTGTCAGTCCCTTGAGAAAAGTATTCACCATTTTACGAACGCAAACGGACGCCGCAGCAATTGACACTTGAACGGTAAGATCGATAATCAGTGTCAGTGTTGCTTTGCTCGTTTTGATCGAAAATTTTGACTATTCATCGATCAAAGTACAAGAACGAGGAATTATTTAAATTCTAAGTGAGAATAAATACAAATCGACGTTCGATTTATTTTGAATACGTTCAAAATGTACTGCAATAATTTAGTATTCGCAATTTGTGTAAAAACTGTACAACCAAAAGAAGTGTTATTACAGCAAATATTTGAAAATATGTTTGGGAAAACTATCAACAGCTGAAAGAAACGGCTAACTTGTCGCGAACAAAAATTTTGACGTCTGGTTTGATGCGATGATGCTTAAACGATAAGATCGTTCATCAATTCTATCGATAATCAATGAAACGATACAAGCCAGATATCAGAAGAAAAATGTTTCAGAAAGCACTGTTAGCAACTGTAAGAAGGGGCTAACTTATCACACGCGATACAATTTCAATGTATCCATAATATTACGAGTGAAAATGAACGGTTAGATCAATAATCAGTATGAGTGTTGTTTAAAGATTAGAAATTGTTTCATAATTTGAATAATTTTGTATGAAAATTTTCACTATTTTCAGATTTTTTGACTAATAATTGTTCAAAGCACAAGAACCAGGCATCCTTCAATCTCTGAGTGCAAATCAATCGACATCGACTTTCGATTTAGTTGAAATCGAACAAATTGTAATGCAAAATCATTTGCAGTTTGTGTAAAAACTGTGCAACTGAACAAAGTGTTGTTATACGAAATGCTTTTTAAATATGAAGAAAGGGAAGTCTTCCTACCATACAACATTCTGCAAGTGCCAATGGCAATCAAAATAAAACTCGCTTTCTGGTAGGGTATAAACGATCTAACGTTTGGCGACAAAATCAAACTTATCGTTCAGCTGTCAAACAAGTTACATGTCAGATCGTTTGATACCTTCCAGAAAGAGAACTTGCTTGTGGTGGTCAAAAGCAATTGTTAGATGGTCCACAGGATGCCATGTTAGCCCTCTTGAAGTTATTCATAACCCAACGTACATGATTCTAACTAACGCAATTTATCATTTCCACCTCAAAATCACACTTATTGTATTGTAAATAATATTTACTTTTATATTCACTTAGATTCTTCTCTAAAACTCCGGCTGAACAAGGTGCCACAAATGGTTCGCCCAAAACAACTTTCTTCCTTTCACGCGATTGGTCAGAATTTTCCCCATCTTTGTTCGCTTCGATCATCGACCTTTCGTTGACGTTTTTGACTTATGTCACAAAAGCGCTTATGACGTTATTCTCGTTTGCCTTTCTTCCGTCTATTCCTCCGTTGCTACTAAAGAGATATTTACACTGGCATCGATGCTTCTTCGACGCATTTGCACTGCTTTACTACACATAAATAGATACTCTTGGAGTCAGCAATGATGGTTATTTTTTGTTTGTTTCCTAAATAAATCTTCTCTCTGTGTGTTTTTAGCGAGTGTTTTCCGTGTGTGCTCGTGTTGGTGTGTTTCAAACGTGCGTTTGTGTGTGTATGTGTTCGTAAGAGTGTGTGTGAGTTATTTGTACTTTTGAAAAAGGCATTCTTTTTTTAGTTTGTTTGCTACAAACACTTCTTTTTTTTCTACGAAAGAATTACTCGACTAGGCTCGGTCCTTCTTTGAACGCGGGGTCCGTATGTGTTTGCGTGTGTATTCTAGAAGGTACGTGTGACGACCTGGCTACTTCGATGGACTTGTGTGTGTGAAGACACGCGGAAAGGTAGCTCTAGCTTCCATTGTTCTCCCGTACCACACGTACATCCTAATACAGCACACCTTTCTACTAAGAATAAAAGTGACGTCAAAAAATATATCCTCTTTGTGTTGTTACTCTTGCTTCCCTATCGATCTGAGCTGCTGGAAATCCTTTTACTCTAACCAGCTGTCAGCTGCTTGCTTCTAAATTCCCTTCTCGCTCTCTTCTCTAAGCTATTTACACGGATCTAACTGCGATTTCGTTCGCTGGTACGTCTGAATGCTCTACCATGGTTCTGAATCCTACGATTGTGTCACTAAACATTAAATAAAACTAGTTTCATAATACTTTTCCTTTTTCATCATCAACAATTCGAGACGACGAGGGACTAAATTGAAGAGTTTGAACCATTCTCGTTGACATCGATGAAACATACCATCTGATAGAGAATTGCATATTTTTCATACATTTTTTTTACATTTGTAGTTTGTATTTTGCATAGAACACATTCGATAACATTTTTGTTTGGTTTTCCATCCTATAATCACAGTAGGTGCAGTAATTCGCTAGCCCCACTCTAGTGGCCACCAAGGCAAGCCATTTTCTACTTGAAACAGAAAGGTTGGACATAAAAACGATCAAATCTTATCGTTTAAGTGTCAGACGATCGAAATCAATCGATATCTATCATTTTGCGCGCGCGATTCTACGTCTGTCTTGTGTTGGTTGACATTGATCGATGATAAGATCGATCAACTGTCAAACGACATCAGTCACACGTTTGTTCGTTACTTTTTCGTACATTTTGATCGTTTCTATGCCATGACTTGCTCTGTAAGGAGCTCTGAACTTCATCACAGAAACCACGCCTGCTTGGTGAATCATAGCCATTTTGATTCGCGTTTTTCTAGCATTTTTCGTAACAAATTTGGATCGATGATCGACGAAGCAACCCTACCTTTATCCTCTCCATGATCATCAAACAATCTGTTCCAAATCCGGATCACCTCATCGTCGTTTGAGGCACCTCGCCAAACTCCCGAAGCCACAAATCCCCCACTTCCGACTACCGTCTTCGCTCGGCCATTCAGTGCAATCTTACGCTAAAGGGCGGGGGGTGAAGGTTCGATCGATCAAAGCTGGACGTGGACGATCTTCGAAATCGGACCACTTTGACCGGGGCGGTTCAGAAGCACCGTCCGTCGAGCTCAACCGATTTGGAGGACCAACAACTTCCGGAAATGATCGATCGAACGGGTTGGTGTTCAACGGGGAACGGGGGACACTCGCGAATTTCTTCACTTATCGACTAGCACGGTTTTACAGCAGAGTTCTTTGGGGTTCGTAGGCTCACACTCACTTCGTCGGGGTGGTAGGTGTTGCACTGAACTGAAGTTTTGCCGGACGGTTTCCGAAAACGTGGTTGATGAAGTGGTTCGAAAAGAATTTGGAGCGAGGGCGTTTCCACTGATCGAAGGATGATTGTGGATACTCAAATTGGCGGTGATCAGAGAGGAGGAATTTCTAAGAAATTATTAGAACTTTCATTCACTTTGATGAGGATGATTTGTTTCAGTGTAGACGAACCGAATATTGAGCATTTACAAGCAATAACGGCTGCATAGAGATTAACTTTGGAATATGATAGGGATGGACTGAGCTAAGGCCTGGCTTATTGTATCGTCAACTAATAATCAATCCAGCTTTTACGTGCATCAATGACTGCCGCAAATAGCCTCGCTTTCTGCTAGGGATCAAAGGATATGACGTTTGACTTGGGTCCGTTCAATAGGCCTTTCATGAAACTGCTGATTTTGAAGCACTTGGACAGTAGTTCTTCTAAGGAGAAGACAGTCCTGTATTTGCGCCGGTCCTACACCAACGTGAACAAATGCATAGACGGACCTGTCACATGAAAAGGCCAAGCCAAACGTTAAATCGCACGATTATGCAAGCAGGTTCGCTTTCAGGTAGGGATCGTGCGATTTGACGGCAGCCATTAGCCGTTTTAACAAGCTGGGTTACATCGATAATTTATCTTATCGTTTAACTATCAAACGATGCAAACCAGACATCGGATCTTTTTTAAGCAAAATAAATGAACTGTATTAACTGTGAATATAATGAATATCCATCTGCTTTGAAATCTTGATTGGAAGCTTCCGAAACATTGAGCTATCCTGCCTGCATTTTGAGATCGCTTCAGCCGTCATAATCCATGTTCTACTACAATTTGCCGTTTATCTTGTGTTGATTGAAACGAAAGCTATCAAATTTCATCGATAAACTGTCAATTGACACTGTGACTCTAGAACGATGTTCGAAAAGCAGTGAAAAGCGTCAGATAGCTAAAATCGATATTTGTTTTTCATAAGGACTTATCTGCAATGATCAATTTCTCATCTTCTTTGCTCTCTTCGTATTATTACAGAAAACTGATTCACTTTGCGTAACTTGTTTTTGTACCGTATGGTTTAGAATCACTTTATCTTGCATAAACAAGAAATGTGATGGATTTCTTTAATTTAGCGAAGTTATTGGTGAAAGAGAGGATCGATGAAGAGAAATCGATTATGTCAGTTAAGCCTTTATCACGTTCAAGTCGTCATAAACGACCCCGTTTTCCAAAAGAAAGTAGTTCATTTGAATATCATGGAATGAAAAATTCAAATCTCGTTCGACTTTTTTTTCTATTGAAAAACGTGCCAGCTTCTGAGCCATGCTACAAGTCATGAAACTGAATTATTATCAACCGTCCAAGTCGATTTTAGTTTTTTGTTGTATTGAGGCTACAAAACGGAACAACGCTGCAGTACAATTCTTGCATTTGGTATCATATAGGCGTAACTTTACAGACTGATTTCTCTTCATCGTTTTTCTCTTCGGAATGTTACGCAAAATTCAGTAGACTTTTGTTAGGTTTTGAGAACTTTCTACTGAAACAAGAATGAAAGTCAAAAACGTATTAGCGAAAGATAAAATCGGCGAAGACAATTCAGCATTGTTTTTTCATAAGAGCTCATCTGCATTAATAGATTTCTCGTTGCTCTCTTTGCCTTATTGCAGTGAACTGATTCCCTTTTCGTAACATATTTTCGTGCTGTAGAATGAAGAATCACTATATCTTGCTTCATTAACTAGAATTATTATAGATTTATCTAATTTATCGAAGCTATTAGCGAAAAAGAGAATCGATGAAGATAAGTCGCTCATGTCAGTTGGGCCCTTATGAAGTAACAGTGTAGAATTTTATCATTGAAGTTACACCGTAATGATTCCAACACAAAATTCACGTATCTAATTGATTTGTTAGTCTCTATCGCTCGGCATATTCAAGAAAATATGGTAATTTTGACTAACATATCTTCTAAGGGACATTACAGTCTGGATCGATCACCCAGCTTGAAGACATTTCAAAACGTTAGAATACTTTCAACATCACGAAACTTTTTCTTTTTGATCGGGATCTGAAGGAAGTACTAGAGAGCAGTTTTAGTACAGTAGCCAGGACAACATCCACGAGAAGTAGTAGTAGTAGAAGTTTATGACAGTGAAAGGTGCATAGCGAGGGAAGAATTTAGCAGAGACACCAACGTAATCATTCCTATTTTGTCCACTGACGCCACTGTCGTCGTACACTGATGCAAATCACTCAATTGAATCCATTACGTTTATCGCGCATAGATTTCACCCCCTAAATTCTGACCAATCACGTTATTTTTTTTGTTTCTCCTCCTAATATTCCCATTCCTTAGCTATTTTAAAATTCTACACTCATTTAACTCGGTTTTAAAAAGCACTTTAAATGTTCTGTGATGTGGTAACGATCTTTCTGTATGGATGTGTGTTTATGCGGACACCTTTCTCGCCTACTTCTCGAACACTTATCGTTATTTCCAGCACACTACACCCATTCAATCATTGTTCGGTTTTAGACACTTTTATTTTCTTTGATGATAATCCATAAGTTTCTGCTGCGGTGATTTTTGTTTCTTCCGTTTACGTTTAGGTATCGACTGACGCGTTGTGTTTCTCTCTGTGTGTGTGTTATTTGTAAATTGGTAACATTCAGTATACAGTTGTATTGTTTTTTTTCTCATGTTGCATGAATGGTTTATATATTTCTGATTTTTATCTTCAACAAGTAAGAGCTGATTCAACAACTTCTGATTGGATGTTTCGACTGTCGCTAGTTTGGTTTAGATATTTCTGTAGTTTTCTCTCTCAATAACGGCAATATTGTATTATTTCAGTGACTTACTTAATGCGTGAAGCGCACAGGTGTGGTGGTGCTGTCGCCTGCCGGTGGAAGTGATCTATTGTAAGTGTAGGACAAGGAGGAACAGTAATTGAGTAAAAAGGGGGTGCGTAAAACTCGCTTGGATTGGATTCCGATACATTTTTTTTTTGTTTGCGTTTGTTCTTTGGGTGCGCATATGGGGTGAGATGATTCCGACATGAGATGACATGGATCGCTGCAGGTTGGTTGGATTGGTGGTAATGTTTGCCTTAAATATTGCACTAATGTTCCGAAAAAAAGTAGGTTTAAATTAAATTAGATGATTCTTACACGAGAAAAAAGAGTTATTTGTGTTTGCTCTTGTTTTTTTTTTGTTATTTAAGGAGAATTCGTTAACAGCTTGAATTAACATTTATTGAACACTTAGTTTTAGATCCTTTGTTTTACGTTTTCTGTTTTGTTTGTTTGCGGTTTGGATGTTGCTTCCATCGGTATACACATTCTATTTGATTTGAAGGTTTTAAACATGTCCCCTAGGGTCACGCAGGAGTCGCGATCTGTTCGTTTCTGGTTCCAGATAAAGTTTGATTTGTGATGCATTTGCTTAGATTCATCGGGCGAATTTCTGTCAGTTTCTGTTTTTCTATTTAATTTTCGGTTGTCAAGGACTGTCGACTATTACTATGGTTACGAGTTTTGTTTTTTTTTATTCTGTACTTCCACACGGTTGCTGCGACTATTACATGCGGTTCGTCTGTTTCACAGTTGTGTAATGTAAGGAATTAAAATTTTAATCGCTGAGATGAAATGGTAACGTCATTGTGTCAACTGTGCGGTAATAGTGGTGCACTTTTTAAAAAGTGTTTCAATCGCATACAGACCCGTTGGCTGTACGACTGCTGGCTGCTCCGTTATGTGTTTACGAATTATGGTACGGATTTTTTTCTTGAACTATGCGCTTCAGTTTGGGGACTATTCACACCTGGAATCGAATGAGAAAATATTTTTAATTAAAGGTAATTTAGAGAAACACTGGAATGTTAAACAGTAAAATTGTGATGGAAGATTCTTTTGAAATGATTTTTAATTCGATTTCAACTAGTTATGGGCCCATACTCTATCAGTAGATTTGATTCAAATTTAGTGAACTCAAACTGAGTGAGTAACATAACTTTTTGTTTTTGGAAACCTTTCGCAGTAGTTTTATGTATTGTTCTATTGATTTAGTTATCATTTTAATAATTTGGTAAAATTTCGTTTTCATTGTTCGTATAAACGATCAATTCACCCTACCTCTAGGTATCTCAAGATAATATTGTGTAAACTTATTCGGCATATTTCTTAAGGTGATTGTGGTGGATTTTCGTAACAATATGTCGGTGCTAACAAAGTAACGTGCTTATATCTAGGAAAAACCACAAATTCATCTGATTGTTGCAATTAGAGTCTGATAGATTTGTATAAGACGTTGAGAAAAAGCTTTAGTTCAGTGTTGAAAGTAAGTCTTTTAGTGAGATTTTTTACTTTTTTGGGTCTTGAAATATCCCTACAGAGAACTTTGTCAAAAATCCTGATTGTGATCTTGGGTAAATGTACATCAAACTTTCTAAGAAATTATCAAGGTTTGGTAAGTGTGTCAGCTACCATCTCTTCATTGGGACGGTACACCAGTATCCTTTGGTCGCACAATTCATTCACGTAGGCCTCTTGGGTTTCTATGTGCTTCGATCGCCGACTTGGTTGCCTTCAGGTTCCAATTTTGATTCGCCAAAAACTTCGAACAGTTTCCTAAGCCACACTGCCTCCTGACTTGCTTCAGTTAGAGTAACGCACTCTGACTCCATTGACGGCAAAGTTACGCAGCTCTGCAAATGACTCGCCCAAGTTACATCAGCGAACAAGAAGATGTTGCCGGTCGTCGATTTCCTTGTTTTGGCATCACCAGACGCCAGTCTTTGGTCGCTTTCAAGTAGCGGACCACTCCTGCCCAGAATTGAAGCGCTCACTGCTGTATCTGGCCTGGCACAAACCACAATGTACAGTTGAACTCCGACCAGGCTCCTATACTTCGTTGGATCTTCAGAAGTGGAGATTCCGACTTGCCCTTCGTGAATCCTTCCTCCATTGGCGTTTCCGCCTCCTTGGCGTCACGAAGCCTAATCGCTCAGCGACACGACCGATGTAGCCTTCAAGGGAGACGCCGTAGTTTCCTTCCGTCCTGGTGATCTCCGGTCCCAAGAAGAAGTTCAGATTGCCAAGATCCGTCATCTCAAACTGCTCCTTCAGAGCTTCATGAATTTTCTTTATTTCAGCCTCGCTTTCCATTGACAGCCTTCGTATAGAAGTATGGTTCCGCTGTGCTCTGCTCGACCCCTAGCTCCAGGAGGACGGAACGCAGCTAGTGGTTCCAGCACCGGGCCGACTGCTTTAGCCCGTATGCTCCTCCTTAAGCGACAGACCAATGCTTTCTAGCCTTTGATTTCAAACCCAGTCGGTTGCTTCATGTACAGCTCTTCTTCAAGCTCACCAAACAGGTACGCCGTCTTCACGTCGACATGCTTAAGAATCACTTGCTTCTTGCTTGCGACGGCCAGCAGGGTCCTCAGCGTTGTTTGCTTGCTAACAGGGGCAAACACCTAGTCTAAGTCTTGTCTGAAACCCTGAGTCGAGCCTTATATTTTACCACATCACCGGCAGCATTCCGTATCAACTTATATACCCAACGACATACAACGAGTTTCCGACGATCAGATCTAAAGTACCTTTCACCTGATGAGATTCCTTTTGAGCTTCCATGGCACGCCTCCATTCTGCACACTTTTCACCGGTCATTGCTTCCTTGAAGCCGGATGGCTCCGTCGGATCCTGAAATGACACATCATAGGCAGCACAAATCTCTTCGATTAGTCTTCTCGGTGCAATGCCTTCGTGCAATTTTTGGGCTGGGATCCGAGTTCTCCAGTTCTTCTTCGTACTTCGGGTTTTCCACAGCTTCAGTCAATGATCCCGGATTGCGAGTTTCCGAACCGAGAAACAACACCACCTTGTCTTCCGTTTCTTCGGCAAATGCTTTCATCTCCAACGAGTATGCTTATTGAACCGGCGTGGACTGTTCCGATTCGGCCGCACGTTCTTACTTGAAGACACCAGTTTCAAAAAATTTGGCATCTCAGCTGATCGTAATCCAATCCTTTTTCCGGATCCAGAAAACGGTAAGCTTTCCTTCCTTCTTCGTATCCGTCAAAAAACATCGTTTTCGCCTTCTTGTTCAGCTTCATACATTTCTCTTTTGGCACATGAATGTATGCCTCAGATTCAAAAGTTCTCGAATAAGAGTACGACGGCAGCTCGTGCGGAGTCTTCTTGACAGCAGAAGTTGGTAGCCGATTCTGCAAGTAGTTTGCAGTGCAAATCGCTTCTCTCCAGTACCTCTTGTCAAAACCCGATTCCACCAACAAGCTTCTTACCATCTCCACTTCATACCGATTTTTACGTTCCGCCTTCCCGTTCTGCTGTGGCGAATACGGATCATTTTGCTGATGAATGATACCGTTCTCCGTCGGTACGAATAACCCTCAGAGCACGCCTAAACTGGTTCTTCATCATGGCACAATGTTCCCGAATCTTCAGTTCAGTGTCCGACTTTGCTTTCAACAAATAAATCACTGTATAGCCTGATTCTTTCTTTGGAAACGGTAGGCGACTCATCTTCCTTTCAGAAAATACCACAAACGCACTGAATGTCACATTTCCTCATTCTTAGTTCGGAACCAATTTTTCACGTACGTTTTCGAGATTGCTTCGCTGTTCCGCTGCCCGAACCTTCGATGCCACAGGCAGTGTTGTGAAAAACTCAATTTCTCATAACTCACGCTTGAGATTTTTCATGCGTGAATTGTAAATCACGCAACTCAGCAGTCCAAAAACCATGGATGAGTTGGCTCACTTTTTTGACCGTCTCGTATTCCCACAGTTTACTCACACACGGCAATAATTTCTTGTTAGTCTGGTAAAATTATAGTAATCCTTTCTAACGTAAACAACCACATTCGGGTTTCACGAGTTTTTGACGGGTTTTGCGAGTGAATCATTTTTTTACGGTTTGAGTTGATTGAGTGATTTTGCATCTCGCTAAGGGGGTAGAGCCTGGACGAGAGGTGGAGTCTGGACCGGAGGTGAAGTCAAGATGCTGAGAACGAGGCTGAAGGTGCGGACGAGCTAGGAAGTGTTGGAGGAACTCGGAAGTTTGGAGGACGGTGCAGTTAACCAAGAGGACGATGTTGCAACTGACCAGGAGGAGTTCAGCAGCTAGGAGTAGTTCGGTGCTAGAAGGAGCTTGGAGAACAGTATGAGCTCGGTGGCAGATGAGCTGGGAGGTTGTGTGATGAGGAGGAGTGTTGGAGAGCTGATACACCACACATCCTGCAGTGGAGATGTCTATGGGTAAGAATTGTAGAGGTAACGCGTAGCGGATAAAATTGATAAGATGTATTGGGTAAGAATTGTAAAGGTAGTCGAATATGTTGATACCCAGATATGGTATAAAAGAGAGGAGCTAGCCAGCTAAGGAGTGTATCGAAAAGTAGTTGCAAACATTCAAAACGGTATATCTCAGAGCATAGTTCATCTTTTTAAAAGCTTTTTTCACGCAAATCTTCATCATGTCATGAAATATTGTAGCAGCTAAAAAAATATTGAATAATATGCAGTCTTAATATAAACACAACAGGGTTTATAAAGCACGGAAAATAAAATCTTGCACAAAATTACATTTTTGAAGTGTCTTCTGAAGATTCGATGATTTGTATTGAACAAAATGTATGTCAAACAAAATAGGATGAAAAGTTTATTATATTGGAAAATATGTTTAATTCACACAGCACGTAAAAAGAAATTCAAAAAAATAAATTATTGCTCTAAAAAAGCTCAATTATTGGAACAAGGTCGGTTTTAGAAAGTCACTTTTGTTTAATCAACTTTTGAAGCTCTGTCATATACAGCGGCAATTATATAGAATAACATTTTTTGCTTACATTACTTCATAAATATGCAAAGAAACTTTTCCAATCAAAAAACAATTTTTTATTCATTACAATCGCTCGATATTACCATTAACGTGTAGAATGAAAAAATCAAAAAACGAGGTCCTTAAAAATCGACTTTTTTCGATTTTTGTATTTGCTCTCAAATGCTTGTTAATGAATTTTTCAAAATATTTTTTACACTATGTCATGAGAGTTGTGTCACAGAATATATTAGCATAAACAAAAATCATTTTTTCTAAAAATTTTACACATTTATTAACATATCAATTTTTTCAGAGGTGTGCAAGATTTTCATCGACATCTGTTAATTATTTTTAAAATTATCATGCAAAATGCCACTTTATTGAAATAATATCGCCACATCATCATTTTTAAATACATTGTAAAGCATTTCTGATCAAAAAGTTGTTTGTAGGTTCAACCTATTATTTTTGAGACTGTTTTGAAAGTTTGCGACTACTTTTCGATACACTCCTTACTACCAGCCGGTAGCGATATCAGTCAGTAGGCTGCGGTTGGAAGGTAGCCTTGATGTTCTTGTACTTTTTGTTTTCAAACACCTGGACGCAGAATCTCGCTGAGGAGGTAGAGCCTGGACGGGAGGTGGAGTCTGGACCGGATGAGAAGTCAAGATGCTGAGAACGAGGCTGAAGGTGCGGATGCTGGCTGTTCGGAGAGGACGAGCTCGGAAGTGTTGGAGGAAGTCGGAAGTTTGGAGGACGGTGCAATTGACCAAGAGGACGATGTTGCAACTGACCAGGAGGAGCTCGAGGCTAGGAGGAGTTCAGCAGCTAGGAGGAGTTCGGTGCCAGAAGGAGTTTAGAGGACAGAAGAGCTCGGTGGCAGATATGCGGTTCGGAGGTTGTGTGATGAGGAGGAGTGTTGGAGAGCTGTGGTTGAACGATAGCCTTGTTGTTTCTGAAGTCGCTTATTTCAACACATGATACACATACTTTAAGGTGACATTCTGCAAATCCGTCATCTCGATCAGGTGTCCGTGAAGATCGCCTTCTTCCGCTGTTTTCTTCCAGATGATATGCATTACCTGACTGTCTTCCACTGCCAAGCCGATCATTGCGCGAGTTTTTCCCAGAGTTGCTCGCCGTCACTATCAATGCTTAAAATTTGTTGATTTGTACAGGCCGACTGCGATACAAATCGGATCATCCTATATCACATCAACATCATGCTGTCTACTCCATCACTAGTGCATTGATGGTGATAGACTATGGATATCACTGATGGGTTAAGTTTAGTTTTACATTAAGCAATTTAAATAACAATTTATCAGTACGATATTTTCGATAGTGCTGCCAATGAACTGAAACTGTATGTTGGTCATTGAAAAACAGTAAAAGCTTGGATAATTACCACGTGATCACTCATTCTGCAGTGATTTTGATCTAGATTGCGATGTCACATCACTGCTGTTAATTGTCAAATCAAAGCGATATTGATAGTTCGCAACTGATATTGATAGTTTTAAACCATCAGCCATCAGCAGATATGACTGACATTGAGCAACTCTGGTTTTTCCGTCTTTCAAAGGCCAACCCGCTGCCGGCACACCAGGCTTAGGATCCGTGACAAAGGTCATCAGAATGAGCTCCATCTTGAACTTCCAGATCGTCTCCAAGGACACTTTTGCATCCGCAATTCTGTTTACTCGCGACGCGAACAACGAAAATCACTTCACCGATAGATTTTTCACTAAATGCCCACAAATCCGTACAAATTCCACTTTACACCAGGCTCATAACCTATTGGGGTGAGTTTACTATGAAATAATAATACCGGAATTAAATTTGAACATAAAAAAGTGCCGAGAAACTAAACATATACTTTCCAAAAACAAATCTTTTATATATACTTTGCAACTGGATTAAAAGGACACATTGATGTGAAATTTGCGAAAAAGATACACGTCTTCTCGGTGAGAATCGAACTCACGACTCCCTGTTCTCTTGATCGGGCGCGTTACCCCTACGCCTCGAGAGGACTCATGGACGCAGAAGTTAACCTGAGTTGTGAGTTCGATTCACACCGAGAAGAAGTGTAACTTTTTCGCAAATTTCACATCCATTTGTCCATTTTACCCAATTGCAAAATATATGTAATGTCTAGTTCATCGATAGTTGTTAAATTCACACTCGGCTGGTTAGCCGTAAACCACGATCATAATTAATTAAACAAGCAAATAATATTGTATATGTGTATGATGTCGACAATCCTTAACGAGAGGAGCGGCCGCTTTTACAATAATTGTATCCTGAATGTGTTCTAAACTGAGAGAGACTCGCGAAGAGGAAAAATATCAACGTCATATGCAGCCCAGATTCCCCTCTCACGAAACGTCAAATGCAGCCCACCGTTTTTATGGCTGAAAATTTGAAAAGTATTGTGTTCAAAGTAAACTGTTATTAAAAACCTCGGTCGGCGGAGCAGTTTTTTCCAAAGTTGCTGATAAATCTAAGCAGAAGATTAATTATTTCTAATGTCTGCTACGTTTGCTGGCATGAAATTTCACTCAAACGGCTATTTATGATTCGATGTGATGCAAACTCAATCATTTTTTGCTGAGAGGTTCATGTGAGGATTTGAACAGCGCGAGTCTCGTCTCAGGTTCTAAGCTAGTAAAACAAAGGTCTAGTAGTCGTTCGAGTTGAGGGGTACAACGAAACCTCTATGAGTCGATGTTCCATGACTCGATATCGACTCGTGGAACCTGAAACCATACTAAAAAACAGTCATGGTTACTGTGATGGTCCCCTCGAGCAGCTATCCAAAGCAATTATGTTTGACTGTTATACAAAACGACGGCAAAACGACTGGTTAGATGGAGTGTGCCAGAGAGTGACAGGCGTGAAGAATGTCGTTATGAGCCTTGTGCTTGTGGTCGGTACCTGACAGATCAGAGAGCGGTACAGGGCAGCGAGAGCTGAAGAAAAGCGAATCCACCGCAGCACAAAGAAAGTGTAGTAGCTGAAGCTCAAGATAGCATAAAACAGAGTGATTATCGGAGATTTTTTGCAATGGTTAACGGTATGCGGTATAACACCGTTCCAGCGTCAGCCCACGTGCAATGATCGAGAGGGTAATTTGCCAGGTGGAAGAAGACTTACAGCAGTTTTTGAACGGCAAACATGAAAATTTAGCGAGAAACAGGGTGAATATTGATGAAAACTGTCAAGCAATTCATCCTTAGCCAACCTGTGGACTCACAGACTATAAGAGAGGTTAGAGGTTGTCAGCGAGCTGAAGAACTGTAAGCTGCCGATTACTTCAGAAGGTATGGGAGGACGATGAAATTCCTACCGGTTGGATGGATGGCCTAATACGCCCAATCTACAAGAAAGGGCACAGACTGGAGTGTGTCAATTACAGAGGTATTACCATGTTGAATTCGGCGTACAACATACTGTCACGCATCCTGTTTTCGTGAGGGCCGCTCGACAACGGACCAAATGTTCACCATCTGTTTATTGTTTCAAAGCAGCGTACGATTCAGTGGAAAGAATTGAGCTGCAACAGATAATGTCTGAACATGGTTCTCCGGCGAAACTAATCAGGCTGATAAGTGAAAGGTTGGATGGTTCGAAATCAAGTGTTGGGATTGTAGACGAGGTGTCAACCTCGTTTGTCACGTTAGACGGATTGAATCAAGGAGACGAACTTTCGAATTTAGGGGTCTATTTTGTAAATCGAGCTGTTCCATGTGACTCATCTGTAGTCATTGTCGATCAAAGCAAGCATGCATATTTCAGATGTCACCCGTTGACTCCCATAGTAATCTAGTCACATAAAGTGACAACTGTCGATAAACTCGAGTGACAGAGCTGAGTCGAGCGAATTTTTCGGACAATAGTGACTCCAGTCGAGTCGTTTTTGATCGAGTCGACTTATAAAATAGGGCCCTTACTGTTCAACAATGCACTCGAGGGCACTACCATCACACGGTCACATTTTTGGCTTAGCGGACAATATCGACCTTATTGGAATCGATGACCTGTGAATTAGGGGAAAGACAAGCGGGAGGCAACGAGGATAGGCCTGACCATTAACTCTAGCAGAACGAAGATGGATCTCATTTTGTTGGTTGTTCGACTGTATTGTCTTGTTGATGTTAGATTGGCTTTTCGGTCTCGACAAAATCAAAAGCTGTTTTTTCTAAACTAACAACTAACTGTTCCAACTGTTTGCTGGAAATTTTCAGAGAGTTATACCAAACAGTCTATGATACAAAGGTACACGATTTGATGTTCCATATTTGTAATATTTTCTACTTTTTAGCCACTCTAGTATTTATAAAACCAAAAATCATTCATCCCAATCACAAATAAAATTGTCGCAGCAACAGTTCACAGTTACACTTACCTTTCGCTCAAAATGGACGCTTAGCTAACGTGTTAAATTATTACAAACGTAGTTTAACAACAAAAGCAAAGAACAATCGCTTCGCTTCGCTCGGTTCGATGCAACTCACAATAAAAGTACACAATTATCTGAAGAAACGAAGAAAAGAACACATTTCCACTTGGATCGCTTGGTCGCCTTCGCCACAACACGTTCATCATCCTTGCTACTGCCGCTGCTGCACTGCTACTAACACTACTACGCTGCTTCCGGGGGTTTTGGATGGTCCGGGTTGGTGTCTTCGCTTCCCAAAAAATATGTAGTTGCTCTTCCCTCCCAGGTCCCGTCCCACGCCCATGGCGATCACATTTTGTTTTCTTTTAACCCATTTTTGTTTTTTACACTCTAACGACGCGATGACGGCGCTGGCTTCATTTCCGCTTGGCGTGCAGCATCTCCATCAGTAGCGTCTGGGAAGGCGCACTGCCGGCACAGTGCTTAATGTACAGGTGCTCCTCGCCACGGGTGGCCATCGCGTGGATTTCCGGAATAATACTGAGCAACTTACTAAACTTATCCTGTTGGCGAATGGGGGAAAAATGGGTTAGTTTGATCATTATATGCCCCACCCTAATCCACACGCATCGAATACTTACAGGCACCGACGGATAACAGGTGAGGGTGTAATCCAGCAGCGCTGCTTGCACGTTCTCATAGCCTTCGACCACCGTTTTCCGGTTCGTGATCCCCCGTACTTCTACTGGAGAGAGAAAATGCTAAATCAATTGGGAGTACCACCATGATAGCCCTCCCACCCCAAAAGTCATCACGGAACGCAAACGACGCCATTTCGACGCAGACTTCCACAAACCCAGGATAAATCCAACCGGGAGCTTCCGGGAGTCGATCCTTACCGGGATTCAGCAGCAACAGGAATTTCATGCAGATGTAGTCGCCAACGTCGAACTTCAGCTCCTGCAGCTTGTTCTGCAGCTCGTTGAAGTGCTCGGCCAGGCTCGGCACGCCCAGCAGTCCTAAACCTAAGAGATCAAACTTCTGCCCGTTGTGCAGGGTGGTTTCGTCCGGCAGCCCGTTGTGTAACCGCTGGTGTATGTGATCGAGCACCAGCATGTCGGACCAGCTGTTCTGCAGCAGCTTCATCTGGTCGTCCACCTGTTTGGAAGAATCGTGGAAAAAGAGATATACATTAGTTGTGTTGAGAAGGAAAATTAGTGAAATTTCAACAATTGACCAGAATTTGAAAGCATTTATTGCGTAATTGGTAATTTGAATATACAGGCAACTCTCAATAACTCGATATTGAAGGGACCATTGAGTTCGGTCGGTATCGAGTTACAGAACACAAAACCAGTGCAATTGCGGTACTGTTCTGATATATTGCGTCTTAGAAGGCGTTCCTGAATTTAACCCTCTAATACCCAAATTTTTATTTTCGATTTAAGTATTATTTTTCGTTATCTAAAATCGTTCTAAACACGTTTTGGGCATTTATTTATTTTTATTCGCAAATTTTTAAATTTTGGTTTTTGATTTTTATAATTTTTATTTTTGAACATCCCTAGCTTTTTTCATTTTTTCTTGAAGCCTTTTCTAGTTGTTGATTTTTGGCAATAATAAAAATTTAAATTGTTACGGTATTTTTAAAAATATTAAATTTTTAATTTTTTTTCGGAGCGTGTTTTATTTTTCGTGTGATTAACGGAAAAACAGGTTTGAAATGATTTTAATACCACCAGGCTCTTCTTTTGTGATAGGTTAATCGTAGAAAAATATAAAATGTACGATTTTTTATATTACACGTTAAATGAAGCTCAGGCATTTGTAGGTTGTATAAGAATGCAATTTTTCAAACAATTTCTAAAAATACAAAAAAGTTTCAAAAGTCATAAAAAACTTTTCTTATATGCGTGTTATGAGTCAAGGTATAAGCCCAAAATAAAATCATTTTGATTTCCGAGCTACGAAAAAATACACAAAATTCCAAAGTGTACCCCGTCTAAAGGCGGGGTTGGGTATTAGAGGGTTAAATTATTTGACAGCCGCAAAGCTGAATTAAACACAGAGTAGGACACGGTGCCCCGACAGACCGTTATTATGTAAAAAAATTGTCCATCAAATCTGAGCACAGTGCTCGATTCCTGAAGTCATTCTGCACCTCTGGGCCAATTTTTAAAAAAATCCCTAGGAGAAATCTCGAGAAATCTTAATTTGAAGTTTTTTACTTAAAAATTCAATATAATCCATATCAAAATTTAGCAAAAGCACTGAAAAACCCTACAAAAACGCTCAAAAAGTTGGCAAAACTGTTCTCAACTAGTATACAATTGCTACCGTAGTTAAAATTAGAAATATTTACAACTGGCTCAACTTAATCCACTCCTTAAGGTGAAGATGAATCATAAAATAAGTTAAATCGAAGCCAAACCTCAAATTTCCAAAAGCACAAATCTTGAGGACCGAACATCTGTTTGGGCTGAAGATTTAATCGATCGGTCACCACCAGCTTATGACTAGTCGATTAGGTTTTCAGCTTAAACGGATGTTTGGTTTTCCGGATTCGTGATCTTGAAAATTTGGTGTTTGGCTTCGATTTAACTTTTTTTCATAGTTTACTGGTTTAAATTTCATTGATTGTTGTTTTCCATACTAAGCCGATTGAAAAGTAAACCAAATAAATCAATAATTAACAATGTTGTTATTAAAAAAAGGATCTGAGAATAAATGTAGCACAATAATAGTTAGCAGATAAGGCATTGGAATACTTTTATAGTCAATGAGAGCTAGTATAACCGGTTGTTTCAAATTTTGAATGATTTGGTTACTCTGGTAAGCTCAAGTCAATAACAGAATGATCATACGCCGATGTCTTCCCAGGGGTCACTGAGCTTCACCTGATTGATGCAACTTTTTTTCCGGCATTCGCACTAAACGACCAATAGTTTTCACTCCTGTTCTCAAATAAATGTGCTAAGGGAGCCAAGAATAAGCGTTTTATACATGGCAAATTAACAGTGACGTTTCTATTAGGCATGCTTGCATTCATCGTTGCTTTCTTTGCATTATTATTGAAAACTGATTTGGTTTTCGAAACACTTTTCAGTGTTGTACAATAAAGGATCGCGAAGTGTTTTGGCGAAGTTGTTAATGAAATAATGGATCTATGAAGTCCGATAAGCCTTTATAAAGCAAGAGTGTAGAAATGTCGTTTCCCTTTGCTCTCGGTTCCCTAAGCTGGTTACGTAATTCTTAAAAGGAGATATTCGCAGCCAGAACACGTGTTTTTACTACAAGGGAAACATTATTATCATACGTATTAAGTGTTATATGGCTCTTCAACAAATTGATCCACATCTCAATCAAGCACTGCTTCAGCACCAACACATCTGAACCTGCTTCTTTCTCTACATGTAACCATATACGTTTGGGCATTACAAGTTTATCCTAGTTGTCCATTTTTGAAATAGTGAAACCCTTCTTTACTGAACTGCGATCGATTACAATAAAGTCATGGGTCTGCAAAATCAAGGAGTATATGTGACAAAACGCATTATTGATCAGTAAACTCAGAAACTCATCTCTTCAAGTAATTTTACAAAACAAAAATAAGCTCCTGGTCTATAATTCTTACACCTGATTGTATTTGTCAGCTTAATCAGCTTTAAGTCTTATTTTTAAGTCTTTGATGTTACCTGCAACAGTTATTTTTTTTTTTTTGTTACTGAGTCGAACGCGACTTAGAAGTAAATATACAGATTGATGTTGAATCCCGAAAAAAAAAGAACGAAGTTAAGGGTTTCAGATATACAGAGTGAAAGTCCTAGTGAAATTGATTCTTAAATAGTACTTATTGGGAATTTGTTTGAAAATGTTAATCGTCGAACAATAGCTACATATGGTCGGTGTTCAGACAGATCTGACTAATGGTTTCTATGGTTCAATCGCCGCGAACTTGATTCTCCATTGGTTCATCGATTGGTTTTCGGCGAGAACCAATCGATGAACCAATGGAGAAACAGATCTGACTAGATGACATTTTGGCCTTGCAAATACATATAAGTCAAGGACTCCATCAATTATAATATTTCCAATTCTATTATGAAACTGATGTTTTTTTTTCAAATAGATAAGCAAATAATGCACATATTGTATTATACTTATACCGAATGCACGGGGTACGTTTTCCTGAAACCATTAAAAAACACTTGGTTCAGTCTATCTGAACACCGACCATATGACAATCATGTTTCTCGTGTAGTCATAATCCTGTTGTGGCTGAGAATGTTGAACAAAACATTTTTTATATTAAGTGTTGAGGGCAGTACTCGGTGGAAAACTTGATGTAAACATCAAGAGAAGTACCAGATGTAAAAGAGAAATTTTTATTAAACAAAATAAATACGGCAGACTTTGGTGGGCTGGTCACGCACTATGAAAGTCTTAAAATAAGCTGTCAATTCATAATATTCTGCATTGAATGTTTCATGTTTATCGAACGTTACATCAATTGTATATTGACATTTATTTCTTAGATTTCATTATATTTAACAAAGCTTACTGGTTTAATACATGTAAAAATATAGGGGGAGATCCCCCAGTACCGGACAACACCCAATACCGGACAAAGTCGAAACGTTGAGAAATCATAGTCCAATCAAGATGGTGTATTAGTAGTAAAGTAAGCTATTATGGAGACTAATGTTTGTATAGAATAACACATCCTTGAAATATGCATGTCTTTTTAAAAAAATACAAAAGATTGAAAATTTCAAAAAAATTGACGTATTGCCTTAATTTTGAGCCTATTTAGTAATGATTTTGAATATGAAAAAATACTTTGGATCACGCAAGCATATTTGAACATAATCCTAATTTGATAGTATGAATGTATTTTGTACCATAATTGGACTAAATATGGACAAATTACAATTTTGTTTAAGCACCTCCTGTCCCCCAGTTTCGGACAGCCTGATTTTTTATATGATATCTTTGTAATTATTGCACGAGTGTCTCAAAATACATTCATTTTTCATGGATTCCGTCGATCATGGTATCAAACATGCAATAAAATTAAGAAAAATGAACATTCAGTACAACATCGTAAAATGTGCTATTTTTCATCATATAAGAAAGAGGTTTTTGATGGACATCTTGCAAACTATGATATACTCAAATTGTTCTTGTAAATGTTGCAAATGCAATGAATTGACAATTATATACTATTCCTAAAGTAAACACATTCAATGATGTTCAAATTTACAGAATTCGAGGCATTTCCAGATTGTGTCCGGTATTGGGTGCCACCTTTCAAGATCGATCAATTTGGTACTAAAATACATCATCAAAATGCAATGTCAAAATTCATATTCATATTTAAATTTGTTTTTGTACACTATAAAAATGATAATATTTATCATAAATGGGTAACACGAGCACATAAAACCAATATTTTTCGAATTATGAATTTAGTGGCTTAAGTGTCCGGTACTGGGGGATCTCCCCCTACTTAAGCCGATCTGGTAAGTTAAGCCAGATGTAAATATTTAAAATTGTAACAACGGTAACAATTGTATACTAGTTAAGAACAGTTGAGCCAACTTTTTGAGCGTTTTTGTAGATTTTTTCAGTGCTATTGCAAAATTTTAATATGGTTTATATTGAATTTTTAAGTAAAAAACTTCAAATCAAGATTTCTTGAGATTCCTCCTAAGGATTTTTTTAAAAATTGGCCAAGAGGTGCGAAATGACCTCAGGAATCGAGCCCTGTGCTCAGATTTGATGGACATTTTTTTTACATAATAACGGTCTGTCGGGGCACCGTGTAGGACTAATAAATTTAAAATTGGTGAGCTCGTTCTTTATGATTTAAACATAAAAAACGTCAAACTTTTGAATTCTGCGCATGTGATAAAAAATCATCAAGAATATGGATAGACATGGAGTTTGTGACAGATTAGGTATGGGATTATCATCCATGGATCAGGAATGGATCAACTCTCATAAGAAATATTTGCGTGTTTAAGTGTTCGTATTACGATTAACCTTTACGTTACCGACCTCCGACAAGGCATTTTCAGATAGCTGCGATTTCGTCAATTTCCATTCGATTTTTTTGAAACCACCGTCAGTTTTTTTTTAGTTTTTATGGGGATGAATATTCTCAAGAGAGTTTTGATTTGAGTATTGATTTTTGGAGAAGAAATGTAAAATTAAGCTTTGCATGCAAGTGTTATGATTTCAAATTCAATGAAACCAAATAATAACGGATATTTCTTAGTTTTCTCATGCGTATTTCAAGTATTGAGCCCTCCTCGTGAAGCCAACTCGTAACTCTGAGCCAACTCGTGAAGGTTTGAGAAGTACAAAGTTAGCCGGAACAGATGAGGGGCATCTAGTAGGGCTTGGTCTTGAACAATATTTTATGAATAATAATAATAAAAAAAAATGTCTCCGTAATGCCTTATAGCGGTCGAGCCTTAAAAATTCAATCAATTGCGAAAGACTTTGGCGGCATGTAAGTACAATGTATCATTGAAAAGTATTTAGCATGGTTACGGTATTATAGCCTAATTAGTCTATATAAAATTTATAAATTATTATTGTTGATGGTTACACATCAAAAAGGGCGTAACTTAAAATTTTGTTATTTTTTTCTCATCAAAATTTAGCCCAGAGGTTATTGATAACTAAAAAAGCAACTTTGAACCAAATTTTCATGTTAAATTACTCTTGATAATCACGGCCAATAACTAATTTGTTCTCCTATCTTTATTAAAGAGATGTTTTTAGCCTTGGGGGACCAACAGGTTTAGTTTCTTTCCGAAGAAAGTCATTACTATAACTATTACGTTCTAAGTGCCCTCGGCATGAGAAACCAATATTCTAACCACAACAGGTCCGTCCTTTTCCACACGGGACTTGTAATCAATGTCATATCGTAGGAATTAATTGGTTTAACTTTAATCTAGTCTTCAGCAAAACAATTTTACGGGAATGATTTTTATTTTTATTTGAGGTGCCGAAACCCAAAGAGGTGTAAGCGACGTTTCGCAGAGATAGGCATACTAAAAAAATCTACTTTTTTAAGGCTTTTCAGTTGTATGTTCAGGTTATTTTTCCGTCCAATAGGAAAAACATCATAATTCGTAGAAAATCGGTTTAATTTTATTGGATCCCATACAATTAGCATGGAATGAAAAAATATTGAAAAAACTTCTAAGTCGATATTCTCAAAACAAGGTTTTGTTTTATCTTACGCCTCTTTGCTTCTAGACCCTCATATTTACACGTCCTGTGTTCAATTTGTCAACCAAAACAATTTGACATGATTTTTTCTACAAATTTCATAATTTTGTGCATGAAATACAATTCCACATTCTGCTGAACCAGACAACCATAAGTCGCAGAACAGTTTACGAACAAAGTCGTTTATTTATACAAATTGCATTTTACCCGCACTACCTGGTAAACGAAATGGTTTGATAGATTATTGGCCTTGCATAAAACGCTATTTTATGAGTTCATACCTCGCATTTTGTATCATACGTATCTGCAATGGTCTATTTATCTTCTTCGATTTTCTCTAACGATCGGTACACGAAATTCAATCGAGACGAGAGACGATGAGTCGCTCGACCAAGAAATTAGCTAAAGGAAGAATCGATCAAGAGAAATCGATCACTACAGACACGCCCTTATACTTAACGTGAGATATGTACATTTCGTTTCGTCCCGTATATTCGTACAAAGTAAGTCGGATCAATCCGTAACAGCTGTCAAATAAACTTTGTTATCATAAATTAAGTCGCAAAATATTCCAGATGAGTTCGCAATACAATCAACACATGCTTTTTTTTACATCGTATAAAATATGCACGCATGCATAATCTCCAATTTTGTTGGTATAAGGCTTTTTCGTGACATTTTATTTGGTGTCCAATAATAAATGGGAATGATTTCAATACCTTTCTGTAATAAAAGTAAAGAGCGTAAACTTTTTCTCTCTCCAAGAGAATTGCTCTCTGGACTCCCCAAAATTTTTTTTATACGAACTACCAGACTACCAGAAGGTAGGTAATCTTAAAATATTCGCGAAATGCACTATTTATACTGAAATCATGTCCACCAGTATCACCAGTTAATTTCGAAAAAATCTGTCCACTAGATGAAAATGAAGTATTCCTCAACAGTCTACATCTTGTCATAGGAATCATGGAAAATATGGTGTTTTACTGGGAAAAATGTCCATGGTATACGTCTGGTTCACGTTTAAAAAACGTTTATTAACAGCTATGTCAATTAAAACTCACATCAGGAAAGTTGTAACTTTTTGATTAATTTGTATTATAATAAATCTACGAGCTGTTCAATAGAATACCTATAAGTAGATGAAAAAAACGAATTTAGTACTAGAATTTAGTCGAGTCTAGTACACGACACTGAAGATGGCCTTACAGTTGAGGTCGAAATACGCGTATCTGTCAAAGGATACAAACTCTAGTGGAATTAAATGGTATAGTACTAAATTCGGTTTTTTCATCTACTTAATTTGTATTTCCGTTAACTACACGAAAAATAACAAATGTTTTAGAGTGAATTAAAAGTTTTCATCTTTCTTTTTGAAATACTGTAAACACTTTAAAAAAATCACATATTGTCCAAAATTGGTAACAAGAAGAGACTTGAAGAAAAAAGGATATGAGCTAGAATAGGGATGTTCAAAAGACAGTATGAATAACATAACCTAGATTCATGAACACGCAAAAGAAAAAATTCACCCAAATATTTTTTTAGATCGATTTCAGATAGCGAAAACTAAAATTGAGATACAGTTAACTCTTCCTTACTCGATATTCTGTATCTCGATATTTTCCATAACTTGATGGAATGCGCGGTTCCTTTAATTTAGCATAGGATACTTTGATCCCTCTGCAAGTCGATACCTCTCTAACTCGATCTTCCCTAACTCGATGCTATCTGTTTCAGTTTCCCAAACAACTTTACCTCTCTAACTCAATATATTCATGAAAATTTTCAAACACTCTCCAAATATTTCTAAATTCTATGAATTTGATTATTATTACTATACTGATAGTAAAATGAAGGTTTACAGTCCGTTTTAGGGTAACAAAAATTTCAATTTTTGCAGACTGTTGAAAAGGCATCACATAGTTTAAAAAGTTTATAACTTGAAAAAAGTGTGTTCTGTATCTCGATACCTCCGTAACTCGGATTAAGGTACAGAGTTTGCCTTAGAATATGAAATTGTATAATCTTATTTAATCCAACACAGACGCAGCCTGTACAAAGAAGCAACCTGGCAATTATTTGGGTTTGACAACCCATTTTCATAAGAACTCGGAGAACTCCATGATGTGAAGTTTGTGGTCTTTTTAGGTGACCATTTCACATGGATGATTTGGTTGCGAAAAATCTGAGTCACTGAAGTAGATTCCACATCAGTATTATGATAATATCATTGAACTAAACCTAGACTAGTTTGTGGGAAAAAAATATGTAGTATGTAGCCATACCGAAAAAATAAACAACATAAAACCTTATTCGATCAACAATCTCTAGACACCGATTTCCATTGGTGTCTACACATTTAAGGTCCCACGCTGATGGTTGACCAAAAACAACGAAAATATACGCCGCGTCGTTGTCGTCGCGTTGTCAATCAGCGGACAATCATTCATTAGCACTAGCACCGAGTGCAAACAGACTGGACCAAGCGAACCGGATCATGCTGGACACACGGCAACCCGAGTAAAAGAAAATTGCTACAGAGTACCATACAAGGATGTACTAGATAATTTTCAATATTTAAAATATCTCAAATAATATCTCATGTATGTTCTACAAACACCAAACTGATAACTAGATCTGGTATTGCAATACCTAAATAATACACATTGAATTTTTATATACAAATGATTTTTCAATAATAGTTCAATACCTCAAGCAGACCCCAATAGCATACGAATACTTCGCTGAGATTTTTTTTTGATTGTTTTAAAACAAATTTTCAAATCCATAATAATACCAAATTGAAGAGTTGACAATACCTGGTTATTAGGCCGTCCCTTATTTTTCGAAAATGCGAAATTTTATAAGTTCGTCATTGTAAAGTGCTCGTTTTGGTAAGAAAAAAAAATCAAATAAAATTTTGAAGTCCTTACGTGGACGCTAAGTGGTCCCCCAATGACCCTAAAGGTATTAGGTGTAGATGACCCCCGTGCGCAAAATCGAGCTCGCTGCTCTACTGGCTTTTCGTACTCACTCATGTTGCGTACAGGGGGACGGACCTGGTGTAGTGGTTAGAACACTCGCCTCTCACGCCGAGGACCTGGGATCGAATCCCATCCCCGACATAGTCACTTATGACGTAAAAAGTTATAGTGACGACTTCCTTCGGAAGGGAAGTAAAGCCGTTGGTCCCGAGATGAACTAGCCCAGGGCTAAAAATCTCGTTAATAAAGTCAAATCAATCATGTTGCGTACACTAGAGCAGCAAGCTCGATTTGGCGCACGGGGGTCATCTACCCCTAAAACCTTTAGGGTCGTTGGGGGACCACTTAGCGTCCACGTACGGACTTCAAATTTTTATTTGATTTTTTTCTTACCAAAACGAGCACTTTACAATGACGAACTTATAACATTTCGCATTTTCGAAAAATAAGGGGCGGCCTCTGGTTATGCTATAATACCAAAATATGGTATGCACAGATAGGTTATTCAGTTCTGCTCGGGAAGGAATGGAATCGAGGGAGGAACAAACCAACCACCTGACTGAGCGAGGGCGGGAATTCCCGCCCGATTTATTTACGCTGCAGCCACTATGCGCATATTTATGCGTAGATGCGAACGGAATGACGACGAATCGAAACGGCGGCGTTCAAGACGGCGTCGGTGGTGGAAGGGAATAAAAACATCAACAGTTGGCCATGCCATGCGTTTCAGCACAGCATCAAGTTGAGTCGTCAAGCAAAGGCAGCAGAGCGTCAGTTGGTGATGTTGTTGTGGCACGAATCTGGGCCATGGTCAACTGAGATTGCCGTAAGTAAATGGAGAGACATGATCTGATTCGGTGATGCGTTCGGACAGATTTTTCGTTCGCTGGAGGAAGATTTAGGGGAAGGGAATTAAAATTTAAAAAAAATCATACTCAGTCTGAATTGGTCATGTGTGTTGTATCTTGTGGTTTTAGTTTACAAGAAGACAGTAATGAAGGGGGCAGGATCCGTCATTGATTTCGGAATTTTCGAAAGCAGTTTTTTCGTTCAAAATCAAGTAAATTTACAGGAGAATGTGTTCACTGTAATTTATTCTCCAACCGAAACCCAGTGAACACATTTTCATCGAATAATTTTCTGTTTTGAGCTGAAAAACTGCTTTTGCAGTTTCGATGATGAAGATTATTACCATGACGGAGCGTTGATCGTTAAGGTTAACTGTTGATAAGAACATATTAGGACAAGATAAAGCCATGTATGTATCAATTTTCTAGATACAGTCAACTTTCCATAACTCGATATTGGAGGGATCATCGAGTTTGGGAGCTATCGAGTTACAGAACACAAAACCAGTGCGACGGCGATCCAGGGGACCATCGAGGTAGCCAGGAACACCAATATAATTATGCTTCTGTAACTCGATATCGAGATACGGAATATCGAGTAAGGGAGAGTTGACTGTACATGGTGGCGAAATGCTCCGAAAAATCTCTTGAAGTTAAAATTCTGAATCAACTAAATCCCATAAAGGAGTTAAACTCACAACTCATGTGTTTACTAAAGTACAAGAGGCGTACAGTCATACAGACACAATAACAACGAAATCAACTCATTTTTGTCCGCATTTATTACTCATTGCGGTGGCATTGTACAAAAAGGTTTGATGTTTGCAACACACTTTGGCCGATTGCCTCTGCTAGGGTGGCAGTGGCGTAGGGACCGCGCTTTAGTGGCGATTATTCCGGTCGGTGGTGTTTCAGTGTTTCTCAAACTGTGTGCATTAAATAATCCACGAAGGAAATACTATTTTTTACTTAAAGCTCTGTGAACCTCGTTTTAAAATAACAATCAATCAAGGATAAAATCAGACCATTGACAGCTATTGAACCATGTCACGACGAAGGTTTGTTTCGGTAGAGAGTCCAGGATTTATTTGATAGGTGTATTAAAAATAATTATTATTTTAGTTAATGTTTTGTCCCAAAGATACCGTTACAATTGAGGCTGTCCAGCTTCATATCTTTAGAATTGCCTTACGTTAACTACTGTCAATCATATAACAAAGTAAGGTCTGGTTCGAGAAATTCTTGACCAATCGATCAAGTTCTCAACGTGAACGAATGTCTGGCTCTACAGATTTGTGGCTTTGAAAACTCGATGCGTGACTTCGCTTCATTTTCTTTTTTGTCCAGAATTTCTTCAAGAATTTCTCTAAAATTATATCCGATTTATTATTCCTATTTTTTGGAGAAGTTTTTTTGGTCTTTTTCAATTAATGATTTGGCAATTAGACTTTATAGAGCATTCAAAATAAGCAGTTGGAAATTATGGAGCATTAAAATTTAAGAAAACTTTGCGCATCAATGGTTTGAGAAGCTTCAAAAGTAGTTCTACACAGAATTTTATTTTGAATGTAAGGGAAGTGGTGGTTAAATGAACGGGGTAGTAAAATGAACACCATGCCTTTCAGCGAAAAAAAAAAATTGATTAAATTTTTATCACGCACAGTACCTTAAATTCACAAGAGACGTGCACGAGTATTTTTTCTGCCCTGCAGACCTGGCAGTGTTGACTCGCAATGAGCGATGGACTGCGTGGTATCGAGCTGTATTATTTTCACTTTTGGCGTTTCGTACATGCGTCAAAAATTCCACTTGCATTCATTCCACTAATATGCGACTGTCAAAACTCCTTAACACGATGAACATAATGTATTACTGCTCTATGTTTCTGATTTTACAAAAAAAAATAAAAGAACCCACAACTATATTTATTTTGCCGAGCACTTATTGTCCGCCTTCAAAACATACCTTGCTGAAATTTTCCTAGAGTGAATTTTTGTTTTGGCACGAGAGAGATTGAAAGAGTAACGATTGTGCTTCGCTATGTCTAGCACAAAAACAATTTGTCTCCAGCACCTTGCTTTGAGTTTACTCGCAAAAAAGGGAGACGCATAATTCATTTCGGAGTAGAACGCATGTTTTTGCATAGGCCTGAGTTTTCAGACATTTTTCAGATTTTAACATTTTTAAGACTTATGTTAGTGAAAATATGGAGAAATTGCTAACAAAATTTAGTTGAAAAATCCTTCCCTTCCATAATCATGCGAGATTTTCATTAGGATCTATTTCAGATTTATGATTAGGGACTTAGGTATACCGTAAGTAAGATCTATATCAAATTATTGCAATTGACAATATATCTGGTACTAGATCCTCGTTGTTTTTAAACGGATAGTTTTTATGTGTAATTTCTTTACAGGATTCCTAGTAAGATTGCTGAAGTCTTTGATTGTTATTGTAAATTTATAGACATTGACAGGATAGTGTACATTCTTTATCAGGACAAGGATAAAAACATTTTTAAAGAAAATCTACTTATGAAACGCCAACAAGTTTGAAAATTACCCAATCATAAAAAAATACTACATTTGATCTGATAGATACAAAAAACCGTCAGGACTGCAATCATAATCGATAGAATCGTGTGAGAACCAGTATTAATATAAGTACAGTAAAACGGGGTATCTTTGATAATGCGGGTAACTTTGATAGAGCGTTACCCACCACATAATAAACGAAATATCGTAATTTCCGTCAATCGGTTAAGCAAAACGAATACAAAACTAAACAATATTAGTATGACACTTCATGTAAGAGCTGTTTTCATTTGAATCGAGAACATTTGAGGCTTTATATGCGAATATTAAAAAAATATACGATTTTAGCATTTGTAAGCATTTTGAAAACAATCTGTTCAACGATCACTATTTGATGTAGTTTTGAACAGTTGGTCACTTTTCTTTGACACTATTGCTGGTCTCAAATCTCTTAGCGAAAAGAGTGTTCACAAATTGGGACCATTTTTGTAATCTAATTTCGAAATTTCCCTACAACGTTAAACGCCTAGAGGTATGCAATTCCCTATAAATGTGACGTAATTAATTCAATTTTGTAGGATTTACACTCTATTATCAATGTTACCCCAGAACAGAAAACGACTTTCGATTATATGAAAAATTGTATACTATTAAAATTAAATCTTGTGGCAATCTAACAACTGCAATCGATAGCTAGGATGCCAGTACTTGTTTCAAAAATATAAATTATAATTCTTTAAAACAGCATGCATGAATATTCAAGTTTTTTTTTCGAAAAAACTTACCCCGTTTTATGGTACTCCTATAGCTATCATCAGATAAGGGACCTTACACTTCTTGATAAAATGCTTCTAAACTTGCTCAAGAGTTGAGAGACACTAATACTATCGGTTGTTTGTGGATTCTTTTTCATTATAATGGAATAGAAACTCTACCCAGAACGGTCTCAAGTAACGCACATGCGGCAATTAAGGCAAATCAACTGCTATACGACCATATCTGGTTGTGTAATAGTTGTATTGGAGCTCTTTTCATAGTAGGGTGACCGATCTAGTGGTAGTGTGTGCCCCAATAATAATGGTAGTGGGGTTTCAAGCGTGTTATAGGCAATTTTTATTTTTATGTATATTTTTCTGACCCTTGTTAAAAAAATGTGGATGTGTATAAATAATCTTGAAAATCAGTAAGCAAATAGTAGAAAACAATTAAAATCCTTAACTTTTTTGCTCCTTTCCACCAGTAATAGTGGAGCTTTCCTATAATAGTGAGTCTCAATGGGAAATCAATGTAAACCACTATTATAGGAACAGGTGTTAGCAAATACCACTATTGCTGAAACATGTTCCAGTAATAGAGTAAGTGGATTTTTGAAAAATTCAATAATTTTATCATTCTGAGATTATTTTGTACATGAAATAGAAAAGAAAAGCTTCCGAATGACATATTCAGATATAAAAAACGAGCTTCCGTTATTTTTTGGCGATTTTTTATTCCTCAACCCGTTACTATTGTCTATATCACTGGTACAGACGCCCTAATTGACACCGTTTAAGTATAGGGAATCAAAAACTACAAAATTGGCATCAGTCTAGTAGCCATCTTTTATAACTACGAGTTTTTCACGACTTATTAGGCTGATACAAATATTAAATTTCTTTTATGTCCGAGACCACTTGGAAGGTACGAGGGGGGGGATAAAAATAAATAAGGAACAAAAAAATAAAAATGAAAAAAAAGTTATTTTTTCGAATTTTTATTTTTAACGATAGTTGTTAAACTTTTTTCAATCGTCCTGTGGATCATTATTTAACTTGTTTTTTACTTAAAAAAAATAAAAAACCGTAACTAATGTCAAAAAATGATGAATCTTTTTTTTTCCTCCCCTTCAAAATTTTCGGATTTTTGAAGGGGGGGGTGACATAAAAGAAAATTAATATTTGTATCAGCCTTATGAACTTGAGCAAATGTCAAAAAACATCGAGTGAACATGGTCCGTGACACTAAGCAGCTCGGCAACCACCGGCTTACTCGTTTCGAGCCGATCAGCAGTAGTAAGATGGACCCTGCCTTGATGATGGATTCAATGTTGTGCTGGATAGATGGATGTTTTCATGGAATACTCAAACAATAGGGGAAAGTGATCTAAAATGCTATTTGAAGGATTTTTGTCGTGTTTTCATAATAAGATCCACATTTTGAGGCCATTCGAAGGGCTAAAGTAGCTATGCAACATTTTCTGGGCGTACCATGAAAACATATCCTAAATTTGATGTTAAATTTTGAAAACTGGACATTGTTCTATTTGACATAATGGGTTGGTTAAAACGCTATTTAGTTTAGCATATAGTATACTCTCATTGGTATGGGTGTTCTTGTGTAGATATGATTGTGAAACTCAGAGAATCACAACATGTCAATATGTACTCTAAAACACTTAGAATCTAAGTGAAAAATTTTCAAAATTTGGTTTGATCAGTGCTGGGAATGGTAATAGTAGTAGGCTTGAATTTCGCGAAAATTACGTAGCTCTTCCCAGTACAGTATTTTGAAAGCGTGAATCTCATCAAGTAGCCTATCATGGGAGCATGAATTTTCTAAATCATTAGGCGGCATCCATTTATTACGCAACGCTAAAATTGAAAATATAGAACAATTTTTACAGTAATTTTGGGTTGCCCTTAGCAACGGGTGTTTTACTGTTTCCAAGACTTTTTGCCTACAGCAGCGATGGGCGTGAATTTCACTGGTTTCGCTGACTGTGCTTTGCTTTGCTTGGCTACTGTCGAGTGAATTTCCAGATCTTTCCCAACCCTGGGTGAGGTAAATGATCTAGAAATGATATATTAATTTTACTCCTAGAATACCATTGGTATATCATATTTAGCTTTTGTAAAATCTTACCAATAGCAGCGATCCATTCAATAGAACCACATAGAACTGTATACATCCATTTTTTTTAAGAGTAAAATTTTGATATTATATTTAGATCTTTTATCACTTATATCAATATCACGTTTTAATGGTCAGTACTTTGCATCTTTCTTGGAATGATTCAATAAATGGGGCCATTTTACCCCATTGGTCCATTTTGAGCTATGTTACCCTTCGTGCCTACAACCATAGGGGTAAGTACATCCAACACACCGACCACAAAAGAGCGAGCCCCACTGCTGTCTGTGGTGGTGTTTGGTCAGGCCGAGGATTGTTTGTGCGATTTTTTTCATATTTATTTCCACTTTTGGTTCTGTCCGCGGTTTAAGTCAAGAGCAGAGCGGCCAGAGAACTGAACTGAGCCGTGTGTGCGCGCGCGACCAGATTGCATCCACCACATCAGATTGGAAGCGGGGTTCCGGTGAGACGCGAAGCGGTGTGGCGTTCGACTCAACTTGGCAAGTAGGTCAGCAATTGAAATTGAGAGTGGTCTGGGCAATGCATTTTTTTTATTATATTCGTTGCTATTTTTTATTTTCCATTGGTCATTCAGCCAGGTCTGCGCTGTGGTTCATTCATTCTGGGTGATTGTGGGTAAAAATGGCAGGGAAAAATAATGTGCGAGCGAGAGTGAGAGGAAGAGCGCAGATCGTGTGTGCGGTGCGTTGTTAACTCGAGACTCTGAGAACTTCGGCTCGGTTGCGGGGAATTGCACTTTTATTGGTTGGTCACTGGTCAGTGCAATTTGTGTAATTTTATGGGTTTTGTTCTGTTTTTTTTTTATTTCGATTTAAGCTGTTGTGCCTTTTGTCCTTGTTTTCAGTCTAGTGAATTTTCAGACTTTTGTAGTGTCTTGCATAGATTAAATGCAGAGTAATGATAAATCAAGAAACAACAATTGACTCTCGATAGCTCGATATTCAAGGGACCATTAAGTTATTTCTGTATTCTGGTCACTTCTAAAAAGTAATATTATATTATCGACAGTATTTTGGAATCAATTATTTGAAAACTTATTTCAAAATACTGATGAAATCATGTAATTTTTACGGACAATCATTTTATTTATTTTCATGTTTTCAGCTTTCATTACAACTTGCAAGTAATTTTTCACTTCCAAACAAGAATTAGTTCAAGTTTCTCAGAGTAAAAAGGGCGTTTTAAATAGATATTGAGTTCTAGAGAGAAATTTATCTCTCACGTGACATCGACTAGTGGAAATCTAGTTATGGGAATATCGACTCATGGAGAGTATGGTGTATGGAAATTTGAAGATACCGAAAAATCTATCGAGTTGTAGAGAGTTGACTGTATTTTAAATCATACTTTTACAATGAGGAACATAGAGACAAAATGGCACACAGAAACCTCAATTCACGTAGCTTCTATTTATTTTAATCCCATTTACGTAATTCCATATTACGTTAATGTAACTTCTGTTCATTGGAAACTACTCGGCATTCGTTTAACACATACTACATAATGTTTCGCAAATTCGAAACATTGTAGCTTGTGCTAATGCAAATTAAAATCTTAAAAACGACTATATCCTTCGTGATGATTTAGGACATGCCTATTTGAACACTACTTATACTTTTCACTTATACTTTTTTGCATTAAGATGAAGATGAATCGAAGCCAAACTTGAAATTTTCAAGAGCACGGATCTGGTGAACCAAACTTCCGATTAAGCTGGAAACTTAATCGATTGGTCACTAGCTGGTGGTGACCAATGATTAGGTTTTCAGCTCAAACGGGTGTTTGGTTCTCCAGATCCGTGCGCTTGAAATTTTCGAACTTTGGCTTCGATTCATCTTCACCTTAAGGGCTCATAATCAGGATATCAGATTTGCAAAGTTGTAGGGCATGGCCAAATTTAGTTTAGTTTACATATTTTAAAGTTCAAGATAATATGTTTTCAAATATATCTTCCTATACTAGAAACATATTCGTATCCATTTGACATAAGCAAACCATCTAGCAAGAAAAAACTAACAAGACAAGTAGAGCCATTAGTAGTCAACCACTGCACTACTGACTGACTACAGGAGGTAGAGACTCCGTCCGTGCCTAATGAGCGCTAAACAACAGCAAACACGCCGGTTGCGCGACTGCGGAGCGAGAGGTGCGGTCTGCCGCAACTAAAATAGTAAACAAACAATATAAATGTCCCAACAAATTGCATTTATGCATTTCAAATGCAACCGACTCCGTACGTTGCAGCGCGAAAAGTGCGACGAACCAAAGTTGTTGTTTCACACGGCGGCGCTTGGCTTTAAGTTACCGTACGTACCGTACCTTCTATTTACCGGTACTGACACTTATTGAAGGAAGGATGTAATAGTAGATGGGGTGCGCAAACGGAGCGGTAGTCATTTGAGCCTATGGTCATTTACAAGCTGACAATGACACTGTGAAGACATTATCAGGCATTTACATTGTTTCTAGGCACAGATTCTAGGCCTGAAGCCTAAGGATAATGCCATCTCTATCTCCAAAAGTAACATTTTAGATTATAACTAGTTTTAAGATTGTTTGGGCCTTCCTTAGCCGAGTGGTTAAAATCCGCTTGGTCTGTCCTAGTGAGAGCGTAATGCCAATAAGATGAAGAAGAAGATTGCTTTATCTGTTTCATTCAAATCCGTATAATCGACCATTTTATTTTAATTTCGTCAAGAAAATTTTGCAGTTCATATAGAGGTATTTGGGAAGGCCCAAGCAAGACGGTTTGTTTTCGGGACGCCAAGAAGTTTCGCTATCAGTGTCAGTTTTGTGTTTAGTCAAGGATGGATTACCAACTGGTGAGTTCGCTTCATGCTTGTGATAACACATTTTTTCTTGAAAGCGTAACTTTTAAGTAATATTAAAACAAACTTTGTATGCATTATTCCTGTTTCATATAATTTAACATGTATATATATGTAATTTTCAGATTTCGTCATTAATAAAAACATCTTTTGAATTGTTCAACATTATAGATGTTGACGTATTTTTAAAAGTTTCTACCAAAAACTTCTCGAGACAAAAATACAAAACTAGCTTTAAATATAAGTCGTATATTTCCCCCTTGTCCATGGATCGCATCATCGACCAGAGGTGACTCCCAGATCTTTTCCTCCCTCACTAATAAACACTCTTCCCGTGGTGATTGTGGAGATGCAGAGGTATTCTCGGTCTCTAGAAGCAACAATCATTACACCCTAACATTCCTTCCCCATCCAAACTGACTGTAAGGACTTGGCCGGCGCCGTTATTGATCAATAATATTAGATCTGCTAAAATAGCACTTCGAGAGTAAGCGGAAACTCCCATCCCTTATTCATTTGGATCGTAGTGCAATTCTTACCAGTTCCGATCAATCACGGAGTAGCAACCATTGACATGTACAGTCAGTCTATGCTATGCTATGCTATGCTATGCTATGCTATGCTTCAAGAAAACTTTGCAGTTCATATACATCTCATTGAAACTTCATTTTAAGTATGAAAAGTAACCTTGTCAAAAGCTTTAAGATACTTGAACTTTTCAACAACTACACATTCGGGCACAAATGTAAGAACTCTTAAGTGAGAACATGTTGAAAATGATATCAAATAAACGTCTAAATGAACAAGGCTCTTACTTGCCTAATCGCGTTTCTCAGGGCTGGTAGCAGTTAGACAGCTAAATAATAGTGACTTTAGTGACCAAAATGATCAAAATAGTGACCAAAAAGTGACCAAAATGTGACCTGAAAGTGGCTTCAAAACTACAAGTATTTATCATAAAAATGGCTAGAAATGAAAATACTTTCTATTTGTATATAAACCATTCTACTGCCCATAACTGCATGTTTGTCACATCCGACTTTTTTAAAAATTGGTTTAGTGAAGAAAAACTCTCAGTTTTTTTGTAGTATGATCGAAAGAGCAAATTTTTCTAGGTATGACACGATTTAATTGCATTTTAATATCTTAATGTTGATATCATAAACGATTAAAAAAGATTTCAATCCGTCGACACAATGGCATTTCAATTTACATGACAGCTCGCCCCAAAGTAAAATATGCCGAGGAGTGATTCAAAAGTGAATTTTAGCATTAGCATTAAGCAATTCGCACAAATTCGTAGGTGGTACAGTCCTGGGAGGGAGGAACCGATACGAAATTTATGTACTTCAAGGTGAGCCGAGATTCTGCTGTCACGAACTGTCACTGTGAGCCCAGATCTTAAACAATGGACAAACAAGATAAAAGCGCGTAATTGATCAAAACATATTTTTGCATTTTATCAAATGTGACAAAAAATCGAGTGAAAAGCTATTCAAGCTTATTCAAAAAAAATGTCACGATAGCACCTTTTACTCTGATTGAATATAAAGTATTCAAATACGCATCATTTTACTTTTTCCAATAAAAACGAAAATGAAAGGCATAGAAAACTTTGTCCCTTTTTCCTTTTTTGTCCAGAACGATAGAAGGTACACAACAAAAGAAAACTAACGAGTTTCATCAAGTCTGCCTTGATTATCGTTGACAAGCTGGAGTTTTCTTGCAGTTTGAAATAACTTTGTGTCATATTTCGTATGTAGTATCTGTGCCTCCCTCCCAGGTACAGTCCTAAACCGTTGTATGAGGGTTGCCTTCTCCCCGTCCGTTACCAAAGTCAAAGATTTGGGACTAACTCTTGACTCTTAGACAAGATTGACGCATCCTCCAACAGTTGAGAGCTGTCCTGGCCACATCCTTGCAAATGCTGAGGAATGGGAAGTAATGATTATTTGAACACCTACTTAAGAAAGATGCAGAGAACTCTTTGACCTCTCATAGGTGTTATGGGATATTGTGGAAGGTTAATGGGATGTGAACGACCATTGGATACGTTTGGAAAATGTTCTGGCACCTATGAATAATATTTTGGCATTGGTCCATATTGGAACGAGCTTACCGAATTCTGCATTTGAAACCTCTCTGCATTTCAACGTTCAATCGACCATCACAAAAACAAATTTTCTTTACTCGGAGTGGTGTAAACGATCCTGATGGCTTGGGTTGCCGTAGCAAAACATTGTACAGTGTGGTAAAGTAAACCTGTGAAGAGAAAATAATTAATAAACGTTAATTTCATAGAGTACTAACACCATTATACCGTTGCTATCATAGCAAGCATAGATTTTGTTTTGTTTACTAAATGAAACGTCAATTCAGGTTTAATAAACAGTGAATCAAATCGGATAGCAAATGAATGGTAAGTACTCTATGAAATTAACGTTTATTAATCATTTTCTCTTCACAGGTTTACTCTACCACATACAGCACAACGCGTGAAGGAAAAATTTAATGCGAAAATAAAAACAAAACTGCATGCTTTGGCTTCTGAATCACACTGTCCAGCAAAAGGCGAAAACCGAACATCAGGGGTGATTCAAAAGTAAATTCCATGCTAATTTCAAACGTGTTTTGAAAATAGTTCCAGGCCACGAAAAATTGTGAAACTTAGGATTCTTGTTCAATTTTTAACGTAGATTCAGAATATGTAAGAAACTGGATACCCCTAAACAAACCAATTTCGAGTTGATACCGTGGAGAATCATCAAATGATAAACACTTTCGGTCAACTTACTACGCTTGTGGTGTGGAGTACTGGCGTGATTTTTTAGACGGCTGACGGTAAGAAGTTTCTGTAAGTTTGAGACTCAGGGCCCGCGCGTTTTTTTTTTTTTTGTACAATACTGGTTAAGAACCTCGCTTCCAGCATACAGTATTAGCGCGGTGGTACTTGTGATGGTCAATCAGAATACAATCAGCGTCATCGTCAGTATAACGCTTGTGGTGTGGTTTAAAGCGAGCAATTTTCTTGAAACGTGCACCAAGTACACGAAGCGAACGATCTTGTATTAATTCTATGTAAAAATATGGGGGTTATGATCACTAACTCTATATTGCAATATTAGTTAGAATCCAGTGCTTTATAAATCGAAACTGATGACCCGCATAATTTGAATGATTTTCATATGCAATTTTACAATTTCCCCATAATGATGACTAATTGTTAAAATTGAAAAAGTGAAAAAATAAAACTAAACAACCCGATTAGCATCTGCAATCATAAATGTTTTTAATCAACTGAAAGACTAGAAAAAAAAAATATTTGAAAACGAAGGTTAGTAAAGTTTGATTATACATTTTATTACCTTAGAAAAAAATGGTTTGAATCCAAGATGTACCTAATAATGACATATATAAAATTATACTAATGTTGTTCCCGTTTTTAGGAACTGGGTCGGTTATCAACACATAAATAAACCAACGTCAAGCAAATTGTTGTTTGGTCGAACTTGAATCGGGTTGGGGTTGAAACTGTGGTTCAGAACAGGTTGCGCCAGTACCAACCTAGGTTCAAAAACGAATTTGACATAATTTAGAAGTGCACAGGCCACGCGACGCCTCTGTCTGTAAGATTGTTCTAGAGAAAAAAAAACATGTTTTGTTACACTGGTACAAGTAACCGTATAACAGTCACAATAAGATTATACATGAGCCTCGTAATGTAGTAGAAATGAAACTCCTATCGGCATCTTTTTTTTGTGACTATTCACCTAATATTGGTATGAGCGGCACAAAATTTCATCCTCCAATAAGCACTTTTGAGTCTCTAGTAATTTTTAGAAGTTCTAGTTTTTTTTTTCATACTGCCATAAAATACACACTTGGTATTCCATTTACTCAATGCCTACTTTTGTCGAATGTTAAACACATGCAGATATCGAAAGTTTACATATTGAGTAAATTTAAAATGTAGAGAACCGCAGTAATTTCAAATCATTAACAATTATCTGTTCGGGATGAGACAAAAAGATGGCGCATTGGAGATTATTTTTACGATACGAACATTAGATTGATATAGATTATTACTCTAAATTTCTGATTTCAAATACATGAACTACGGTAAACAAACTCATGTTCATAAGAAACTTACTGGCAAAAGTCCATTGAACATTTTGAAGTATAAATACAATTTCTTTAAAATTGCAATTACTTGAAGCATTTCTTATCAACTCTGTGGAACAATTCGAGGGAAAATTTTAAGTTGCGACAATCGTGAATGAATTTCAACTATTTTTTCCAAATAAACAACAATAACTCCAAAACACAACTGATTATTGGCGAATTTGCGATAAACCGAATTATATGAATATCGTGCATAAAGCCTTAGAAAATTATTCCATGCATACTTGAAATATCAATATTAAACTGATCGTTTTAATAAGTTATGGTTTTGAATGGTTTTGAAAACAATCATATCACTCAGTGGCGACTCGTAATCACACGTTTTATCTGATCTACGGTCCTGAAAATGACTAATTTTGCAAACTTAGATTTATAAAGTAAACAGTAAACGATAGAAATCGCTTATTTATTACTGCATGAATAGGTGGATTTGATCCTAGGAAATAGCCACTGATATCACTTGTAATCAATTATTATTTCCCAACAATGCTCATGCATTCTCTATAAAAACATGTTTTATGTATAGAAAAAGTTGACCAAAGTCGTATGAAAAACAGTGCTAAGAGATAATTAATGAATAAATGTATAGTTTATTTGTTGGCATTTCTAATATAATTTTTGAAATGATTTCTAGCAAAATTAATACTCGAATTAGAAGGTCTGTACGAGTTTCTGACAAACTCTTTGAATTTTTTGGATGATATTTCTAACCGTCTCTGGCTTATTCCCGGATGAGTTTTGATATTTTTCTTTCATATGGCAAGTTTAGGATTCCTTCCATAGCCGTAGATTACTGCAGAAAGATCACTGGTAATTTATTCAGCAAGTCTGTCAGATAATTGTCCTGATTTTTATCAAAATTTATCAATATATTTCGGACAAAAAATTCCTTAAGTCGCTTTCTACACGGGAAAAAATTCTGTGGTAAAAATCACTATTTTAGCTGACTACGCCCATTCTTAAAACTACCATGGAAATTCAGTCCAATTTACTATGTTTAGGGTACACCCCACCGCATTACTGGTACATTTGACAGAACTAATTTACAACAATCTGATTCCAACTACAGACATGGTAAAATCAAGCGCATTTCTGGTCTGCTGAAAATTGCCGGTGCGAGCGCTTAAGTTAACCCCCTAAAATGGTAGTTTTTACCGCACAATTTTTTTGCGTGTAAGATTCGACAGAATTTTTCCCTAGATTTTATTTACATTTTCCATTGGAAATGTCTACGGAATATTCACCTGATTCTTCCAGAAAGTTAGCCGGGAGTTTCTATTTTTCTTTAGTTAAGAATCTTGACACATTGATTTCATATTTACACTACAGTTGCCTTTATAATAACAATTATTTATTTCTTTCAGTTTATGTTTGAAAAGCTAACCTGCCTTCAATTTCATAATCATCAGATCACGAAAAAAAAGTGACTTTAGTGACCATTTTCCTGAAAAAAGTGACTTTAGTGACTTTTTATTGAAAATAGTGACTTTTTAGTGACCAGGTCGAAAAAAGTGACCAAGTCACTAAAAAGTGACTTGCTACCAGCCCTGCGTTTCTTCATAGGTATCCGTAAACCTCTACTAAGACCGCTTAAAACTTAAGTTTAGTTTAGACTGACTACACATATCTAGGGTTGCTATCCCCTGATTGACCAAAGTCAGTGAAGATGAACAAGGAATCAACTACAAGTTTAGCTGTAATTGGTCACAATCTTCTTTAGTGTGCATAATGTAGTGTCTTAGGCCAATAACAGCGCCGGCCACGTCCTTGCAGTCAGTGGTGTTTGGTGTCTTTGCTATTTGGAGACCGTGTTTACCATTGCATATCCACAAGGGTTACTAGAAGGTATGTTCGTTAATAGGGAGGGGTTGGGTTGGGATGGGTCATAGGTTTTTCTTTGATAAACGATAAGACCATGATAAATAATTATTTTTGAGATATAAAAAAGCTTATAAGTATGATACTATTGGTTACTACGAAACATTTTTAAGTGAAAGAAAATTACTGCCGACACGTGAAGTGACGAACTATTCAAAGTTTGTTGAACAAATACATAAACGCAATATTCCTACCGCTGTCAAGACGAAATCATATGTTGTCATATTTCGCGCATTTGAAAACGAAAAAAAAACGAACTCGATTGATTGGACCATCGTAGGACACTCTTATGCCGACACTCAAAATAACGAACTATTCATAGTTTGATGAATAAAGTGAAACTTTAGCAAGTGTTTTTCCATCCCATAGCATAGACTGACTATACATGTCAATGGTTGCTACTCAGTGATTGATCGGAACTGGTAAGAATTGCACTACGATCCAAATGAATAAGGGATGGGAGATTCCGCTTACTCTCGTAATGCAATTTTAGCGGATCTAAAATTATTGATCAATAACGGCGCCGGCCAAGTCCTTACAG
This sequence comes from Aedes aegypti, assembly GCF_002204515.2. NCBI lineage: Eukaryota > Metazoa > Arthropoda > Insecta > Diptera > Culicidae > Aedes > Aedes aegypti. The sequence continues at coordinate 119,568,267 of NC_035108.1, read as the reverse complement.
TGGTAGGAACGTTAGGGTGTAATGACTGTTGCTTCTAGAGACCGAGAATAACTCTGCACTTAACAATCAACACGGGAAAGGTGTTTATTAGTGAGGCAAGAAAAGATCTGGGAGTGATGCGTTCCATGGATAAAGAGGAAAAATACGACTTATACTCAAAGCTAGTTTTGCATTATTGTCTCGAGAAGTTTTTGGTACAAGATTTAAAAAATACGTCAACATCTATAATTCAAAAGTTTTTTAAGTAATGACGAAAAGAGAAAAGCATAATGTATATGCTTTAAATTATTTGAAACAGGAATAATGCCGACACTTGTAGTGACGACATAGTTTGTTTGAGAATTTTATAAGAATAACCGATGTGCATTTTTGTCTCGAGACGAAAAGTTTTTGGAAGAAGGTTAAAAAAATACGTCAACATCCATTATGTCGAACCATTCAAAAGATGTTTTCTGTAATGTCAAAAATAGTAAAATATATGTATATTGAAATTGTATAAAACAGGCACAATTCCAACACTTGTAGTGACGAACCATACGAAGTTTGTTTGAATATTACATAAAAGTAACGCTGTCATGAAAAAATGAGTTACCGTAAATTCGAGTGAAATTGATCACCGTGTCATACGATTGTATTTCTTCTAATAGAGCACAAAAATCAATGAAGGTGAGCCGAGATTCTGCTGTCACTAACTGTCACTGTGAGCCCAGATCTTAAACAATGGACAAACATGATAAAAGCGCGTAATTCATCAAAGGGTTCATTCAAATATTACGTAACGCATAATTTGCCAATTTTAGACCCCCTCCCTCCCCTACGTAACATCTTTTGTATGGAAAATTTTAAATTTTTGTATGGACCGTAACACTATGTGAGACCCCCTCCCTCCCCCTGTTGCGTTACGTAATATTTGAACGATCCCAAAACATATTTTTGTATTTTATCATATGTGACAAAAATACGATTGAAAAGCTATTCATGCTGATTCAAAAGTAATGCCACGATACCACCTTTTATGCTGATTGAATATAATGTATTCAAATACTACTAATTTCACTTTTTCCAATAAAAACGAAAATTAACTGTATAGAAAACTTTGGCCCTTTTTCCATGTTTGTCCAGAAAAATCGAAGGTACACAACAAAAGAAAGCTAGCGATTTTCATCAAGTCTGCCTTGATTGTCGTTGGCAAGTTGGAGTTTTCTTGCAGTTTGAAATAACTTTGTGTCATATTTCGTGTGTAGTATCGGTGCCTCCCTCCCAGGTCTTAACTATTATCGAATTGTATGTTGTGAAGTTCTTTTTTTGTGTATAATTCCATAACCGTCTTCGGTGTGGTATTGGCATATCTATAAACTTTTAGTTTTCTTTTATAAGGATCTGGCCATGGTGTCAACCTGAAATTTTGTAAGGAGGCTCAAAATATATCCCTAAAACAGATTTTATTATCAAAATTCGTACGAATTTGCTCATTTTGTTGAAATAATCGATTTTTTTATATATAGGTATATCAGAAAATTTCTTCGAAAATAGCTTACTTTTGGGCGTTATTATTATTATTATCTTTATTAACGAGATTTGCAGCCCGAGGCTGGTTCATCTCGGAACTTTTGGGCGTTTTCTGTGGTATTCTTGAGCATTCAATGCTTATTATTTCCAAAAATCTTGCATTGTCAAGAATTTAGCAAGCATATCTGGATTCAGGAAGTCCAAATTAAGTTAGTAAAATTGTTTTCAAAACTAACAATGATCGCATTGACAAGTGATCAATTTCACCCCGAAATGGGAGCTTTTGATTTTTTTTATTTTAAAGACGATTTTCAGTACAAAAATCACATCTGAACAAAAATTTTGATATATAAGCCGATGAGGCTCATCGTCGTACTTGTTTCCCTGCATTCAGTTGTTTTCCATTGGTAACGTTATAGAAAACAGGCATGGAAAACAGGGGCCTTCCTTAGCCGAGTGGTTAGAGTCCGCGGCTACAAAGCAAAGCCATGCTGAAGGTGTCTGGGTTCGAATCCCGGTCGGTCCAGAATCTTTTCGTAAAGGAAATTTCCTGGACTTCCCTGGGCTTATAGCATAATCGTACCTGCCACACGATATACGAATGCGAAAATGGCAACTTTGGCATAGAAAGCTCTCAGTTAATAACTGTGGAAGTGCTCATAAGAACACTAAGCTGAGAAGCAGGCTCTGTCCCAGTAGGGACGTTAATGCCAAGAAGAGAAGAGGAGGCATGGAAAACAGTGAAAATGATCAATTTCACCCGGAATTACGGTATCATAAACGTGAAACGAGCTCACCAGTTCAATGGTAATCCATCCTCGACTGAACACGAATATCTTTTCGAACTCGCACAACGCGAACCGCAAACTTCTCGGCGTCCCGTAAACGAATCGTCTTGCTTGGGCCCTTCGAGCACTCTTTAGCAAGTGTTTTTTTTTTATTACAAAAAAAGTGGTGTGTTTTTATAACATAATGTAGAACATAAAAAAATTAAGAATAAGAGTTTATGCCGACACGTACAGCGACGAACCATTCATAGTTGGTCGAATGATCATATTTACGTAAAATTCTCGCCGTTGTAGCGATAAAAATGTGTAGTCATACTTATTAATAATATCATAAAACGAACTCACCGATTGATCCTCCGACCTTGCCTGAGTTGCCACAAATCACATTCAGCTTCACTTAACGTGTACAGACTAATTGAAAAATAGCACTTTTGCTTTCCACGCTTTGATTGAAGCGGAAAAAAAATACTCCAGCGTCGAGAAAAACGAACCCGCTTGCTTGAGCTTCTTGAAGCATTTTTCGTAAATCTCTATCAAGACCGTTCAAAGCCTACATTTTTAAGTGAATTCACGACGGCTTCCAATGAAACATCTGATAGTTAATGTCGTTTACGTGACTATCGATGTTTTTGACAGGTAGGGAAGTGTACCAGTTTTGGTCATAGTGGTTTCCTATTTGGCCATATGTATAATGTCGAAAACTTTCTAATCTTTTCGAATGTTTTTACATAAGGATATAATCTATAACTTCCTGCTTAAGCACATAACATCTTTTCAAATGTGAAAACATTCAGATTATCAAGTACATATTTTGCAATAAGGAACCACTTTGGGCATAACTGGTATACTCAGGCTGATTACACAGTGTAAAAAAAAAAATACATTTTTGCGTGTCCCAAGGATTAAATTATGGGTCGCTAGTAGGTTTGGGATCGCTAATTTTGATGCCGTTCTCAAAAATGGGATTTCAACAAGATATAATTTAGAAATTTAGAATAAATCGGTTTTTCCAACATACTTTCAGTTTCCATACAAAACACTTTGTTTCTTTTATATGGCAAAATACAATACTTTTCTAAAACACCAAAAAATAACTTTTGAGCATCGATAGTATTATGAACTTTGCTGATAAGTATTGTTATACTTATTGTTGCCTTACAAGCTGGAAAACGTGCATGCAAGTTGGCTGACATACACAAATTCAACATTTTCAACAACCAATATCTCAAAAACTAGACGTGCTATGATACTTTTGAAAGCGGCAATGGATTCAGCATCCCTTAATTAAGTAAATAGCGGTATTTTGATGCATGAGACAAAAACGTGTTCCACAGTGTCATCATTAGAAGTTTTTGGAGAATCTTGGAAACAATGCTCCGAACCGACATTTTAGCAGGAAAAAAGTGTTTTCTCTGTTCTCATCGATTTGAGACGTTCGATGTCTTCAGAGAAGTTATTCGTAATTGAACTTGCATCTTCTAAGAAAAAAGTTGAATAGGGTGGCCCTTATTTAAGTTTAAATTTTGACTCCAATTTTTTTGTTTGATGTGCGCTCTTCTGCAAATTTTTAGAAAAACTCATTTCGAACAACTTTGTCGTAGACACTTTTGATCTAACTATTCATTTGAGCTAAGTAAATTGATTGTGAAAGTTTTAACTTAGGGTGGATCCAAAAAAAAACAGTTATTTTGGCCTAACTTTTTTATTTTCAGTTTCACGTGAATGTGGTCTTCAGAAGAGTTGCAGAGGAAGATGATACACATTTTTGCTGAACATCGCAAGTTTGTAATTCTTGTGATTTTGAAGTTATAAGCGAATTTAAGTGAAAAACTATGGAATTTTTGGATGCCCATAACGCATGAAGTTGGTTCGATTTTTTTTTTCAAGCGGCATTCGAAAGGCTATACAATATTCAACTTTTGCTGCAAAAACTGTGTGAACGTAATTGCTGTAAATTGAGTAAATTCGCTTCAAAAATACACTGTGCTGCCTTCAGCAAAGTTGTAGGTTTTAGCTAGATCTACAACTTTTCCATATGGAACTTTATGGAGAAAATACATACATAAAACTTTCTGGAGAAAAGCCACTCCAGGGCACTTCCTACAGGTTCCGCCAGGGCCCTTTTGAGGACATTTATTTTTATGTCCAAAACATATCGTGCAACGTCTCAATCTCAATCAAATGTCTCCAAAAAGGCCCTCATGGGTCAGGTTCTCTGGAGTGGCCACCTAAGTTGGTACTGAGTTAATTCTTTTTATTGACATGTTAATTAAAATTACCCGCGTTACGAGAAATCTTCAGCATAACTTTGCATTGATGTCACAAACCTTATCACGGAAATAAGGAAGGACCTTGGGAGCCCGCAAAGATTCACGACCGTTTTGTGAGTCAAACAGATCACTCTCAGCAATACCATTACCGTTATAACTGTTTGAGTCAATTCTGGGTAAAGCAATCTATCCTTTTAAGAGATAAGGTTGAATGTACAGCGATTCTAGGACCTTGGTTTCTGACGGATTTCTGGAGCTCTCGAATTTAACGTTAAGTCACGCATTCAGGCATCGCCAGTACCACCTCGCTTGAGCTGTGTATGTAAAGCAAGCTTTTTCATGGTGCGTGTACTCAGTACAGCGATTAACTCAACCTAGATATGTAACGCATTTATCGTGGCAACCGAAGTTTGCAACAATTTTTGTCTAAAATTATTAATTATTTTATTCGACATTTGTTCCAACGTTTCAACATTGTATATTCTATGTAATCCATTAGTACAATACCAGGGAGGAAGTTTCAGAATCATTTTCAAAATTTTATCTTGAAACCGCTACAGAGCCTCCATCCTGGTATTACCACCGTGAGTCCATATTAATACAGCATACAACATGGCTGGTCTGAAAATTTGTTTGAATATCAAAAGCTTGTTTTTAAGACAAAGTTTTGATTTTCTATCAATAAGGGAATAAAGACATTTCACATATTTGTTACATTTGGCTTGGAGGGCATTCATGTGATTTTTAAAAGTTATATTTTTATATAGCATGGGCCCTAGATACTAAACTTCATCTGACCAATTTATTGGAATTCCTCTTGAGGGTTTCAAATAAAGAGCTTTTGGTTTATGTGGAAATATTATAACTTGAGTTTTAGAAGCATTACGAAAAATCTTCCATTTTTGCAAGTATGAAAAAAAAAATCCAAACTTTTTTGCAACCTACTACAGATGACATGCAGGCTTAGTCCATACAAGCCTGTTCATCAATCAGAGCTTTAATAATTGTCTAGGAATTTCCACGTCCAGTGTCAGTTTCACTCAAACTTACACAACCGGACACAACGTCCATTTTCGATTCGATAAAACCAGACCATCCCCACCATTACGTAATTGTATCGATTCCAATCCAACCGGGTCAGTATTTAACCTCGTTTACACTTTTTAATCTGTTTCAAACCACTTCGTTTGCCATTATGTGTCGGCTCAAAACCCAGCGTCAGCTAAGAGGGATACACCATGTCGAGTGTCGTCGTCAGGAGAAATGGGATAAATAAAAGTGCCAATTTGTGGCTGCTTCTGGCTGACCCACATTTCCATTTGAAACTTCGAGAACGTTGTTGACCTGAGAACAAAAGAGTAAAACGTTTTCGATTCCCGTGTGATGTGACATGATGATGATGATTCTCAACGGCAATAATTGGGATCGATCATCCAATCTCCAAGCACGACCTTCAACCGAGGGGTACATCTTTTACGGTGACACTCTAACCGTAAGTAATGATGACAGCAAGCATGTGATGACACTTACATTCCCGGTCGTAGCTCGTTCGAACTTCAAAAGAAGTCTGTACGATTGCACTGACACTACGTGTGCATTAGGGTGGTTCGAATTGGAGAACAGTGCTCAGAAACAGAAACGAATTTTTTTTGAGTTAATTTTGTTTGAAATTTTTGCAGAAGTTTACTGGATTATAATACTGAATGGAGCAATATAAAAGCAAACAAATTAAAAATTCAAAAATATTGAAGCCCCTGGTGATGATGGAATTTTCTACATTCTCATGGTTGATATATTTAACAAATGTTTTCAGTTGGAATAATTTCCTGTCAAATATAAAAGTGCTAAGGCTGTACCAATTTTAAAACTGGACTAAAATCCTGCAGAAGCTTCCATCTATCGTCCAATAAGCTTGCTTTCCTTCATCAGTAAACTTTTTGAAAAGGTAATTCGGAACAGAATGATGGCCCACATCAACGAAAATTCAATTTTTACCAATGTAGTTCGGATTTTGACATGGACATTCGACCACTCATCAACTATTACGTGTAACAAATTTGATTCGTTCTAACAAATCTGAAGGCTTTTCTACTGCTCTTGCTCTTATAGACATAGAAAAAGCATTCGACAGTGTTTGGCATGAAGACTTGATTGTAAAATAAAAAAAAAACTTTAATTTTCCAACAAACATTGTTGGAATAGTTCAAAGTTTTTTGTCAAATCGTACACTTCGTGAACCTGAAGTGTACGATTTGCCAGATAACTTTGAATTATTCCAACAATGATACAACAAACATTGTTGGAAGAACTCCAAGTCTAAAGCTAAGTCAATGATCTAATTTGTTTCAAGGATATAATAATATTTCAAGCTCAAATCGAATGTGGCCCATATTGTCCCGCTTACCCCTATCTCTTATCCCATATTTCGAATAGAATTGTTCTCTTCAGGAACTTCATATATTATGGTTTAAAGAAGAAATGTGTTGTCGTGTTTGGTATATATTCCAAATATTCTCTATAAAAATTGCCATATAAACCTACGCCATTTTTGTATCACCACTGAAAATTTCTCAGAACTCATCGTAAAAATTGTAAGAAAACTATGGAAGATTGTTTCTTTTTTTAATTAGAATAACCCTAGTGATGCATCAATTTCAATCATGCGAAAGAAACGTCCGAAGATGCAACATCATCATCATTCGTGTGAGGAAAGGGAAGCACGCACCCCAGACACGCATCTTCGGGCACTTGAACTGACTTGCATTTTGCGACGAAGACGACGATGACATTGTGACATGGGTTATTGGAGCGACCTTGATATATGGCGGCGGCGTGCATGTCTGGATCGGTGCGAAGATTTATGTGCCACCCAAGTATGGAGAAAGACAGATAAATCTTTAGAAAAATCATACGCAGAATTGTTGGGACAGTTCTGCAGATGAGAGAATTTTTTTTTATTAATAAATCAGACGTGTTCGAATGGGCGATGAGGAATTCCGCCGACGACACCAGACGGGAGATGGTGACGGAAGACGTCTGTGCATCCGTTCCAGTTCTGGAGTAATGAGATCACTATGTACCTATTGGTGTGCATATGAAAATGATTTCTCAATGGTTTATTTAAAAATGGAGTGAATCATGTTCATATTTTGAAGTTGCGAATAAGAATCTAGCTAATTTTGGGCTTCTTCTTCTAAATTCTAGATGCTCCTTATTAATTTTCGTGATTAGTTTTAAAGATGAAGGCGTCTAGCGAGTCATAATAGAGGCTCCTGGACTTCAAAATTAGAGTCACCAGAGTTTATGGAATCTGAAATATTCAACTTTTAAGGTTGGTTTGCTACTGACAAGAAAACGAATCGCCTATCTCGATGCGAGGTAAATTTCTTCCTAGAATTGGTCCAAAAAATCACATTTTTCTGATCGCAGTACGCAGAAGAAATGTCATTTCATAGAAGGCTCTCTGTAGGAAATTTCTTTACCCATTCAGTCAAGGAATTTCTTTACTTTACTTAGCTTTACTATGAAGCCAAATAGCCGTGACAGTAAACGCGCAGCGGGTCTGCTGAGAGGGTCATGGATTCGAATCCCGCCGATTGAAAATCCTTTCGAGTTGAAAGTTTTCTCGATTTCCCAGGGTATAGATTATCTTTGTCACACGAAATACACATGTGGAAATACCAATTGGCAAAGAAAGCTGTCCGTTAAAAATCATGGAAGCGTTCATAAGAGAACTAAGCTGAAGAAGGTTCTGTACCTGTTGAGACGTAACACCGGAAAGAAGAAGAAGATGCTTAAGTTAACGTTCAACGTTCCGTCATCAGAACCATCATCATCATCAAAACTTCAAAAGCAGATTTTCTGTTCAAAATTAAAAATTATTCGATGAAAATGTGCTCAATGTGTTTCGCTTGGAAAATAGAATACAGTGAACACATTTTCCTGTAAATTTTCTTGATTTTAAACGAAAATTCTGAAATCAATGACGGATTCCCTTAAACTTCGATTTCTTCGAAAATTTTGTTCCCGTTTCTTTATAAATTAAAAGAATATTTGAAAATAATTCAGGAAAAAAATCAGAGGATTTTAACGACGATTTTTTGGTAAGTTATTGAGGAATTCGTCTGTAAAAAAATATATGCGAAAGATTTTGGAGGAATCATTATTGAAAAAATGATTGAAAAATCAGAAAACCGTTTTTTTTTGTTAATTGTTCGAAGTTTTTAGAAAAAATCAGATTATTCTAAGAAAAAAACTACGAATTTGGTCAAATAAAGATTGAAAAATAATTATTAAGAAGATTTCAAAAACATGACATACAGGTAGATTTCATAAGAAATTTAAAACAGGTTTTGAAAGATATGCGAGAAAGATGAAAGTCTAAAGAATTCCAAGGGAGTCTATGTGTGATGTCTAATATGAGATTTTGAAGCGATTTTACAGTATACTAGTGGCCTCAGCACACTTTGTCTTGCCATCAAATCTACTTGAAAACGCCATGAAAAGGGCCGTGCTAAATGACATTTCCGTTTATTCCCGTTTTATGACTTTCCCATTCAATATCCTGTGCATTTTAATGGCATACATAATCACGTCGGACCACTTCAGGAACTTATGGAAGAATTTTAAAAATCCGATAGCCTGTTCTAGAGTCATTTCTTGACATATAAACACCATTCAATTTTTATTGATATAGATTTCATGGAGTAGGCTAAAAGCTTCAATTAACAAAGGTTTTTTTCAGCCTTTTCAGATTTGAAAAATCATTTCGGAAAGATTCAGGAATAAATTACACAGGTTTGATTTCAGAGGATAGCTCGATAAAGAGACCTTCCTCAGCCTAGAGGAAAAGTCCACGGCTTCAAAGCAAAGCTGTACTCAAAAATCTGGGTTCGATGTTGGTCCAAATTCCTGGGAAAGTGCGAATGATTATTCAATAAAAAAAAAGCTTGAGTGGATATTGCAGAATAAGTTTTCGAAACTAATTGTGAGATTTTCGAAGAAATTGTAGCATTTTCGAAATCAGTAACGACAAAAATTCGATGGAAAATCATAAGGGGTCTCAATAAATATACGGCAAGAGCATCCTAGATTTCCTGGATGCTTAGTAAAGCCCGAGTAAGACAGTTCGTTATTGCTTCGCCGTAGAAATTTTGTGTTTGTTTTCGCACGTTTTGCGTCCACGGAGAATTTTTTTGCGAGGTTTGCTGGGCAGTGGTTTGTGAAAACCGAGCAAGCCGACTCGTTAATTAATTAACCCGTCTGCGGTAGGACGGTGACGAAATTGGAGCAATTTGGAGCTGCCCTGGCAACGATGGATTATCAATTGGTGAGCTCGTTTCATGCATTTATTTCTTATGAATGATGTTCATCGTGAAATGTATATATTACATTATTCATATTGAAAAATGTTGAATAGTTAGACACAAAACGTGTCGATGTTTCATCAGTCTTTTAGAGGATTATTTCGAACGAATGAATCGGATCACTTACTAAACGCAACAAACTCTTTGAATGGTTCGTCTTCAGAGGTGTCGACATATTTTTGTTTAGAAGAACTGAATTGAAGACTACGTAAGTAGATAACTTTTCAAATTGAGGTTACACGAATCGCATCACTTACCAAGGTGAATCCAGATTGTGTAGCTTCTGAATCCTTCCCACAAACAAAAACTTCTTCCCGTGACAACCATGAAAATGCAAACATATACTCGGTCTTTAGAAACAATGTATGTCACACTAACATTCCTTCCCTTTCCCAATGATCGTAAGAACGGAGCTGGCACCGTTATTGACTTTACAATATTTGGAATTCTCGAAATTATACACTGAGGATGGTAAGCTACACCCAAGCTCCGTTTGTTGATTTCTTGTGCAATTTCGATTATTGTGGTCATTCACGGAGTAGCAACTACGAATTGTACGGTCATCAATGCTCATGCTCATGGAAAGAGCACCCGAGATTTCCAAGCATATGTAAGGGAGATTTTGTAGGTAATAACAAAAAGATTCCATAGGCTTTTGCATTCGATTTCCTAGGCTTTCGCCAGGAGTTCCTGCAGGAAAGTCTCCAGTGATTCTCCTTCATAGATTCCTCCAGTAAAACCTTCAAAATTTCTCCGAAGATTTCTCCAAGGAGTTTCCAAGCGATTTCTTTTGTTATTCTTTCTGCTGTAGATTCTGATAGTAAAGCTTCCAGCTGCTTCTCCAAGCATTCCTCCAAGAAAATTTCTACAGAGATTCTTGCAGATATATTTTCAAGGCTTTCTCCAAGAGTTACACTAGGACAACCTCTTCACTGATTACTCAAGATATTTATCTAGTGATTTCTCCAGAATTTCATCCGAGGATTACTCCACGGATACACACAAAGATCCCCAAGTAGTCCTCTCGCGACTCGTCCAGGAATTGTTCCGAATATTTCTTCGGGATTTTTTTCAGACGATTTCCTCCACGGATCGCTCTAGGGATACTACCAGGAATTCATCCAAGTATTCCATCAGGAATTCCTCCTGGTGTTATTTAACTCACAAATTCCTCAAGGAATTCCTCCCAGAGTTACCACTAGGAAAATCACTACATGACTTACTCCAATGATTTCTCCAGAGATTCCTCGGAAATTTTTCCAGAGAATCGTTCTTGGCCTCCATAAGTCCTCCGGGGATTCCTCCAATTGGTCCTCTTGAAATTGCTTCAGAGATTCTCCAATTAAATTCCTGCAGGAATTTCATTAGAAAATATCCTACGAATTTCTCCAGGGATTGCCTTAGAAAAATATCTCTAGAGAAATCCCAGGAGAAATCTCTAGAGGTATTTCCCAAAAAATATTTATGCAGAGATTTTTCTGGATGAATTTATATCCAGTAAAATCTCTGCATAAATAATTTTTGGAAAATATCTCCAGAGATTTCTCCTGGAATTTTTCTAGAGTTTTTTCCATGGATTCTTCCTAGGATTGTTCCAGGAATTCATCCAGAAAAATCTTGACAGGGTTTTTTTTTTCAGGAATGCCGCCAAGATTGCTTCAGTAATTAGCTTAGAAAATCCTTCAGCGATTCCTACATGAGTTTTTCCAGAGACTCCTCCAGGGATTTCTCTAGGAGAATATTTACCAAGATTTCTGCAGGTTCTTTCAGCCTTTTTTTCAAGAATTTCTCCAAGGATTGCTCTAGATAAATCACTACATGGTTCCCTCTAGAAATTGTTCCAGGGATGAGCTGGCAGAGAATCGACTATATATATATATATATATATATATATATATATATATATATATATATATATATATATATATATATATATATATATATATATATATATATATATATATATTTTAATTAAATATGCTTTTTGTCTACGCATCTTTATTATTAAAAAGTAATTGAAAACATAAAGCATACATAGCCAAAAAGCATATCTGGTGTTCCATAGATTTCTTTAGGAATTCCTCCAGAGGTTTACATGGAAATTCCTCCATAGGCACCTGAAGAATTTCTCGATGGATTCTTCCAGCAATTGAACAGGGGATTCCTCTAGGGATTACTCTCTATATTTTCTTGAAGATTGCTTCAGAGTCCCTACAGGTACTTATTCAGGGATTTCTCAATACACTTTTTCAAGAAAGGAGTAATATTTACAAAAAAAATCGCGGAGTAAACCCTGGAGAAATCCCTATTCTTTTTAATGAAATCCCTGGAGGAATTCATAGGCGAATCTCTGTAGGAATTCTATAGGCCCAGAACGAATCTCTGGAGGAATTTCAAGGGGAATCCCTGGAGGTTTACCTGGAAAAATCCTTATAATAATTCATATAGCGATTTTTCTGCAGGAATCCCTGGGAGAAAACCTGAAGAAAACTCTTAAAGATTAGCTATAGGAATTCATGAAATTATTTATTGTTGATGAAACTCTTGGCAAAATTTCTGAACGTATCGCTAATGTATTTCTAGAGCCCTTCTTCTTGAAAAATCTCTGGCAAAACCGCTAGTAGAAACTCTGGAGAAATTGCTGTAGGGATTACGGTAGAGATTATCTTGGAGGATTTTCTGGTAACATTACTTCTCATAAGTTTTCATTGGAACACTAACCTGAGCAGCAGACTATATCGCGGTTCTTTCTGAAATAGGTTCCAGGTGCACTTGTGCCCAGAATGACCATACTCACAAAAAACTGTCTGGAGTTCCATTCTAGAGTTCCATATCTCGGTAATTTTTTACCCTTAATGCATAATGTGTCATATATATTTTTTGTAGCACCGCTTCTAGAGGACACTGGAAGCTCAAAAATGTTCGTTTTTAGAAGTTAAGAAAAGTCAGATAATCTAAGATTTATATCTATTTCCTCTACTAAGTTACAGCTTCTTTGCCGTGCCGATTGGCAAAAATTACCCCAATGCACATGAAAGTTCTTAAGCTTACGAAAGCAATTTCCAAAGGCATAATCTCCGGCAGTGGGGTTTTTTATACTCCAGGGCTTATATCTACCCACAATGTGCGTCATATTGAAGTGCTTCTTCTTCTTGGCATTAACGTCCTCACTGGGACAGAGCCTGCTTCTCAGCTTAGTGTTCTTATGAGCACTTCCACAGTTATTAACTGAGAGCTTTCTTTGCCATAGTTGCCATTTTCGCATTCGTATATCATGTAGCAGGTACGATGATACTCTATGCCCAAGGGGAGTCAAGGAAATTTCCATTACGAAAAGATTCTGGACCGACCGGGAATCGAACCCAGACACCTTCAGCATGGCTTTGCTTTGTAGTCGCGGACTCTAACCACTCGGCTAAGGAAGTGCTTCTTATTGCAAGGTTTCAGACAATTTGGCCGAGAAAACCCCCCATGCCAAAGTGAATCATGGAAGTGGCCAATTAGCTCTGCACCTACTATATTTTCTGGTCGCAACAAATGCCTTCTAATAATCTCAATTTCAATACAAATATAAGAGCAAAAAAACACACCACTTACCTTCAAATCCTTAAAGAATATCGTGTTCCGCGCCCAGTCCACCTGGGAGAACAGATTTTGGTCTAATACTTTGCACATCAGCTCGAAGAGATCCACCTCACACTGATTGTAGGACTGGCTCTGCAGCAGCGAGAACAGCGACGTCTGCCACTCCCGGTCGTCGATCGATTGTACGAAGTCGCGAATCATCGGCGATACCCTAGATATGGTCGAACCGAACGGAAGCCATAGACAATAGAAATGGGGTAGAGGGGTTCAAGGTCACAATTTTGATTTTTTTTTTGGTTTTCGATCGTAGGATGAAAGGTTATGAATTTTTTGTTTGGAAAGAAAAAGACAAGCGATGACAGTGTAGGATGGCGCGGTTTCCGAAAGATTTTTCGAATTTCCGGGTGGCCGAGACGAGACGAGGGGGAAGGAGGGGGGCGTAGTTGAGATGATTTTGAATGAGCGAAAGAAGAAAAAATAGAGAATAGAGAAAACAACTATTAAATGCAGCCCGAGGCCGATGGTGCAGACTTCATGAGGGCAATGAGATCTTCGGAACGGTCTAGCAGGGTAGTGCAAAAGTGAAATAACTGTAAAGACTAGCCTTAAGGTGTCCGCTGGGTTGCCCGAGTCGGCCGTACTGGTGGGATTCGTTCCACTGTCGAAGCTGAACGCTTTGGGACTTAGCGAATGTGGCGAGGCGGTCGTCGAGTTAGCGCTCATCCATAGTTTGGACTCCGATAGCTGGTTCTGGATAGCCGTAGACGTAGAGTTTGAACCTCCGGTGCCCGCACCGGAACTGTTGTTGCTGCCACCTCCACCGCTTCCGCCTCCACTGCTGCCATTACCTCCGACGCCACTGCTCAGCGATATCGTCGTCTGCGGGTTCACTTGACCTAACGCGATGGCGATCGGACTAGGTGAGCTATCGGGCGAGGACGTCAACGAAGACACCTGAATTGTTCAAGGAATGAGAAATACACACAGACCCGGGCGGTAGAAACGTTGCGGAATTGCCAAACACCGAACGGCGTAGGTGGTGATGAAAAATAAGAAGAGAAATAGGAAACATCGATTAAAACGTAGCTTCTTAGGAAACAGGAAACTGCGATCAGTTTCGATCGATTGGATGCTGCGAGCCGGACCTCTTGCCGAAAGGTCCAGCACCCAGCAAGCCCATCATCGACAACAAACCTGGGGTATTTGGATTTCCTGCTTGATGTGCATGTTGGAGTACGGCTGGTGGTAGTCGATGCCCTGCAGTTGCGCCGAGGCACCGTCCGACCCGAGCTGCCCGATACCGACGCCGCCACCGATCGACCCCCGCAAGGCCTGGATGGCCAACTGTCGTTGTCGCATGATTTGAAGCTTTCGCGCCCGATCGCGTTTGTACATGGGCCCGAATTTGTTCCTCCCGCCACGCATCCGATCGGCGCGAACAGCTGGAAATGGAGATAAAAAGGAAAGAAATTTGGGATTAGAATCTGAGAAGACATGTTTAGTAATCAGTGGAGTTGAAATAACAGCAACGGTTTCTTCGGGGTAGGTGGTCAAATGGCTATCGCTTCTGCTTCCCAAGCAGGAGGTCGTGGGTTCCCATCTCATATCGAGATCTGTCCCTATCTCATGTTTTATGTTCCTCTATCCCTTTGCGTCATCGCTGATAATGCCGTCAAACAGCATCAGTTCTAAGTAAATGAAATTTGAATTTAATACTATACCATTTAATTCCAGTATAATTTGTAACATTTGATAGATACGCGTATTTCAACCTCAACTGAAAGGCCGTCTTCACTGTCTAGACACGACACTGAAGACGGCCTCACAGTTGAGGTCGAAACACTCGCATCTGTCAAAGGATACAAATTCTAGATCTAGAGCAATTAAATACACTGTAATTTCAATTTACGAACTAGATCGGGGTGCGTAAAACGAGGGAGCTTAGTTCGTAAAACGAGGTTTTGCTATTTGGAGTCCACTTGATTTAGAGAAATTATGCTCTTTCAGTATCATTGACATATTATTGATATATTTGGTTCTTAATCAGGCTAGAATTTTCCAAAAACTTTATGGAGTTTTGGCACATAATTCTACATAAGTTAATGGAGATCAATTTATCATTTCTATGTAGAAGAATATCTTACAATACTAGACCCTAGAAGATTGTTATATTTTGAAGAATCGTTTGCTTTGGTAGATCCGAGTTTTGTTAACTAAGTGAGTACAACAGATGTTTTAGTTCATTCAAAAACTTTCTGGAATATATAACTTCAATGACGCCAGTACAGTACATTTGACTATCCTTTGAAGTTTATGTGTTATAGCGCGAGCCCTTATTTATTCATAGCAGTAAAATAAGTATATTTATAAGATGTACCGATGTTGTAGGTCCTCCAAGAACTTCATCGAGTATAGACCTTGGGATCTACAAGCTTGATTAATGGTCTATAGTTTTTTTTTAATATAACACAGTCTCTCAACCATTCATTTGAGTTATCGAGGACTTCAAGGACTCCATTGAATATAGGCCTTGGTAGCTACAAGCGTAATAAGTGATTTAAGGTCGACTGTAATTGTATGTTGTTGATACTTAGTTATGGCATAAAATCTAAACTCTTCATATAAGCAAATGGATCAATGTACTGATCTTAACTGATGTTCTTGAATTTACTTCGTAAAATGTGACGTCCATTGAATTTGCGTAAAAAAAATGAATTCATTAGTTGAGGTTTCAGTGTATTGGATTTCAAACTGAACATCGATTTTTGCCATACACTTCTCATGCCCGTTCCGAGAATACTTATATTGCACTGGTTTTCAAGGATTTTGTCCAACCGGAGGTCGCCATGTTAGATTCCAAAATGACATCCATTTTCGTCATCCCCTCTTCTCGCTCGTTCCGAAAATACCCATATTGCATGAGTTTTCAACGGTTTCACTCAGCCGGAGGTCGCCATCTTGGATTTCAAACTGGCGTGGGATATCGTTTTTGTCATCTCCTTGTCGCGCACGTTCCGAAAATATCCATATTGTATAGGTTTCCAACGATTTTTCCGAACCGGAGGCCGCCATAGTGGATTACAAAATGGCATCGAATATCGATTTTCGTCATCCTCTATGTTCCAACGATTTTCCCCAAACAGAGGTCACCATCTTGGATTCCAAAATGGCATCGGACATCAATTTTCGTCATCCCCTCTTCGCGCCCTAAAGAACCTAAATTGCATTGGTTTTCAACGGCTTGCCTCAACCGGAGGTTGCCAATAGCACACCGCAAAAATTTTACTAAATTTATTCATTTGTTCAGGCTCAAGTTGTGTAACAGATTACGGAGCCAATTATATCATATTATTCAAGGAATTATTTTTGTGAATAACTAGGTGAACTCGAGCATTCACATTAAGCACTTTCTAAAAATTACTTCAAACAATACTTTCAAAATTAGCTTATGATTGTGTGCTGTCATCTGTCTTTTTTGCTGAATCATTCTATTCAATGGTGTTCTTATTAATCGAGTCTACCTCTAAAGAACATTACAATTTAATGTGATTTTAGTATAAACAGATAGCGAAAACTAAACTAAGAAAAAGTAACAATGGCAAATATACTTATGTAATGCAAGGAATATTCGTTATTATTTGGTTTTCAAGAATTCAAAACCGTCCCTCTTACAAACCACGATTTTATATAGTACCAGTTATGGCCAAAGTGGTTCCCTATTTGGCCATATATGAAATTTTGATAACTTGAACATTTTGAATCTTTTTGAATGTTTTAACATCAAAATATATCTTAAATTACATTTTTACTATGTAACAAAAGTTTTTTTACTTGAAGTTATAACATCTTGGCCTAAGCGGGGGTGAAGAAATCGGCCCTAAGAGTTTTTTCAAAGGTTTAACAAATAATAAACCCAGTTTCAGCTTAAGTTTAAACGATAAACTGACAAAAAAATGAAAAATATAATATTTTCTTTTGAAAATTCATGTAATATAATTTTTGAATTAATTTCAATTTAAAACCTACTAAAATTACTACAAAACCATGTTAAAGATTTAGAATCGGTTCAATATTCATGAAGTTATGGTCAAATAAAAATTATTTTTTAATCAAAAGAGGAATTTTTTTGAGAAAATTGTTAAAAACTAGTTAAGACTAGTTTTGATTTTAGACAAATTAGACATTCTTGAAACTTTTCATAAAAATAATTTTGAAAAGAATGATGCCAAAAGCTTTAAAATTGGTTGGAAAATAACAAAATAATGACGACTTCACTGCAGATCGTATTTCATAACTTGAAAACTCATCTTTAAGTCACCGCCACCTCTAAATCTTAATATTTTTGGCTTCAAGTTTGAGATCTTTTATGTGATTTGAATTCAGATTCGTGTGCTCTGAATTTTTGGTTTTGAGATTTTTCGTAAAATATGCCGCACCCTAATGTACATAGATTTTGTAACGTTCGTTCAGTTTTGTTTCCTGGAAAATCTTTAAATGTTCTGTGACATAGTTCGCTATTATGCTGGTCTAAAGTGATTTAAATAATTAGCGACTTGGAGAATTCTTTGTATGTTTTCTTTTTGTGTCAAGTTTTGATTTGGTTTGGACACACAAGTCGCTATAAATGGTAAACGCAAACAAAAAAATATCTACTGCAGGAACTACACAAGTTTTGTTAGGCTATATAATTGAAAATACTCCAATTTTCATTATGTTTGCCTATACCTACACCGCTAGCGCATGACGGCTCACCATAGTAGCATGGCCGAAAGAACTTGAAACTATTGAGAACCAGAGCTACAGGTCCAAAGCCCTGATAAAGGTGGATAGTTGTGATGGCTATGACCGTGGTCACCATGTAAAGAACAAACGGATATTGCTGAATCGTGTCAGCACCGAGGAGGCAGCCCCTCTAGCACGATGTAGGTAGCGCAACCCTGGTTAGGTGGCCTATCGAAGACTCTTCACCAACCAAGAAAGGCAAAAGTAGAGAAAACGGATTATGTTTGCCTATATTGAAGTTGAAATTCTTCTACGGGTTGCTAGTTATTAAATGACGCGTTTTTATTTTTTAAACCTAATTTGAAATATTAGCCCTTCTCTTAAAATTTACTTTAAACACTACTTTTTACTACTTTCTTCCATTTCTTACCACTGTTGTCAATGTCGTTAATTTCTATTTGTTTCATACACTACTTATACGGAATGTTTAACAAAATTTGATTCAACTAGTAGTACTCGATCAAAAAAAATAAATCCGGGAAGTAAGAACTGAATAAAGTAAAACAAATAACTGCCCACTACTGAAATCTAAATGTACGATAGTATTTCATGAGGTATACTAGCGCTTTTTCATACAAAATATAACCATGAGCTGTATGTGAAATGTATTTAAACGCGAGTATATGGCTTCTTCAAACTACCCTGAACTGTGCCACAAAAGAAAATGTTCGAATGATGAAATTGGCTCCGTAATGGCTTATAGCACTTGAGCCTATAGAAAATCAGATATTTTTGGAAAACTTCAAATGGTTGTATTTGCGGCTTGTCTTTGCAAACATTTAAACACGATTAACGGAATCAGAATATCTAATTAATCTGTTCAAAATTTATGATTACCCCTCTACCGGCAGCTTCATTTTTTACCGTGAACAAAACATTCAAATCGCGAAAACTTTTTTGTTTCTCGATATTTTTGCACCAGTTTTTCACAAGCTCTCAAAAACCTCTTATAGTTTTAGAATCTGTGTCGATATTGATCGTCTGGATCCGGAGACATTCCGAAATTCCTTGGGGGACCGACGCGTAGCCATAACACACGTTAATATCTCAGGCTACAGAATTTTTATCGTATTCGGATATTCACTAATCGAAACAGTATATAAATGAGAGTATGTTGTGAAAAAATGAAGCAATTTGGTGCAGCCGTTTATGAGTAATGAGCATTTATGTGTCTGGAACCACTCTGGCCAAATAAAGATCTTGAAAACATAAAAAAACACAATATTAGAATATTTTGATAACTCCAATAATACTAAACCGATTTAAATGATTTTTTCGGAGCAGCTCCTTATTAACTGGTATTATATATTCCACATTTTATTTTTTTGATAAAATGACGTAAAACAAAATGGCCGCCAAAGACATTTTATATGGAAAATGTCGGTCCCCCAAGAAAAATCGGAATATCTTCAAAACCAGATTACCAATGATCAATATCGACACGGATTCTTAAACTACAAGAAAAACAGGTGCAAAGATATTGACAAACAAAAAAGTTATCGCGACTTGAATATTTGTTTGACGGTAAACAATGAAGTTGCCGGTAGAGGGGTTAATGGTTACACTGTAAAAAGGGTGTAATTCAAAATTTTGTTCATCTTTTTATTCAAAACTCCCCCGAGAGGTTACAAATAACTAAACAAACCTACTTTTAACCAAGTATGGATGATAAATGTCGTTTAATAATCACTGTCAATGAAAATCCGTGTAAATATTTCTACATTCCTTTGAGTTTTTGGCCTTATACAATCAAAAGGGCGTAATTTGAAACGGGCCTTAAATTTTTATTTGATTTTGTCCAGACGTGCAGGTTAGCCATAGAAAATGATTAGTGAGCACCGATTTGATAGAGGTTTTTTTACAGTGTACATTGAAGATCGTAAATCAAGCTTGAACCCAAGCATGGTGGTTCTTTGTTTAACCCCTCTACCGGCAGCTTCATTTTTTACCGCAAAATAAATATTCAAATCGTTATAACTTTTTTGTTTTTCAATATTTTTGCACCATTTTTTCACAAGTTCTCAAAAAACTCTTCTAGTTTAGGAATCCGTGTCGATATGAAATATTGGTGATCTGGTTTTAAAGATATTTCGATGTTCCTTGCGGGATCGACATTTTCCATATAAATTGTCTTTGGCGGCCATTTTGGTTTTGATAAGTTTATGCAAAAACTAAAATGTGGGCTATATAATACCAGGTAATAAGGAGCTTCTCTGAAAAATCATACAAATCGGTTCAGTACGATATGATGTTTTTTGAAGTTTTTAAGATCTTTATTTGACCAGCGTGGTTACAGAAACCTAAATGGTCATTACTTAAAGACGGCTGCACCAAAGTGCTTCATTTTTTCACAACATACTCTCATCAATGTATTGTTCCGAAGAGTGAATATCCGAATACGAATAAAATTCTGAAGCCTGAGAAATTAACGGGGGGTTCTAGTTACGGATTTTTGAATATCTTCAAAACCAGGTGACCAATGATCAATGTTGACACAGATCCTAAAACTAGAAGAGCTTTTTGAAAGCTTGTGAGAAAATGGTGCAAAAATATTGAAAAACAAAAAAGTTATAACGATTTGAATTTGAATTTAGCGGTAAAAATGAAGCTGCCGGTAGAGGGGTTAATATCACTATCCTACAATTTGTATGCTCCATCACTTGATTGTTTTTTGATCGATCGTGATCGGAAGCTGCAACGTCCCTGTCATACATGCTTTGCAAATAAGCTACCCAAACTAGTGAAACAACAGTGTTGTATGGCTTCACATCTCGCAATCGGTCATTTTGACCCACCCATGTCGATCACGCGCTGCAAAATTAGGTCATGTTTGAACCTTTTACTTCTACCGCGCGCTTCAAAGAAATCCGAGATTCGGTCGGCAACTGAAAATTACCATCAGCATAGTCACAGAGCATCGTCAACAAATTTAAGTTCAAACCCCCACTTCTGTTTCTTGACATTTTGTCCCAACGGGGGAAGAGCCTGTTTCTCGCCCTAATGTTTTATGAGCACTTCCACTGTTATTTACTGAGAGCTTTCTTTGCCAAAGTAGCCATTTTTGCATTCGTATTTCGTGTGGCATGTACGATGATACTATATGCCCAGGGATGTCCAGGTTTTTTTCGGACCGACCGAGAATCGAACCCTACACTTCGCAGCCGCGGACCACTAGTCTAAACAAGACCCCCATGCGTCCTAATCGATATCAGATGAAACGAAAACCCGAAATCGAGGGGTCCTTCCGAGAAGTACCTTCGGGTACGGGTTGCATCCAACCATTTGTCGCCCAATTCGGCGATGCCCATGTTGTTTGACGGATGACGATGTTGTGCTGTTGCTGCCGTCCGTCCCCACATTTCGCGTAATGGATACGTAATTTGTTAAGACGACGACGACGACGACGCCGATGAGTTATAAGAGTTTTGAGTAGCTATGCAATTCTGATGTCTTGCCTGAAGCAGAAGCCGAAGAAGCAGAGTTGTTTTGGTTAGTTCACTGGTGCTGCTTTTAAAAGAATTGCAAAATTGTAATTTGTATTGAAAATCGGAATTCCTTCGAAACAAATCTCTCATGATTATATTGGGGGACGAACCAGCCACCGGCTGTGACTCTCAACAATGAAGTTATAATAATGATGCTCTATTTGACAAAATTTGAAAGAAAGCAGTAGGGTAGAACCATCCGTTTTGGCCAGCCTAAGAGAAAAAGACAATATATGGGAAGCCCTATTTGAACTACAAATATGTGAAACGCAAGCTTTAGATTTATATTATGTAGGAAAAATATCGGAACTGAGCTGAAACCGTGTTTTGCTTTGAAAATCACGTTGGTCAATATAGGCCACCAGAACCAGTTTCGGCCAGAGATTAAGCATTGGTCCCTCGATTTGCCAATCACATTGATTTCTTATGAGAGTGACCAAATTAGGAGTACCCTAGCCAGATTAGGTGTATGGGAGTTGAAATTATAAGAAAAATGAATTATTTTTCTTCTGTTTTGAATTATTTTGGGCGAGTAAATGAATGTAGCTCTATGATGTGAATGTATGTATGTGGATATGTAAAACGGTTTATGATCGACTATGGCTACGACTGACGTATGGCCAACCGGTGCTTCTATCCTAGTTGAATCATTCCTCTTGAATTTATTGTCAATCTAGGATTTTAAAAGTGTTAATTCAGGAGATCTTGTGTCATTTTTGCCCACTGTACATTGAATTACAATGTATAACATATTAGTTTCTAAACATGAATGAGGAATTTAGAAACAAAACGTTTCTAATAACGAAAAAGAATTTAGTAAAACGGCTGAAAAACTTCAATTTCAGTATGTTTACACTCCATACAAAGCATATGGAGCCAAAACACAGGTCCATACTGATTAACTGATTAATTTAAAAAGAAACTGTTATAAAGCATGAACTTCACTTGTTACTTACACTTCTTTGCTTTGCTTGCTTCTTTTCAAATAGTTATACTTTTAGTTACTGAAACATAATCTAAAAATTCACCTTACAATACTGAAACGTTTATTTTCGAAAAACATTTGTGTTAGGCATCGTACACAAATTACGTAACGCATGAAGGGGAGAGAAGGGTTGAGCTTCCGTTACTTATTGTTACATTAGGGGGGAGGGGTTCCGGTTACCGTTACGTACCAAACATTCACGATTGAAAACATCCAATTTACATAGTGAAGAAAATGCTTAACCTAAAAAATTATATATAATTTTGAAAACTAAGGGGGGTCTTGTCTGACACTTACATAATTAGAGGGGGGAGTTCGAAAAAATGTTACTTATTCGTACTCAGGGGAAAGAGGGGCAAAAGTTTCGATATTTAGCGTTACGTAATTCATGTAACATGCCTTATAAAATCGATCAAAATACATAAACGTTTTGAGTAGTAATTAAGTTTTATCGGCATTTTTTATTTAGATTTTTTAAATTAAAAATAACTCAAGGGAATGGCCCGTTTCAACCTGTAAAAAACAGCATTTTAGTTTCCCTATGCATAACTTTTTTGTTTTTAAACCAAAAGACCCGGTTTACTACTGTCTTTTCTCCAATTATAGAAGAATCTACAAATTTAAATTACTACTTTTAGACAGATGTATAAAAATTTAAAAATCGAATAAAAATGGTAAACTCACGTTATTCTTAGTTTTTTCCTAAATTTCATATTGTTCGGATCATTATACACAGAATTACATGCCTCTAAACATGATTATTTTGTATAAAAATCTTATTTTTTCACTTCTTTATTTGAAAGATTGAAGAACTCAAAAATGAAGGTTCTATTTTTCAAAATTCACTCTGAAATTCAAAGAGGACAATAACAAATGAAATAAAATAGGCTTGATTAATGAACATTTATGTATTAAAAACTGCTTCGTGGACATATGCTCAAACCCTGCAATCATGTTTTCGATGTCCATGAACTTCTGTTATTTAGTTTCTTTTGAAACTTTTTCTTGATTGCAATAGCTACCACAGTTTCAATCAGAATCCAGTCACTCCACCAAAAGTATCTTCGACAATGTTTCTAGAAAAGGGCAAAATAACAATTTCATGGAGTTTCTATGTACTTTCGGCAGGTCTGACAAAAGTTTCTTGAGGCAAATTTTGGAGTAACGGATTATTTGGATTATTCTATTTGTTTTTTACTATAAAACTAAAGTTTCCAAAGCATCTTTATAAAAATTCATGTTGTATAGTGCACATATTTTATTAACAAATGCAGCAATATTTAAAAAAAAAATGCATTTTTCGGTATAGAAAAACAGGTTTTTGCGCAGTTTTTGTTAAAAAACTTGGTCAAAACCATTTTTAGTCAAATGTGTTGCATGCACAGTTTGAAAACAACTAAAATAGCTTCAAAGGCATGTAAAAAGATTTGGAATCGGTGTAGTATTTATGGAGTTATGGTCCAACAAAGATGTTTTTGTTTAGTGAAATGCGGAAAAAAATCGAGAAAACTACTTTTAACTTAAAGTATCTATATTAATGAAAAACCGAATTAAGAATTATTCCATTTAATTCCACTAGAATTTGTAATCAATGACAGATACGCGACACGTATTTCAACCTCAACTGTAAGGCCGTCATTGACACTGAAGACGGCCTTACAGTTGAGGTCGAAATACGAGTATCTGTCAAAGGATACAAACTCTAGTGAAGTAAAATGGTATAATACTAAATTTAAAGGTATAACAAACTCGAAAATTTATTATTACACCAGTTTTTATTTTAGAAAAAAATTGGTGTTCTACAAAGTTTTCGTGAATTTAATTTGGAAGAGAATGATGCCAAAACATTCAAAATTGGTTAAAAACAACAAAGTTATGTTCACTTCACTTAAGGTCATACTTTATAACTTTAAAATTCAACTTCAAGCCGCTTGCGCCACCCCTAAATGTCAATTTTTAGGCTAATATTTTGAGGTTTTGCTTTTGATGTGATGTTTTGTTGTAAAGTGTCAACTATTTTTTCATGGATTTCATTCAATAGTACTTTTAGTAACTAAAGAACGTTTGAAAATGTAATCTAACACAAAGCTTTATTAGTTTCCGCATGTTTTAAGAAGTTCCAGCAAATTTAAATAGAAACCTCTACATATTTCAATGAAACACTTTTAATAGGTCTCGATTGAATTCATGATCATATTTAAATACAAATTTCGAGGTGATTTCGATCGAAATCTGAAAAAAAAACCTCGAAGAGATTTCGTTGTAAATCACTTCGAAATTTTGGTCGAAATATCAAAAAGACTGTAATGGAAACCTCAAAGAGAATTCCGAAGAGATATCGATGGAAATCTCAAAGAAAATCGACAAAATTTTTCAGGAGATTTTGACAGATAAGATTTTGTTGCCAATTTCAAGGAGCTAATGACAGAAATCTCGTGTAGATTGCAATGGAAATTTTGTGTAGGTATTTTCTAAGAAAATCTATAAGATTTTATTCACGAATGTCTATAAGATTTTATTGAAGAATGTCTGGATGGGATTTCAAAAGAAATCGCCACGAATCTTTAAATTGAATCTTGAGATAGTCTGTTGAATGCAATCTCTTACAAAAAATAAATACGATGAAAACCTCAAGATGAATACCATTGAAATCTTCAAAAGATTTCATTGAGAATTCCTAATAGTTTTCACTAGAAATCTTGACGAGAATCCTAGAGAACCTTAAAATGAATTCAATTGAAATCTTCAAGAGATTCCATAAGAAAACTTGAAAATGACTTGTTGGACGAGATGATTTTGATAGAAATCTTTCGATTTAGAAGAAAATCGCATAGAGAATTCGATGGACATATCTGGTAGATCTTGTAGGAAATTTTGAAAAGATTTGGACAGAACTTTTAAGCACATTTCACTTTTGAAAATTTCAAGGAGATTAACAAAATAAGAATGTTTCTCTAGAGTGGCACTCCTGACCCACATAAATTAACTGTGAGCGTCATATGAGTCCACCGACACTGACGTGCACATGCACTGATGGACCAAAATTACGCCCAATTATGTCGGCACGCATCATCGGTGTTGACCTGTCCGCCACTTTACCCAGTAGCCGCATTCGGTAGCACCTTGGTGTCACAAGGTTCCACTTGTCAAACAAGGCTCGAGAGGGCACGTGGTTCCACCAAATGCTTCGTCGCGCGCCACCCATTGGTTCGCCACTAATTGATCGGTCACCTGTCGTCGATCGCTTTTCCCATCGAGGTCAACCTCAAGAAACACCGGTAGCAGCGAATTTCACTTGTTCTACTCACTCATCGGATCGGTTACACATAGTACTGGATCCAACTAAGCGTTGCGCAATTGACAGGTTGATCCGATCCATCACTTTTCGCAAACACACTACCTAGCAGATATTGTCTGCTGCCCATAGGACAGCTGCATCTCTTCGATGCTCATGCGATAATTTTGATCGAAAAATGATCCCTAATTACGATGACCTATGCGTGCCGGTGCGATGTGGCACAGCGAGCGGTAATGCAACAAAGATCAATAAAGGGCGGTCCCAACCATCAACGCACAATGGGACCATTTCACAGAAAATTGTTCCACGATTTTTTTTTATGATTTTTTACCAATTTTTCCTATGATAATTCGATTTTTTTCAAAAATCCTTTCATAAATTATTCTAAGAACTCTATCACTAATAAATTCAGGATTTTTCGAAAAACAAATAAAAAAAAAACAGATCCTACAAATATTCTGTCAGCAATTTTTCCATAAATGCTTCCCAGTATCCATCTTAAAATTTCTCAATGGAATTACCTGATTTTTTCCTGGGTCTTTCCAAAAATTTCGCCAATATTTTAAGGAATCTATATTTTAGGATTCAGGGAAAATTCTTGATTGTTCTAAGAATTCCTAGGATTCCTCAGAAAATTATTGTAAATTTTTGCAACAGCAAATTCGATATGCTATAATGACAATTAAAAGCGTTTCTTGAAAAATAACGAAACAAATACAAATAATATGTTATTTATGCTAATTTTTCATATTTTCATCGCAGAGGAATTAATTTATCGAAAAATAAGTTTGTCAAAATTTGGGATTTTGTAAAAATATACAAAAATTTCTATATCCTTCCGAAATTTCTAGAATATCCCTTAGAATTTTGTTTCCTTTTTTCTGAAATAATCCCAATGTGCAACGAATGAGACCTTCTGCTAATTGCAACAACCGATAGTTTACCAGCCGCGGATGCCTTTTTTACTGAGAGGAAATGGGAAACTTTCCTTTTTTGCGTTGTTGATCCGTTGCTCAAAGAATTGGTTTCTTTCTTAACCGTGTTTGTTGATTGTTGGTCGATGTTTTTGCTGGCGAGAATGACGAAACGATCGTAAAATGCGTCTACTAATTGCGAATTTTACGACCATAGTTTTATGTTGCTACCTCCTAGAATGGCATGCAGCCGATGATGTGCTGTTGCTGTTGCAACAGGTAGCACCAGCAGAGGTTTGATTTATTATGCTCAAGTCATGATGTACAGAGAGTGTGGGTGTTTTATGCATAGTTTGGTGATGGAAGTGTGAACGGTTGCTCCAGAATAAATACGGTTTGAGATTGAACAACAACGATAGTTACGAGTCAAAAGACAGAGTCTGATGAATGTGGATTATGTATTGGTTGGGTTTATGTTGAATATCGGAATGGCAGCAGCGTCATCATCACGTAAATGCTGAAAAAGAGCTGTTGTAGTCTTCAACTTTATGAGATACTAAGTAGAAGTTCTAGCTCGGAAGGTTTTCACCTTTCTTCGTCTACTTGGCACTAATGTTCTCACTGGGACAGAGCCTGCTTCTCAGATTAGTGTGCTTATGAGCACTTCCACAGTTATTAACTGCGAGCTTTCTTTGCCTTAGTTGCCATTTTCACATTCGTATATCCTGTGGCAGGTACGATTATACTCTACGTCCAGGAAAGTCAAGGAAATTTCTATAACGAAAAGATCCTGGACCGACCGGGAATCGAACCCAGAAACCTTCAGCATGGCTTTGCTTTGTAGCCGCCGACTATAACCACTTGGCTAAGGAAGGCCCTCTTAACCTTTCTATGTTTTGCAATTCTTTTGATATCTGCCAATAGACGTTTACATTATTTCAAGTAAATTTAGAGCAAAATATTCCCAAAGAAATCTCAGATCTTTTTCTTCTTTCTGAAATAACATTAAAACTGGAATAATACTAAGAGATTTATTTGGATCATATGAGTAGATCTAACAACGTATCATACCAGCTTGACATTTCAAAAACAGATCCTCAAATATATATATATATATATATATATATATATATTTTTTTTTCAGATAATAAGCTAGGAGATGTAAGATGAAAGACTCACACTTATAAGCTAGTTTTTTTTTCTAGTTCTAGATTTATTCATACAACGTAAGATTATCACAGTTCCGATAACAACGAATCACACTGGATTTTTTTGACAATTTTTTATCATTTTATAATTGTATTCTACTTTTGAATCAATCATAAATATGATCAATGATCATAGAAGCAGGACATGAAAATTAAAGTTATTTCAAATTACCTACAGATTGTCACAGATACATTTTTTAACCTTTGCGTCCCCGATTTATTTTTCGAAATACATTTTCTTGATCATTTTGCTCTAGTTTCCATAATTTTCAGCAGATTTGAATAAAATTTTGACTCAACACCATAACACTATTCAAGTTTCGTGCCTTGTACTGGGCCCAGTCGGATGGTCGATTCTGGAATGATTCTGATGGTCCGTGGTGTCTGTCCGAAGGTTATTTGAGACATTTCCATAATTATTTTGCACGTATCAAATAAAACTACAATGTTACTGGTTCCTGGGACATCAGTTGAGGACCAATATTTGATCGGCACAAACCATATCATGCAACACATCAATCTTCAAAATTTTACAACAGAAGTATAATACAATGCATATTGAGTAATTGTATGCAACATAGAGCCATCTACAAGTACTTCCGGAATATTCCAGATCCGATTTCGGGACCCTGCAAAAGGACGTCAATCCGATGATTGCAAGCCATATCATGCGACTTACCAATCTTTAAGGTTTTTCGCCCTGATTATAATATGATACAAAATGAGTTCTACGAAACTAAACAGCTAAACAGAAGGACATCATCCTAGTACATATAGGCCACAAAACTTGAATAGTGTTGTGCTGCTCTGTCAATACTTTATAGCAAACGACTAAAAATTCTGGAAATTAGAATCAAAAGATCACGAAAAAATGGTTGCAAAAATAGGTCAGGGACACAAAAGTTAAGGGTTGAATTAATATCAGTTGAATAAACAAATGTATGATTGTACAGAATGACTCGATGGCTTTTGACAGTTCAACTAACAACTGTAACATAATACCTGGTGGGAATATTTTTCGGTCTTTGCAAGCTAAGTTAATTGCAAACTTTTCCTTATGCATCCGACATTTCGATTAGTTTATACCTGAGAGAGACTCGCGAAGAGGAAAAATATCAACGTCACATGCAGCCCAGATTCCCCTCTCACGAAACGTCAAATGCAGCCCACTGTTTTTATGGCTGAAAAAGTGAAAAGTATTGTGTTCAACGTAAACTGTTATTAAAAACCTCAGTCGGCGGAGCAGTTTTTTCCAAAGTTGCTGATAAATCTAAGCAGAATATTAATTATTTCTTATGTCTGCTACGTTTGCTGGCATGAAATTTCACTCAAACGGCTATTTATGATTCGATGTGATGCAAACTCAATATTTTTTTGCTGAGAGGTTCATGTGAGAATTTGAACAGCATGCGCATAATTGGTATAAACACAAAGTGGAATAAGAAAAAAACTCAGCAATTTCCTAAACAAATCGCTAACTGCTATCCTTTAGGAATTCCTTGAAAACTATCAAATGAATTCATCAGAATGATTACAGAAGTATTATTTCATGTGAAATCTTAAATAAATTTTCGAAATATCCAATAAGACTTCACTCAGAAACTTCTCGAGCAATTGTTTGGAAGAACTGCAGAATTGAACCTAGATTAAACAACAGCAATTCCTTGGTGAATGTGGATGAGTTATTGAAAGCATTCATACGAAAATGCCAGGAAGGATAACTGGAGAAACTGGCATAAAAATTCTTGTAGATCTTCCCGGGAAAATCCCTCAACAAAATTCTTCAAAATTTCTGAAGTGAACCTTCCTGGATTTTATGGGAAAAAGTTCAGAAAGAATATTTGCAAAATCTCTTAGAGTAACAACTGGGGCATGGAACGGTTAGTCAATAAATATCTGGAGGTATTACTGAGAATAACTTTCCCCATAATCCTTGTGGAACTGAATCATCAGAGTGTTCAAGGATTTACTGTAGCAAATTCTGAAGTAATTCCTCTAAGCATCCCTTGAAACGCCGCTGGAAGATTTCCTTAGATAATTGGTAAAAGAATCTGAAGAGGAATCTCTGAAGGAGCCCCTGAAAAATTTCTGAAGAACCTGTGAAATAGAAGCGTCTTTGAAGTTTTCTTCAAGAACCTTTTAGATTTGGCAGCAGGATTCACTGCAAACAGAATAAGGAATAAAGTTACTTTACAGACCTTTTTTGTTAAAACACAGGCTTTAGAGTCCTTCCGTCAAAATAAAGTCCCTATGCATTAAAAAAGACCAAGTCTCTTATATGAGATCTGCTACCAGCCCTGCAGCAAACTCTGTTGAGATACCTCAGCAATCTTTAGGGTAGAAGCACCGGTTTTGGTCATACGCCAGTTGTAGCCATAGCCAATCAGCATGAAACCTTGTGTGTTCAGTAGATCACATTCATATAATAGAGCTACATTCATTTACTCGTCCAAATTGATTCAAAACATAATAAAAACAATTATTTTCCTTTTAATTTTTACTCCCATACACCTAATTTGGCCACTCTCATGATAAATCAATGCAATTGGCCAATTTAGGAACCGAAGTTGAATCTCTGGCCGAAACTGGTTCTGTTGGCCTTCATAAACCAACGGGATTTTCAAAGCGAAAAAATGGTTTTAGCTCAGTTTTTATATTTTACACGCATAAAATGGATTGGAAGCTTGCATTTGACATATTTGTGGTATAAATACATCTTCCCTTTGAATATTTATTGACATTTTCTCTTAGGCTGGCCAAAACCGGTGCTTTTACCCTATTTCAAAATTCTGC
Organism: Aedes aegypti; assembly: GCF_002204515.2. Lineage (NCBI taxonomy): Eukaryota > Metazoa > Arthropoda > Insecta > Diptera > Culicidae > Aedes > Aedes aegypti. Next base: position 119,537,284 of record NC_035108.1, on the reverse strand, counting down.
GAAGATTACAAAAAAAAAACAGATTCACATCATGTTGATGTTTTTAAAAAGAAATTATAGAACAACATAGCTGGCTGTTGAGTTTCGCAGTTTGTTCTAGTTTTTGTCAAGTCTGTCTAAGGGAACTGTCCGAAAAAGGATTTAAATTTCTATTAAATAATAAATCACTAATAAGTTGATCTTACCAATGATCTTGAAGCTTTTTCAGTGTTGTGGTAATGACTGACATGAAAACAATCACTTTAATTTTTTTTGTCAAGAATTCCATTTTCTGGACTTCCTTGGACATACATATTTTGCTAACGTTTGTCCTACCCACGGTTTTGAATGTGCGCCTCTGGCAATAAGTAATACACGAAAATCATCAATATAAACAAAAAGTCAACAGCATTCAAACTGCTCAACAAAAGCTGCTATCAAAATTAGTTTGTTATTACAAACTAATATTCATTAAGTAGATGAAAAAACCGAATTTAGTACTATACCATTTAATTCCACTAGAGTTTGTATCCTTTAACAGATACGCGTATTTCGACCTCAACTGTAAGGCCGTCTTCAGTGTCGTGTACTAGACTCGACTTGCCAGTTGAGGTCGAAATACGCGTATCTGTCAAAGGATACAATCTCTAGTGGAATTAAATGGTATAGTACTTAATTCGGTTTTTTTCATCTACTTATAGGTATTCTACTTAACAGCTCGAAGATTTATTATAATATTCATTGTTATCACCATATAATTGAACCTCTTTTTAAAACTGATTAAAGTTAACAACTTTGATACATTTTTGACAAAGATTCATTAAGCTCGGAAAGGCCCACAAAACATGAGGTTGTTAAAACTATGTCTATGTATAATACTACTTAATATTGCGGTGGGTAGGGTTAAGGCTAAGTAGTCCTTCATCCAGTTTGGCAGCCATGATAGAATTATAACTCGCAATTTCAAAGTAATAAAACTCAGTCCTCATAGTTCATATTGAATCGAAAATGTATCATTAGATGCGCTCCCATGCCGAAAGTATGCGGATACTTTTTCAGCAATGTCAGTACATAACCAACTGATTTTCACTAATTCGAACCCGTGGGATGAGTTAGCAACAATCATCAACGATGCGTAAAATTTCCAATGACGGCCTACTCCGCCTTAACTTGCTCTTGTATAAAACTGTACAACATAGATGATTTAATATTTATTTTGAATCAACTGCCAGTACAGAAGGTTATAAAATAATATTTAATGTATAATATAATTTGGGGTTACTGAATCTATTCCAGTTTTTGAAAATTCTGTAGCACGTCTGGTTTTTGAGATATTGATTGGTAAAAAAGCATTATTTATCGATATCAGTCAACTTGCATTCAAGTTTACCAGCTTGTAAGCTGTTTTTTTGCTTAATCTATTGAAGACATCTGAGCTTCGGTATAGAATACGAATCAATGAAGTTTGAAATATTTTCATTAATAAAACGATACTTTTTAATGACTGGGAAAAGTATTGTTTTACGCCATATTAACCCCTCTACCGGCAGCTTCATTTTTTACCGCTAAAAAAATATTCAAATCGCGGTAACTTTTTTATTTCTCAATATTTTTGCACCATTTTTTTCACAAGACCTAAAAAAACTCATCTTGTTTAAGAATACTTGTCGATATTTATCATTGGTGATCTAGTTTTGAAGATATTCCGATGTTCCTTGGGGGACCGACATTCTCCATATAAAATGTCCTTGGCGACCATTTTGTTTTTGGTCAATTTATCAAAATAATAAAATGTGAACTATAAAATGCCAGGTTATAAGGAGCTCTTCTGAAAAAATCATACAAATCGGTTCAGTATTCTTGGAGAAATCTGAAAGTTACGATCTGAGGTTTTTCAGACTTTTCATGATCATTATTTGTCCAGTGTGGTACCAGAAACATAAATGCTCATTACATAAAGATGGCTGCACCAAATAGCTTCATTTTTTCACAACAAACTCACATTAATGAATTATTCCGAGGAGTGAAAATCCGAATACGATAAACATTCTGTAGCCTGAGATATTCACGTGGGTTATGGATACGCGTCGGTCCCCCAAGGTATTTTGGAATATCTTCGGATCCAGATGACTAATTATCAATATCGATACATTTTCTACAACTAGAAAAGTTTTTTTAAGAGCTTGTGAAAAAATGGTGCAAAAATATCGAGAAACAAAAAAGTTATCGCAATTTGAATATTTTTCAGCGATAAAAAATGAAGCTGCCGGTAGAAGGGTTAAAGAAACGACGACCATACAAAAAGATTCTGCAAGTTGAACATGCTTGATTAAATCGGTATCAAATCGGCCAATTTTAATCAAACTGTGTCTCATGCAAAAGCTTAAGTCCTATTTTTCCAAAAACTTGCATAAATGATAGTTTAATTTTTTTTAAACATCAATGAATCAGTAAAAAAACAAACTGTGACGTTCTGGAGCATTTCTGAAAGCGGCAATTGATTCAGCAATCCCAAATGTAGAGGAGACAGATAATTTGATCTTTGAGATACGCGAAAAGGTTATCTTTGTTTCGCTGTATAATGGATACGAAGTACGGGATACCGACTAGACCGGATATACCCCTGCATCTACGCCAGTTCTTGCGGAAAGGTATAGGGGCAAGGTAATTAGCAGACTGCCTATGGTCTCAGGCGTAAAGGAAGGCGATGGTGAATGGTGATAGATACAACTATAAAATACGAGGAAAAGGACAGGCCTGGGTTTGAAGCCATGACCTTTGGCTTATCAAGTAGAAGCGATAGCCATTACATCGATAATCCCGTCTTGCTTCCTAATTCATATTGTTTATGCTTTATTAACCCTAATAGGTTTTTGGAAAGCTCTGGCTTAAACTCAATACTCCTAAGAGAGCTTGAGAGTTTTTGTACCTCACAATGGATGTACTGTCCTTCACCCGCGAGTTGTTAGTGTAAAATCGGTTACTACAATGGCGCATTCGGTAGCGTTTGGAAATCAGCTCACCATGGAGAAAAGGTGGAGAGTAGACTGACAATGATCCGAGATTGGTAAAAAATCGATATTTTCTAACAAAAGAAACGGAGTTCCAGTAAGTAGACTGTGAATGATCCGAGGCTTTAAAAAACAGTAATTCCATTAGGCTTACCCACATGGTTAGTGAGTATTCGATTTGGATTTGGATTTATATTGAATTTTGTTTGGATTAGAATAGGATTAAGATTGGATTTGGTTTGAATTTTGATTGGAGTTGGATTTGGATTAGATTTGAACTGAATTTGGATTAGATTTAGATTGGATTTGAATTAGATTTTGATAATATTTGAATTGAATTTGGATTTGGATTGGAATTGGTTCGGATTCGGAATGGATTTGGTTTGTATTTTGTTAAATATTTGAAATTGGAATTAGATTTGGATTTTGATTGGATTTGGATTGGATGGGATTGAATTGGAAAATGAAAAATAAAAGGGTTCCAATAAGCTCACCTATATGATGAGTGAGTATTCGATTTGGATTTGGATTGAATTTGTGATGGAATTTGATTGAATTTGGATTAGATTTGGATTAGATTTGGATTATATTTTGATAAGGTTTAGATTGAATTTAGATTGCATTTGATTCGAATTTGGATTGGACTTAGATTAGAACTTAATTGGATCTAGACTGGAATTGGTTTGGATTCGGATTGGATTTGTATGGATTTTGATTAAATTTGGATTGGATTTATATAAGATTTGGACTGAATTTGTATTGGATTTTGATTAGTTTTCAATCAGGTTTGGATTGAATTTGGATAGGATTGATTGATTCGTATCTGGATTGGATTTAGTTTGGAATTGGTTTGGATTCGGATAGGATTTTGTTTGGATTTGGATATGACTTGGATAGGATTGGGATTATAATTGGATGTGATTTGGGAATGGATTTAGTTAGGATTAGATTTTGAATGGGTTTTGATTTGATTTGGATTGGACTTGAAATAGATTGGTATTGGATTTGGATTAGCTGTAGTTTGATTAAATTTGGATGGGATTCTGATTGGATTGGATTTTGATATTGAATGGATTTTGATTTTTTTACAGTCGAGAAGGGGGAGAATGCAGTACCAATGATCTGAATAGACAATTATGTATTATATCATTATATCATCGATGCACCATTAGAGTGTTACTGAACATGTCGTGCTTGAAAATATTTTAGAGTGCATTCGCACTGAAACGTCTCGCTGAAGCTGTCATTCTAAAGTGTCGAGCTTTCATTTATTGGCAGTTGACAATAATGTAGGTGTGTGAGTGGCAAACTAGTTGTGTAAATATGTGAGTATATTACTTTCACACACATACTACTGCTTGCCAACTGTCTGATGTTGCAAAAGGCGTGTAAAAGGAAGTGAGAAGAAATGTGCATACGAGTCGGTATGTGGAATACACGGACATGTATGGGTTCTTCTTGTTTGGTTTTTCCACTCCTCAGATCGTTGATTCTGAGAAAATTCGATGTGAATATTGTTCACCACGTTTTCTATTTCTAAGTTTTCAAATCAATCAATGTGATTTATTGCTCGTTGAGTAATGATTTATCAATATTACATGTTATTACTCGATTTTGTTCTGGCCAAAACTGCCAAAAATCTGCAAAAAATGATGAGTTTAAATGCTTTGCCCATTTTCGGCCTGGTTGGAGCATGGGCCTTTTTTAAAAGCCAAAACGAATTTTGTTAGCGTGCCTTGGCCCAAGGTTTGTAACGAATGAGCAAGAGAGAGTCATTAGCCTCTCTCCGTGCTAAGGAAAATGACAGTTTGCAAAATTTTCCGATTGTAGGCCCTCATGATGGAGATCCAATCATTGGTCGTTTTAAGCAGGAGCCCAATGAATTATTTGTATAAAATACGCGATTTGTGGTCGTTTTTTTTCAGGTTCATAACGGTAATTTTTATTATTATGTTGAAGATGTTTGCATAGTTTGTGGATGTTAGGAGATGCTATCGAATTGTTTCAAACCCCCATTTGTTTACAAATTGATCATTGGCTCTTAAGACTTGTTACGCGAGACTGTCCTTCATCCGCAAGTTATTGGTATAAAATCGGTTATTACAGAAAGCTCTTCCTTAAACTTAAAACTTCCAAAAATCAAAAGCGTTGTTTTAATTACTTATAATGCAATATTATTCATCATATGGTTTTCAACATGTTCAAGACTTTTCCGCACTATTCAGAGCATTATTAACTCTCACATGATTAAATCTGAGAGAGAGAGGAGACAGCTCACTGACAGTTGACATGTTTTCTTGCCTTCTTTGATTTCTTTCTTTAATTAATTCTTGGGTTGTGCACAACGGTCAGATGAACTTATTTTGGTCAAAATCATATTCACTTCTTCTTGTTTACTATGAAAACAAAAAATGCATAGAAAAAACCAATAGTTCTTTTCCTACACTAAACTATATTTAGGTATTCAATTTTTTCTTTTTTTTTCTATCTGTATTAACGAGATTTTTAGCCCTGGGCTAGTTCATCTCGGGACCAACGGCTTTACTTCCCTTCCGAAGGAAGTCGTCACTACTAATATTTTTTAGTGGCTATCTCGGGGATGAGATTCGATCCCAGGTCCTCGGCAGGTATTCAATTATTTAATATGTGAAATCATCGAAAAACACCTGGAAATCTTATTCATATTTTCCTGAATTCTGACGCTCTGCCCTTTCAATGTGCGGTTTTCCAGTGACAGTTGGTGACAGGTTCCAGTGGATTTTGGGAGCTCCCGATCTAAGCCAGCTGTCTCCTCTCTCTCAGGTTTAAATGCAGCCGTAATAAAATCTCAATAAATCACCTAAGACAAAAATGCATTGAAATTGTTCCTCAAGTTGGAAAGTATTACATTTTTTGAAGAACATTATAACATATCAATTTATTAAGATCATTCTTACTTAAATCAGCATCTCAATGTACCTGCAACGAAAAAAGAGAAGAAAAAACTAAATATTAGATTCAATGTCAAATATAAATGTTGAATATTTTAAGAAATAATGGTTGTCAACTATCATAAACCATAGTTCAAGTACTTCCGGCATCATTATTGAAGGAAGGCGACTTCATTCAAGGCTGTAGAATTACAATCCGATTAATTATGCGACAGTTATGGTTTTAATGAAATATAATATTCATAAAGCGATCCGGAAGTTTTCCCTACTACAAATATTTGAATTTCATCTTCAACAATCGCACGACTTTCATCCTATGCTAACAGCGCCCCTTTGCTTAGTATTCCACTTGAAGTGGGTGCACCTTTACCCCGACTGAGTTAGCGCCATAAAATCGCCCAACTGCAGTGCATATTGCAAAATGCATTTTACCGTGAATAGTTCCACTACTGCAGGCAAGAACAAGAAAAAACGGAATCCCTTGCAATAATTATCACACCCCCAGTCGGTCAGGCAGAGCTGCCACGTTCAGTTAGTTAGTCAGTCAGTCAATAAAATTCTTTTGGTTCTGCCAAGAGCTAGAAGCAAGTGCATAATCATTATGCTTCGTTCGTTTCCATTTGGATGATTATTCCCGGCCCGGCATACCCCAGATTCAACAGCGCTGGACGGGATGACGCTCGCTTTCTTATATTAATTCAATTTTGGAGCCTTTCGATTCATTTCGAAGCTGCCTTAAATCCACCGCACATAAGTTTTTAATGTCCGGAGCAGAATCGTTCTTCAGGGAATCCGTGTGGCAGGCTTTTCCTGTGAAAGCGACTCGAATGGATCCCATGACGGCGGCGGCGGCGGCGGTGATGTCGCAGCCGTGTGGCCCAGTTGTCGAGTGATGTGGAACGGCGTCAATTCATTAAATTTTATGCTTCGGGTTTTTTTTCGGCACCGATGAACAGTGGGTAAGAACTGTCGAGCTGTTGTGCGCAGTCTTCACTTGTAATGGTTAATTATCCGATAATTTGATTTTCAAGTCATTTAGTTTTCAAATCATTTGATATTCAAACTATTCGAATTCTCTAATCATTTGTATTTCAAAAAAATTGTTTTTCAAAAAAATGGGTTTCAAAAAATATGTTTTCAAATTAATTGATTTCAGATTATTCGTTTTATAAATGATTTGAATCTCAAATTGGAATTCAAACTATTTGATTTTCCAATTATTTTGTTTATAAATTGTTTGATTTTCAAATAATTTGGTTTTCAAGTTGTTAATTTTTCAAAGTACTTGATTTTCAATTCATTTGATTTTCAAAATACATTGATTTTCAAATTAATTTATATTCAGATTAAAAGATTTTCAAATTATCTGATTTTTTTTATTTTCAAATATTTTGGTTTTCAAATTATTTGATTTTCAATTTTTTTTATTTGATGAGTCATTTCTTTTTTAATCTTTTCGTATCTTTTTATTTCCATTTCATTGATTTCACCTCAATTTCCATTCTCTTCGATTTGTCCAAGAGTTTGTTCATTGTGCCAGCCCAATTATTTTTCAATTTCCATATTTCCTTAACTTCTGTAAAATTTGCTTTAATTTGTGTTTTCAAATGAATGATTTTCAATTTTTGACCACCGAATCTGGGAAAATCAACCCAGATTGCGAACCATGAGTTGAGGCAGAAGTAATATCGTTGAAGCACTCCAAGCATAGTCTACTAAAAGTGTAGCATTAAAGAAAAATGTTCTGACGAATTGCTGGAGCTCCCCCATCCCCCTTCACCGATCACGGTTGACTGTCTTCTTTGGCGGCATTCATCGAGGAAGACGACGACGACGGTATGCACTCTCCTTTGTCAGAACGTGCGCCAGTGGTAGGTGCTCCAGTTTGGGATCCATGACGGAGGGCAGTAGGATGGATGCCAGGCCAAAGCAGACACACCGACCGACTGGGACAGGAAGTGGCAGGAGAATGCATGACACAAAATGTAAGAAAAAAGAAAGTTTCTCTTGGGTTTTTCTGCGAAACACACGGAACAGTGCGTCCTCCATGGCATCGCGGATGTGTCTGATCCTCATCGGAGAGGGGAATGGGGGATCAAGGGGAAGATTACACACGCCGATGCAGAACGAAAGACAATGGATATTGGACTCGGGCGTAGGGCTCTAGAACATAGGTTCCCAATCTTTTTGGATTCACGACCCACCACAGAAAAACAGTGAATTTTTTTTAAATCAGGTTATGGTGAGATGTTCATTTTTGAAATGCATTTCAAATTTGAACAGAAGTTTGAAATAATACATTTTTTTATTATCGACAATATTTTTTTTGAAAGATACATCGGCCAACCAAAAATTTTGTAAATTCATTCAATAATTTTCCATTTATAGTTAGTTCAAAGTTTATTGAATTCAAACCATTATTATATAGATGATTAATCACTCTTCAAATATTATATGCCTTATCTATGAAGTTTAATTTCTAGCAGAAAATTTCTGAATATGTCAAAAATGCTTAGAGCTTGTTTTTAAATATATCTATGAAACTGAGGCTTTCTATAAATAGTTGAAACTTAATGATTTTTTATTGTATTAGTTTATTGATGAATACTTGAAGCTTATTGTAAAAGTAGACACTAATTGTTGAACTGTTGGTTGAATTTGGTTAGAAACAAAAACGTAGGCAAAATATACGAATCAAAATTTTTTGCGACCCACAGTTTGGGAACCTACGCTCAAGAAAGTGATGGTTAACGAGAATGAAACGCTTTCTCGTCTCCGTCGTTTCGGTTTGTGGCCCTTTGAGTTCAGCAGTCTGCCCTGACTCAGGACTACGTGCGAAGATACCTTCCTTTAGTAAAAAAAAGTGGAAGGGTGCTTGCCGACATGACGACTTATGCAACAGACCAGATCAGAAAGCGATTCGAGCAAAGCAGTTGAGGTCTGAGTTGCGAATTGGACATCACCAACTACACCCGGATGTAGATTATGTATGGGAAAGCAGTACAAATTCTCCCATGGTTGTCCGGTTTCAATCATTGCACACGTTACGGGTTCTGGCTTATGTTTGCCGAGTGTAATTTCGGCGGTAATGAAGTTGGAACGAAGTTCGCTTTGCAGGACCGTTATTTTGGACCTGAGTTACAGTTATTCCAACATGAATGTTCATAGACGCAATCAGTGACCTGAATCGTTGAAATTTTTCCGGTTACTCTTCAACGAACTCCATATTAATCTAATTTCTCAATGAGAGTGCTTTCTATTCTTCTAAATTACCTCGTGGACCTTTTTTAAAGGAAATCTCGTGGATATTTTGAAGGAAATTCGTGGCGATTTCGAGAAAAATCTTGTGGAGATTTCGAGGAAATTTCATGTAGATTTCGAGGAAATCTTTCGGTAAATCTCGTGGAGATTTCGAGTGAAATCTCGTGGAGTTTTCGAGAGAAATCTCGTGGAGATTTCAAACGAAATCTCATGAAAAATTCGACGGAAATCTCGTGGAGATTTCGAGGGAAATCTCGTGGAGATTTCGAGTGAAATCTCGTGGAGATTTCGAGTGAAATCTCGAAGAGATTTCGAGTGAAATCTCGAGGAGATTTCGAGTGAAATCTCGTGGAGATTTAGAAGGAAATCTCGTGGAGATTTAGAGGGAAATCTCGTGGAGATTTTGATGAAAATCTCGTGGAGATTTCAAAGGAAATCTCGTGCAGATTTCGAAGAAAATCTCGTGTAGATTTCGAAGGAAATCTCGTGGAGATTTCGAAGGAAAACTCGTGGAGAATTCTAAGAGAATCTTGTGGAGATTTCAGAGAAAAAACTCGGGAAGATCACGAAGAAAATCTCGTAAGAATTTCGAGAGAAATCTCGTGAAGATTTCGAAGAAAATCTCGTGCAGATTTCGAGGGAAATCTCGTGGAGATTGCGAAGGGAATCTCGTGAAGATTTCGAGAGAAATCTCGTGGAGTTTTCGAGAGAAATCTCGTGAAGATTTTCGAGGGAAATCTTGTGGAGATTTCGATGGAATTCTCGTGGAGATTTCGAAGGAAATCTCATGAAAAATTCGAAGGAAATCTCATGAAAAATTCGACGGAAATCTCGTGGAGATTTCAAGAGAAATCTCGTGAAGATTTCGAGGGAAATCTCGTGGAGATTTCGAGTGAAATCTCGTGGAGATTTCGAGTGAAATCTCGTGGAGATTTCGAATGAAATCTCGTGGAGATTTCGAATGAAATCTCGTGGAGATTTTGAATGAAATCTCGTGGAGATTTCAAATGAAATCTCGTGGAGATTTCGAGGGAAATCTCGTGGAGATTTCGAATGAAATCTCGTGGAGTTTTCGAGGGAAACCTCGTGGGGATTTCAAAGGAAAATCTCGTGGAGATTTCGAGGGAAATCTCGTGGAGATTTAGAGGGAAATCTCGTGGAGATTTTGATGAAAATCTCGTGGAGATTTCAAAGGAAATCTCGTGCAGATTTCGAAGAAAATCTCGTGTAGATTTCGAAGGAAATCTCGTGGAGATTTCGAAGGAAAACTCGTGGAGAATTCTAAGAGAATCTTGTGGAGATTTCGGAGAAAAAACTCATCTTCCCGAAGAAAATCTCGTAAGAATTTCGAGAGAAATCTCGTGAAGATTTCGAAGAAAATCTCGTGCAGATTTCGAGGGAAATCTCGTGGAGATTGCGAAGGGAATCTCGTGAAGATTTCGAGAGAAATCTCGTGGAGTTTTCGAGAGAAATCTCGTGAAGATTTTCGAGGGAAATCTTGTGGAGATTTCGATGGAATTCTCGTGGAGATTTCGAAGGAAATCTCATGAAAAATTCGAAGGAAATCTCATGAAAAATTCGACGGAAATCTCGTGGAGATTTCAAGAGAAATCTCGTGAAGATTTCGAGGGAAATCTCGTGGAGATTTCGAGTGAAATCTCGTGAAGATTTCGAATGAAATCTCGTGGATATTTTGAATGAAATCTCGTGGATATTTCGAGGGAAATCTCGTGGAGATTTCGAATGAAATCTCGTGGAGATTTAGAAGGAAATCTCGTGGAGATTTCGAGGGAAATCTCGTGGAGATTTCGAGGGAAATCTCGTGGAGATTTCGAGGGAAATCTCATGGAGATTTCGAGGGAAATCTCGTGGAGATTTCGAAATGAAAAATTCGACGGAAATCTCGTGGTGATTTCGACGGAAATCTCGTGGAGATTTCAAGGGAAATCTCGTGAAGATTTCAAAGAAAATCTCGTGGAGATTTCAAGGGAAATTTTGTGGATATTTCGATGGAATTCTCGTGGAGATTCCGAAGAAAATCTCATGAAAAATTCGACGGAAATCTCGTGGAGATTTCAAGAGAAATCTCGTGAAGATTTCGAGGGAAATCTCGTGGAGATTTCGAGTGAAATCTCGTGGAGATTTCGAGTGAAATCTCGTGGAGATTTTGAATGAAATCTCGTGGAGATTTCAAATGAAATCTCGTGGAGATTTAGAGGGAAATCTCGTGGAGATTTCGAATGAAATCTCGTGGAGTTTTCGAGGGAAATCTCGTGGAGATTTCAAGGGAAATCTCGTGGAGATTTCGAGGGAAATCTCGTGGAGATTTCGAGGGAAATCTCGTGGAGATTTCGAGGGAAATCTCGTGGAGATTTCGAGGGAAATCTCGTGGAGATTTCGAGGGAAATCTCGTGGAGATTTCGAGGGAAATCTCGTGGAGATTTCAAGGGAAATCTCATGGAGATTTCGAGGGAAATATCATGGAGATTTCGAAATGAAAAATTCGACGGAAATCTCGTGGAGATTTCAAGGGAAATCTCGTGGAAATTTCAAGGGAAATCTCGTGAAAATTTCAAGGGAAATCTCGTGGAGATTTCGAGGGAAATCTCATGGAGATTTCGAGGGAAATCTCATGGAGATTTCGAGGGAAATCTCATGGAGATTTCGAGGGAAATCTCATGGAAATTTCGAGGGAAATCTCATGGAGATTTCGAGGGAAATCTCATGGAGATTTCGAGTGAAATCTTGTGAGATTTCGAGTGAAATTTCGTGGAGATTTCGAGTGAAATCTCGTGGAGATTTCGAGTGAAATCTCGTGGAGATTTCAAGTGAAATCTCGTGGAGATTTCAAGTGAAATCTTGTGGAGATTTCAAGTGAAATCTCGTGGAGATTTAGAAGGAAATCTCGTGCAGATTTCGAAGAAAATCTCGTGGAGATTTCAAAGGAAATCTCGTGGAGAATTCTAGGCGAATCTTGTGGAGATTTCGGGCCCAAAACTCGAGGAGAATTCAAAGCAAATCTCGGGCGATCACGAAGAAAATCTCGTGGAAAATTCTAGGGAACTCTTCAAAAGATTCCAAAGGAAATCTCGTGGAAATTTCGAAGGAAATCTCTTGGAGATTGCGAAAGAAATCTCTTGAAGATTTCGAGGGAAATCTCGTGGAGATTTTCGAGGGAAATTTCGTGGAGATTTAGAAGGAAATCTCGTGAAGATTTCGATGAAAATTTCATGGATATTTCGAGAAAAATCTCGTGGACATTTCGAGGGAAATCTTGTGGAGATTTCGAAGGAAATCTCGTGGAGATTTCAGAGGTAATCTCGTGAAGATTTCGAAGGAAATCTCGTGAAAGAAGGAAATTTCGTGGAGATTTCGATGGAAATTTCGTGGAGATTTCGAAGAAAATCTCGTGAAAATTTCGAAGGAAATCTCGTGAAGATTTCGAAGGAAATCTCGTGGAGATTTCGAATGAAATCTCTTGGAGATTTCGAAGGAAATATCGTGGAGATTCCGATGGAAATCTGAACGAGATTTCGAAGGAAATCTCGTGGCAATTTCGAAGGAAATCTCGTGGAGATTTCGGAAGAAATCTCGTGGAGATTTTGGAGGAAATCTCGTGGAGATTTTGGAGGAAATCTCGTGGAGATTTCGGAGAAAATCTTGTGGAGATTTCGGAGAAAATCTTGTGGAGATTTCGGGGGAAATCTCGTGGAGATTTTGGAGGAAATCTTGTGGAGTTTTCGAGGGAAATCTCGTAGAGATTTCGAAGGAAATCTCGAGGAGATTTCTAAGAAAATCTCTTGAAGATTTCAAAGGAAATCCTGTGAAAATTTCGAAGGAAATCTCGTGGAGATTTCGAAGGAAATTTCAAGGAGATTTCGAAGAAAATCTCTTGGAGATTTCGAAGGAAATCCTGTGAAAATTTCGAAGGAAATCTCGTGGAGATTTCGAAGGAAATCTCAAGGAGATTTCGATGGAATTCTCGTGGATGTTTCGAAGAAAATCTCGTGGAGTTTTCGAAGGAAATCTCGTGCAGATGTAAATTTAAATCTCGTTGAGATTTCGAACCAAATATCATGAAATTTTCGAAAAAAAATCTTAAAATCTTACAAAAATCTTAAGAAGATTTCGAAGCCAATATCAAAGAGACTCAAAATGAAATCTCAAGGAGATCTCGAAACTCAATAATATAGGGAAGAAAACTTCAAGGAGATCTGGAAGAAAATCTCAAGAGTCTTTCGATGCAAATCTCAAGAAGATATTGAAAAAAAAAATTTAAGGAGATTTTCAAGGAAATCTCCAAGAGATTCCGAAAGAAATCTCCACGAGATTCTGGAAAACTCTCCAAGAGATTCCAAAGATTTCCACGAGATTTCGATGAAAGTCTCCACGAGATTCCGAAGGAAATCTCCACAAGAGTCCGAAGCAAATATAAACGAGCGATATCCAACAAGATTGCGAAGAAAATCTGAACAGATTCCGTAAGAAATCTGAACGTGATTCCGAAGAAGCAAATGCCAATGAGATTGAGAAGAAAATCTCAATGATAGATGTAAATTCGAGAGATTTAATATAATAAGAGATTATAATGCAGAAAAAAATTAAAGAAAATTTCGGAAGCTGTACAACGAGAGATTTTGAACAAGGGATCACAAAACAGCCCTCAACGAAAAATCGAAGAAAGTTTTGGAAAATTGCAATGAAGACTATTAGAGACTTTAAAGTAAATTCTCGAGAGATTTTGGATTTGAAAATTCCAAGAAATTTTACTTGAGCCGTAACAGAAACCAGAAAGAGACCAAGGAACCAAGAAAAATCCTAAATTGTAAAAACGGATTTCTTAGAGAATTTGGCCAAATATCTCTCATTGGTTACTCCTTAGAATTTCATTAGGGATTCCTCGTGATACTACATCATGTATTGCTCTGTCTTCTTCATGATTTCTCCTGAAATTTAAATGTAGATCAGCTATTTGCTCAAACTTTCATTCCGGTATTACCCTTACGATTTTTTTTTCAAGAGTTCAAGAGATTCTTTTACGGACTTCCAAGATTTTCCTCCCATATTTGTTTTTTCAGAACACATTCAAAAATTGAGGCACTAATCGGTTTAAGAATACCTGATACAACTACCACATAGATTTCCTAAGAGATTCGTTCAAGAATCCTTCCAGTAATTTCTCAAGGAAGTTTTAGCCCTCCCAAAACTTATCCAACGATTTCCTTCTGGATTTTTGTTTAGACATTCTACCAACATTCAATCTACGAATATCATCAGACATAACAGGTGAGAACTTATGCTAGGGTCTTTGAAGGAATTTCTGAACCTGGCACAAATAATAACTGAAAAAATCCCAAAAGCAACCCTGTTTTTAGGATTTCTGGAAGAATCTCTTTTGAAGGACTCGAATGCACCCTTATGGTGTAAAGTGTCATTAATACACAAATAAAATAACAATTACGGATTGCATAATGGCTATAGCATTCTCTGGTGTAAAATTACTCAATGAACTTTTCAAAAATCTATGGAAAATAATATCAAAGAAATGTATGAGAGAACTCCGGAACGCTGGAGAAATCCCAACACAAATATTTGGAAGAAATTTGTGAAGAAACTTCATGAGGAATCCTTGTTCAAATTTATGCAGGAATTAATAGAGAAGTTCTTAATTGGTTTCGTGGAATAACCTCGAGGGGAACTCAAAGAGCAATTCCTCAAAAACAAATACTTGAACGAATGCCAAAATTGTCGAAAGAATTATTTAAAAAACGAAAAAGAACTCCTTGTAGAATTCTCCCCTGTAATAATTCCTGAACATTTTTTTCCATCCTCAAAACCGTTGTGGATTTTCCAGGAAAAGTTTCTGTAGAAATTACTAGAAGATATTCTTGAAAAATAACTGCAGAAAGTCCCACGACTACCCAGAAGAAACAAGCGTTCGCGTGCCGCGAAATCATCCACTTCTCCCAATCCCGGTTGTAAAACATTCTAATTCGCTAACAAAACCCATTTGAATAATTTCTATCATCAATCTACACCCCTTGATTAGCATATTAGCCATCCGCCCGTAGTAGTAAACAGTCAGTTTTCACTTTCTTCCCAGCACGAGCTCCCCCATCAGTAGTCACATGGTCGACCAATGCACTACAAATCACCGCAATGGGAGCTTCCATAGTTGTGCCCTCATCAAATTAGTTCCCTTCTCACTTAGTCTTAGGCAAGCAGAACACTATGGGCGATCAGGTGGACAAAAATCGAAAAAAATGACTTGTTCTGATAGGTTTGTCTTGATCATCATTCCATGATTATAGGCAACATCGATTGAGGCATTCTTCAAATATCAGAGCACAACCTTTTAGAATTATGATGATAGAGTTTGTCACAGTTAGAGTTTTAAGAAGAATGTAATTTGTTTTAATTTAAAAATCGATTTTTTAATCTTCCTGAAATTAAAAAAATGTAATGTTGCCTACTAAGTCCCCCAGAGTATAGGTCTCCAAGCGGATGTTAAAGTATCTACAAATGAGAACAAACCATAGTTTCAATTATTATTCAAATGTTCTTCGCTCTACTTTAAATTAATCATACTTTCTTCGATTTGGAAACAATATACTAAATTTGTACCACAAAACTCAACAATACGGCATAAGACTGAAAATAATATTTAAAGCTGCCAGACTAAAAAAAGGAAAACACCCCATAGTGCAGAAGCTTGATTCAATTGCATTCCGCATTTGAAATAACCGACCTGCTTCACGTCTATGTGAAGTAATAGTAAGCGCTTCCGTCGTGTCGTTTCTCCCCTTCCCCTCCCTCATCAACCAGAGGGAACCCCAACGCGCATTGCACAACTCGAACCTCTTCTTCGCCGTCATCGTCTTCACAACCATTCCCGCATCAAAACGGAATCGTAGAAAATAGTTTATTAGCAGCCATTTCCATTTCAAAGTGGTTTGACTACAACCAGCGAAGAAAGCACGAAAAACGAGTTGCTCTACGGCAATTAATAGTCATGCTCGAACCATTCCCGCTGGGAGCTCCACAAAGTGGCGAGCCTTGACTAGAGAGAGAGAGAGTGAGGAGCCGCTGAGGTAACCGCACAACTAAGGGCGCTGCCATAGTAAACGCGTCGAGCGACGCGTCCGCGTGTGCGAGCCCGCAAAGCAGAATATCAACAACAGGAAATCCTTTGATCGCATCGCGTTCGCGGACGCAGACGCGTTACTATGGCCTCACCGTAACACTGACTGGTTGAGTTCCTCCACCATAATAGAGGCACGCACTAATCTAGGCCAATGTCAAGGTTTCACGGCACAGCAGTGAGCAGCGTCTTTTTCGTCATTGACTTTCTAACTGGCTGCTAAGCGCTTTGCTTGCGCAACCAGCTAGCAGCACACATTCACCGAGTCGACTGGTTGAGCGCTGGATGGGCTTTCACGGTCTCCCCTAAAGTAATCGTAAGGGTATGTGATATTTCTAATGATTCCGTCAAATAGCGTTCGAAGAGAATGTTTCATTTATGTATAAATTTATGTTTTTCAATTAAAAATATTTCGCCGATATTTAACGGTGGCAAACGATACATTAACGAATTCCTAGTAATAAGAATGAATTCCCGACAATAATTAATTTCGAAACATCATAAGTAGTAGTAGTCCCTCGATTCCCAGGATGAATGTAAAATACAGCAAAACCATTTAATGCCAATATCCTATTTCAAAGAAGGCTTTACACTGCTTTTTAAGGATTTTAAAACCATTTGATAACTTATGAAAACATTTTAGAAGAATTCTTTGAGAATTCCTGGGTACGCCTTGAAAGCTCTTAGAATATCTCTTAAATAGGTATCCCATGGGAACCGCTTCAAAATCGCGTTGAATGACTTTATTGAACGCTTTTCAACTTTCTTGAATATTGCGCATTTGAATTGTCAAGTACTAGGCTCTTTCAACCCAATGAATTTTACTGGTGTAAGGTTTTGAAGTTTTCACGTACACGACGAAAACGTGTCAAAAGTCTGAATTGATACTGAAACTCCGAAAAGAAACCCCGTGCTTCGGTCTAGCGAATAGGGAATTCGATCTCCACAGAAGCACGTGGTTTATTTACGCAATTTCAATTTCAATTTGTACATTTGACAAGTGTTCGTCGTGTAAACTTCAAAACCTTACAACAATTTATCGATAAACTCTGTAATCCTTGAGTATCCCTAGAAAGCTAATTGGAATTACCCTGAGAACATCTAGGAACCTCTTGAGTACTCCTGGTAATGTTTTTGAAGCCCCTGGTAAACTTTGGAAATCCTATTGAGAACGCCTGCGGAACCCATTAAGAAGGCTTTTGGAACCCCAGGTTTTTTTCGGGAACTCTTGGGTACATTACTCAAAAGCTTCGATCTACGAAGTAGATTTCCCCGTTTTACGAATGAGTCCAGTTTACGAATAAATTCGCTCAACCAATTTCCGTGTTCAATTTTAGACAAAATGTTATGAGGTATGGGCTTATACAAGAAGCTTAATTCGTTCTCCAGAAAGCTCATGTAGTTCATAAACAGCATTTAAAATCAGACCATGTCGAAAATCCCATACTTCTTTCATAAGGTTCCGACGGGAAGTGTCAAGATTACGATGGATACACAGATTTTCCGTTATGAATCCTCAAAAATTTCGCACTAAGATTCCGCTGGACGTGTTTCAAATCGCCGAATTGCAACCACTAAAAGCTTTTAAATTCTGGTTAGGAATCCCCAAATTCAGCTAAGATTCTGCTAATTATGCTGAAGATGGTACTGAAAATTCTCAAAATATCCGTGACCTCAAGATCTCGCAAGGAATATTCATATACCACTAGAATTTGATTGGTAATTCCCTTTCATTATATTATATAGATAATATCTATTCACTTAGAATATTCGTTGTAATATTTATTTCAGTATGTTCATTCGGTCGAGAGCACTGACAAAACATTCCCAGGAAACCAGTAAGCACTTAGTAAAGCATTTATTAGCAGTATATGCGCCTTTACTGCAGGTCTTTAAATGCTAGCAAGCCGTGTGTGTACCAAAATGCAGGTTGTAGAAAGATATGCGGCTGCCTTTAGAAATTTCGTATCCAGCTGTCAAATATGATAACGTCTAGATCGTAACGGCTCACGTAGAACAGAATGAAAATTATCTTCTTTCTCTCTCTCATCCTCCCTTCATCTTTCGAACCTCTCCTCTCTTTCTCTTATTACAGTTTTTTGTCTTCGTCTCACATCACTGCTGTTCCTATTCTAACATGTTTTGATGATGATACTCGTCTTTTTGTCAATCCACTGGGATTGAAACCTTCGTCCCTATGCTTGTGAAGTGGTGATTGGTAATGCGCCTCGCTACAGGATGATCTATAGATGAAGGAATAATGTGCGTTGATGCTATGCAATACTTAAACTTTGTTTCTACGGGATTTCATCCCTGCTTTGCTAACATTTGAGATTTTACTTCTCATTTTTTTAACGAGACGAATATTAGCTTGGTATAGGTTTCTATTTCATATTTCTGATTTCAATAGGATGAAATATCGTAGTTCATCCAATACATAAACTCCGGAAAACGAACTTGTGATAGTTTTTTAGCGATATTTCTGTGTACGAAAAACTAAATGGCCTAGTTTATTAAAGATTGTGAAGTACAAAACAATTTATTTTAAAGATTTTTTAACAAATCTGTGGGATGAATCGATAAAAAACATTCGGTTATGTGGCGGATTTCTTAAAAAAATCGTGAATTAAATTCAGAACACTCTGAAAAAAAAAACCAAAATTTAAAAATAAGCAAAAAATAGTAACACAGGCTAAATTTGTGGCAGAATTTTTGTGATTTTAATTCTTCCAAACAAACACGACCTCTAGATTACAATGGATTATTGACGAACTTGAGACAACCGAAATAGATGCGTGTTGTACATAAGTAACTACACGGAAAAAAACGGGTTGCCGAATTCATGAACAAAAAGTCATGAATTCATTAAATTTTATGTTTCATGATATCATGACTAACAGTCATGAAATCGTAAGTATTATGCAAGAATTTGTATGCTTAAGGCCTTCATACAAATCTAACTGTCACTTTCTTCATCTTAGTCGACGCGTCTCATAGCGATCGGTGATTTTTTCTAGTGAAATTATAAAAATAAGTTTTCTTTTTGAAAAAGTTTAAATTGAAGACACTGCTCTTCGGAACCGTGCCATCGTATCGATGACATTCTTGGCGAGATTTCCGTAAGTTTCCACATTGTGTCACGACACAATCAATCTTCCGGAGCTGTTAGATGTTCCAAAATATACTTACAAGCCTTCATTCTGATTTTGTAGAACCGGGTAATGTTTGACTTTAAGTGAAGATTTCGCTTCACAATCTCGTCGGCGATTTTAACTGTTCGGATGTGATGCCTTCCCTATGTCCTATAGCAGAGCAGCTCACAAAAAGCCTTCGGCAGCCGGATGTTCCTGTTCACTTTCCACATTTACAGTTTTGTTAAGGAGTGTTCCATTACTCATGCAATCCACCAGCATTTTGTGAGCCCAGGGACCATTTGTTAAATCAATTGATGTTCGAAACAATATTTTGCGTACAAACCTAACCACTGAATGTTAGCGTTCCTGCTAAAGATTTGGCACTCGTTAGGTTGACAATTGTGGAATGTGTTCGCGGTTTATTACGAAACTACCGGCACAAAAGTCGCAACGATTTTAATTTTCATTTCATTTGTTTACCAACAGCAAATATAAACTGGGATCTAAATTGACGTATAATGTTCCGTTTTCATGAAATGAGTTCATGATTCAGGGATCCTGTTTCATGATTTCATGACTCAACTTGTCACTTTTCAGCACCAAAATCGGAATCATAAATGACAGCTATCTAAATACATGAATAGTGCTTATGTTTTCATGACCTGTGTTCATGATAACAGATCTTGCTTCATGATTTCATGACCGAAATTGCCACTTTTTGTATCAAAAATAGGAATCATAAATGACAGATGACTAAATCCATGAATAGTGCTTATGTTTCCATGAATTTTATTCATGGTTCCAGCATACATGCTTCATGATTTAAGCATTCCAGCTGACATTTTTCTTCGCTTTAAATTGAAAACGTAACGTACAGCCGGCGTTACGGTAAAATGCTTCATGATTTCATGACTTTTGGTCATGGTGTATTTTCATAACATGAAAACACACTTTCCTCCCGAAATCATGACTCATTCTCCTTATTTCGAGTGCCGCATTTTTACCCGTGTATAAAATGATTTAATGCGTACATCTCAACTGAACGTTCCAACGAATAAATGATTGAAACAACTCAGTGACGACTCGTAACCTCACATTTTGACTGTCCTACGACTCTGATGATTAATTTGCATACTTAGATTATAAAGCAAACAGTAACAAATGAAATTGCATATTTGTTGCTGAAATTCATGAATTGGCTAATTATTATTGTACAACAATGTTCAAGCAGTTATTACAAAAGCGTGCAATGCATAGCTTATTGGTTGGACTTTATAATGCAATTTCTTAAATGATTCCTAGCAAAATCAGGGCTAACATTCAAATTCCAGGACGACAAACTCTTTAGTTTAAACATGCTTTCTGAAATAACTTCATCAAAACTCCTCTAGAAGAATACCCAGAGGCAATTTGGAATAACAACCAAATTATTCTAAATTGTCTCTGGCTAATCTTCTAGAGAAGTTTTTATGAAGTTCTTTCAGAAAACACGTTTGAGAAACCTTGTATAGTCGCAGACTACTGCAGAAAATTCATTAGTAATTTGTTCAGCAGGTCTGTCATATATTGGTCCTGGTTTCATCGAAGTTTATTAAAATATGTTGGCCAGAAAATTCAGCTTAAGGTCATTTTCTAAGTTTTGGCAGAATCGCTTTCAAAACTTTTACTAGAAAAAAAAAATACATCTTCTGTTGTGAATGCCAGGAATCCTTATTTTTCTTGACACTTTGTTTTCCAGATCACACTTTATTTGTCTTTATAATAACAAAAAAAGGTAACCCAGCCTTAAATGATATTATCATCGGATCACAAAAATAGTGACTCTTGTGACTTTTTGTTAGAAATAGTGGCTTTTTAATGATCAGGTCGAAAAAGTAACCAAGTCCCTGAAAAGTGACTAGCTACCAGCCCTGTGTTTTGCATGAGCGTGACACTCATGTACGCCACTGGCATACCCTTCCCTGTCATTCAGAAGAATCGTACAAACTGGACAGAAACTTACGTATTTATTCTTGCTTTCATTTATAATTTAGATAAGCACTATAAAACTAGGAAACAAAAGAAAAGTAGATTGAATTTATAACACTTATTTATATCAAACCTTTTTGCCCTTCTTTTATTTCGAAGCAACTAAATTAATTTTGATGATTCTCGCTGCTTGAATTTGTGTAAACAAACACATATATCATATAAAATGTGAATTATTACTTATTGGCGATCAAAAGTGAGGAAAGGTTGTGATTTTTTTTTTATTTTTATTTGTCACTGTCTCGAGTTATTGTAATCCCACATACTGTTTCTTAATCTAAATCCTAAATCCTATTCTTAAAAACATACTTAGACACATTAAAATCGGACACTTGGACAGCGGATTGTTGAATCCTTAAGACGTTCTATGCCGCCTGATGAGTAGCAAGTCCCGTTCTCGCAAATGGCGATTGGGCGCGTAGAATGGAACATTGTCGAGAAGCGATGAACAATCTAAATTCCCCTTTAAAAGGTCGAATACGAAAAGTCGCTGTAAATTGTTGCGTCTGGAAATTGAAATGGATCTTTGCCTTAAATTGCAAAAATCTTGTCAGTTAAACGATTGTGGTAATTTTTCTTCCAAAGTTATCACTAGACATTTTGATTAAGATGCACTAATCCTTATTTTAGAAGAGCGCCATCTACGCATTTTAGCTTTGCGTTAGATCACCAATAGTGTCATTTCTACTATTTCGTTGTTGATTCATTATCTACGATAGCGTTCTGTTTTCATGATTTTTTTTAAAAATCAGGAAAGGGTGCTCTGTTGACTAGCAAGAAAGATGTTAGTTTGGTAGCTTACAAAAATATACGCCCCTCGTAGTAATTTCGTGGTACACGATCAAAACATCTTCCGAACACTTAAGGCCAACAGTGACTTTAAATGGACATGAAAGACATGATTTAGCAGATATTTGAGAAAATTTAATATCTTCGTAAAACTTAACTGTTAGCTTAGGTGTGCCGATATCAATTTGATTAAATCAAGTATTAAGGGTATTCACTTAAGAGCGTAAATCACTGCGTAAGTCATGCTAAACTGGTCATATGAAATGTTTCGTGAACCTGCGTAAATAATCAATGAAACCCTTCAGCATGTTAAAAATCAATCGAAGTATGCTTTGGTAATGTCAGTGTGTCACTATGGGAATTCCAAACAAATACAAATATTTTGTTACGGAAAAAACTGAAAACCCAATGTTTTACCTTTCTACTGCAGGAAATTGTAAAGAATAGAGATTAAAATAGAAGATTCTGAGCAAACTTAAGTGTACACTTGGAAATAAAATCACATGTTGGCCATTCTACGTCTACGTAGTTTCCGTTTACGTTGGTCTCGTGTCTAGTGAAGGTTGAACCGGGTACTTACACTGGGTACATGGCTCGTTGTAGCATGTGAGATAGAAATTGCACCTATTTGGCTTTGTCATATAGGTCCCATTAGTGTTCCCATCTTCACATATTCCCATACCATTACTCTCCCAAATCATGCACATATGAAGTTCATGGACATTTCCGTTTACACGATACAATAAAAAATATCCTGAATGACCACAAACAGTGCACTGGCTCTCATTTATTGCTGTTTCTTAAGTTGGATTCAGATTATTTGAACGAATAATGAATACATAAACATCAGTTCTTAAAAATTATCCTCCTGCGATAAAATACAATTTTGAGTTCAAACAACAAACCTTGGACGACTGTTTGACGTTTATAATGGATGACTAGATAATATTTCTTTGATTTGACATTCTATTGAAGCAGACGAGGAATATTTCATTTGAAATGTTTCATTGCTAAAGTTACGCAGGATTTCATTTTACGCAAGTTTAAGTGAATACCCCTATTGTTTTTACCTTAAAGTATGCAACAACATTTTGATTCAAGTGCCGAACACTGTGTTTATTATGTTTCATATTCCGAACACCTTGATTAAATTTCGAACAATAAGAATAAATTGTATTCAAATGAATAATTTTACATATTAATTTATCTGAGCTAGTTTTACTGACTCGAATTAGAGAATCCCAACAATTCCCAATGCATAAAATAGATTAAAATACGTTAAAATTGAGTTCCAAATGACTGCGAAACATTTCAACCGAATCGCCATATAAAAACCGAGTGTTCGGAATATGAGTCTGTTCGGAATTTGAGAGAAAACGGTATTAGGAATACCTTTTAGTTTCGTATCGACATGAAAAAGTTGCTTATCGTATACCCTTAAGCAATGACAGCAACGCAAGGCGCGCATACCTTCTATGCTGTAAGAGCCTAGCTTAGGTACCCGCATGCCGCCGCACTGTTCCCCTCGCGTTCCCGGCTTAGAAAACTGGAAGCTTTCACGGTGCCGGCGCGCCCTTCGTCCGTCGTCGTCATGACTCGACTACTGGTGGGAACAACCAGTTTCAAAAAGTGCACGCTTCTGAGTTTCAACGATCAACGATCAAGGAGACGCTGGCTATTCACTCAGCCCAGATGAGCGAGTGAGCGATTGGGTGAGCGCTTGCGAGATGCTTTCTCGCCGTCCTTCATTTCACTGCTTTCGCCGGTTGGTTGAGGCCTAGTGAGAGTCAGGTGAGGCAAGACCCGGCCTATGGCTGACGCCATAGGTAATGTTGAGCGCAGCATACTCTTCTTCCGTTTTTTGATGCGCTGGTTTGTGGGTTACCGGGAAATTGTGGGCGGAAAATTACCCACGAGTTTCGCGATGTTGCGTTTCGATGGCTGAGTTTGAGATGGCTCATGCAAACCGGTTCGTCGTCGGTGCACCGCGCCGGCGGGAGTTGGATGTCGACTCTCTACCTTGCTTGGCGGGCATGACGGCGCGTAATTTTCACTTTCTTCGTGCGTGCACGCGGTGGTTTATGCAATCCGGCGGTAATTATACAATTTGCCCCGATCATATTTTCAAGGTTTGCTACTCTTTTGCGTTTGCTTCGCATTGAACGAATTGTTAATAAAGGAATGAGCGTGGATAATCTATTGACTGTTTAACAAGAAACTTGTGACGATCGACGCGTCTCCATGATTCATGCGGTGGCGAGTATAAGAACTAAGTTAGAGGTGATGTTTTCGCATTTTTGAAGAAAACATCGCCTCCAAACACTAGCAATTTTGCGGTGGGATGATGAAGTTTGATCACGAATAGTTAACCTCCTGTTAAATATTCTTATTAAAAAAAACTGGAAATCACTAAATTCAAAGTAAGTATCAATTTGCCAATTGACTTAACTTTTGACTAAAATCAGACAAGTCAATACCTAATTTCCCCTCAAATGATTTAATTTAATTTCCATATAAACTGCATCATCTTTGGGTCACCTTTAAATCACCTCCGAAAATGCCTAAAATTTCACATAACACTATTTTTATCGTGAGGGTAGTAAGGGAGATGGGGTTTTCAAACTTTACTGAATTTTAAATCTCCCTAATGTACATTTCCAGTTTCAGTTTCAGTACAATTCTAATCGAAACTTTCTCACCCAATCAATTTGTTCAATTATTTGCAATTAATCATTTCCATTCCGACAACCGCTTCAAACCTCCCATCGATCCTACGCAAGCGCAAGCCTCTTCAATTACCAATTACTCAACACCGCACCGAAGTAATGCCGGTTTGCGTGTTTCCACTTCCACCATATTTCTAAACAAAACCGATCGGACAAGTAAGCGGCTGGCTTGCATAACGCAGTAAAAACACTAGACTCAAGGTCGAATCGCGCAACAGCATAACAACCTGAACCGAACGAGCGAGCTGCAACATAATTGCAAACTAGCTTTTTTTTCCCTCTATCGCATTTTCTCCTGCAGCCCGAACCTCGCTGGCTGTGGTGGAGCTGGTCGTGGTCACGATCAAATGCCTCACCCCTCGGCGTTGGAACCCCACAAAGTGGCGCAGGCAAACTGGTTGAAAGTGAAAGAGAGTGTAGACATCAGCAGACCCAGCCAGCGCCAGCAGTGACTGAGGGTGAATGGGAAAACTCCGGGCGAATTCTGCAAGCTCTGCAACATTGAACCATGGCAATAGACGACGACCGGCGAAGATAATGTGGAGTTAGGAGAAATGGAAGAAAATAAAACCGGTCCGCACCGTATTACTGCACAATAGGGCGATTCGCATTTAAAAAAAAGTTTCAAAGCTCTATCCCCTTTCCTTATGATATAAATAGAACTCCTAGAAATTTTAAGCTATTTTAGTGAAAGTTTGAAGATGGCTCAGAGACGTTAATGGTTTATGAAAAGATATATGAAAAAAACTAAAATAATACTTCAAACACTGGTAAAACTATCACAGTGTAGTAGATGCTAGTATAAACTATCGAACCTTATTTCTCAAGCTTTTTTGAAGAAAGAAGCTGAAGAAACATATTTATTTTGTTTGAGGTTTGCAGAACTTTTCAGGATTATATTCTCACATCGAGTTCAATTAGAGCAAACAAATTTATGAACAGCACTCCGTCGGATAGAACTGCTCTATTCAGTGACTTTATTTATTCCGGTTTGACGAATGAATGAATGATTTTTTTTTTATTAGAGAGACTTTCAGCCCTTGGCTGGTTCGTCTCTCCACTTTTTGACGAATGATTTTTCACTTTAACATGATAAATTTGTACTAAGACAGCAGTATTAACGTATTCGGAATACTTTTCAAAACTTCTCCACACAAATTTCTATATAAACCTACTCCGTCTTTGGATCATCTTAAATTCACCACGGAAAATGTTGAAAATTGCACAGAACACTATTTTTTTTTATCCTAGAAGAGATTGGACTTTCAACCTATTTTATAATTTGATCCGCCCTACTCCACAATCCATTCGATTCTCCTCTAAATGCAAAACAATCTGCAATTCCCAGCAGCAATGGGAGCAAGTTCACCGCCGATGCTGCCAATGTCACACCACGAGCAAGGGGACTCAGCACTGGACCAGTATCTACGGTTATCTCTGGCTAATACCAGAAGTGGGGTGTGAACGATGGCAAGGCTTGGTTCGAACGATTCGTATGGGTAAAATTGATGCACAGGGTTGTTACGGGGTATCCAACATAGTATTCATGACATATCAATTTATTATTCGTTAATTTAATCTGCACCGAATCCGTGAAGACCATCTTTAACTAAGTTCATTTACTTTACTGGCAGGAAATAGTTATCACTCTGTACATTTTTATTCTGTATTGATTTATCAATTTGCCTCAACGATTGAACATTAAATTGACTTTGTAATAAATTTGATAGCTTTAAATGTTTGTTTGAACTGCTGTCAGTCAACTATTGGAAATTGTTCTCTATTAAATTTACTGCTGTGAATCGCCAAACCTAAAAGACATTTGAGAGCATCATCAAAGATTATATTAAGTACCACGGTGCATTTGCCAAAGCTTCTCGGAGCACCAATGCGGAGCACCGTTGAAAGCAGTTGTGCACTTTTTTGACAAATTACTTACATTTATGGGGCTGGTAGCGAAAGAGCATCTGAATACTAAGAACTTTAGATACCTCATACATTAGACCGAACAGGAATTCAAAAGAAACTTAAGAAAAACTTCGCTAAGTAATAACTTATGTATTTCATTATTTTCTCCAGAAATGCCATCAGACATTAGCTCAGTAGTTTTCCCTATTTTCTTTCAGTATTCATTCATTTAATATTTAACGGATTTCTCAAGGTGTTCCTACAAGATTTTAGTTTCGAAACCTACAAGAAATCAAACTATAATTTCTCTCAGGTTATTTCCAGAAATTATCTCTAGGATTTTTTTCAGAGATTCCATCTAGAATATCTGAAAAAAGTCCAAACATTACTCTAGAGCAGTGATTCCCAAAGTAGGCGAATTCGCCCCCCTGGGGGCGATTTTCAGGTCCAGAGGGGCGAAAATTTGTAAGACTGAATTTGGGGGGCGGAAGTGATAGAAAGCTGGCGAAAGTGGGAGTAATTGAGATTCAGAGTTTGTAAGAAACACTCATATTTTAATTAAATAAAAACATCAGAGGAATAACACCTAACTATTTCATCTGTTCTTTACCTCCAAACGCCCCTATCATAATTTAGTCTAATTTGACGATTGTCATTGAGATCTGAATGGTTTTTGTCAAAAACAATATTGAATGCATTTAGGAAGTGTTAAGCAGAATATACAAAATGCTTAAGTTTGGGGTGCTGTATCTCAGCTTCGGGTAGTCCGAATTGACTGAAATTTGGATGACGAACTACAAATAACTTGAAGTTTTGCCCGTAAAGGAATTATTACATTGTAGTCATTTTCCATAGAGTTTCAGAGGGTTGTTCAAAGACAAAAGTAAGTAACCGAGGGACTTTTTTATTTAATTCGAAAACAGTAAGCTGTGTGTTGTTGATCTGTTTCACAAAGTTGTTCAATTTCAGAAGTTACACAAATCTGCAGAACACACCAACTTCCCAAGACTTAGCGTTTTCGAATTAAATTAAAAAGTCTCTCGGTTACTTACTTTTGTCTTTGAACAACCCTCTGAAACTGAATGGAAAATGACTGCAATGTAATCATTCCTTTGCAGGCAAAATTTCAAGTTATTTGTAGTTCGTCATCCAAATTTCAGCCAATTCGGACTACCAGAAGCTTAGATACAGCACCCCAAACTTGAGCATTTTGTATGGAAAACAGCATTTGGTTACTAACTTATGTCACTGGCTGTATGTGAAATTTTTTGACGTTTTATGAAATTTATTTTCAAGTCCAAAGTAAAGCTTGATGACTTTTTGTCAGGGGATCTTTTGAATAAGGTAGCTTAAGTTTCTATTATTTCTAATGCATTTGGTAAACTATTTATTTAGATTTTTTGTTGATACGCTTACTAACCAGTATTTTAGTACAAATCATTTTATAAACAAATTTATGTGAATTTAGTGGAATAATTTGGGTTCCAATGATAAAATCACTGAATGCCATAAACGTAAATCACCCTATTTAAAAATAGGCCTAAGCGAATTGAAGTTGCATGAATCAAAGCTTAAAAAATCATTTGAAAGTTATATTTCAGTGAAAGAAGAGTTGAAAATAGTCTGGGCTTAATGATATTTTTTATATTTTGTATTTTGTATATAGATTGGACTGTTTCCATAACAGCCGAAAACGTATCACCCAAAATTTCGTAAATTTATTACAACAGTTCAAGAAACATTAAAAAAGAAAACAAAAAAAGCAATAAGTGAGCCAAAAATTTTCCGATGATCGCACATTAGTCAGGAGTATAGATTTGTTGATACAAAAGTAGTTGATGCATATGATAAATATTGTATGACTCTTTTATGGATATACAAGTAGAATACACTCTTTGTGGGGTATTTTTATTAAAGCATTATGATTGACTGCTACACCATATAAGTTTGACTAATTTTCGGTATACTTGTGATGAGATATTGATCAATACTTCAACGTTAGTTCAACGCTTAATACAAATGTTCAAATTTCATATCAGGGGGGCGATTCCAAA
This sequence comes from Aedes aegypti, assembly GCF_002204515.2. Classification (NCBI taxonomy): domain Eukaryota; kingdom Metazoa; phylum Arthropoda; class Insecta; order Diptera; family Culicidae; genus Aedes; species Aedes aegypti. The sequence goes on along the minus strand of NC_035108.1, from coordinate 119,508,323 downwards.
AAAAAAATTGGTCTCAAGGGGGCGAAAGTCAAAAAAGTTTGGGAAACACTGCTCTAGAGATTCTTCCAGATGTTTATCCAGGTAGTTTTAGATCAATTTTCTAGTATTTTTTTCTTGGAATTTGTTAACAATTCATTCAGTGTGTCTTCCAGGAATTTTCTACAGTATTTTTTTGGAAGTCCGCTTGGAATCTGTCCATGGAGTATTTTTTGCCGAAATGGTTGGAATAATTCCTTAAAAAAAAAGAGCTGAAGCATATTGTAAAATTTCATCAAAAATTCTGGAGAAAACTTTGTGGGATCTTCAGTAGGGATGTCTTCAAAAATCTCTGAAAGATTTTCTGGAGCAACAGCTGGAAAAATCACTATAAGAATTATTCGAAAACTTCCCGGAGGAAATCATAAGAAAACTTTCAGAACATCCCCTGCCAAAAATTCAAAAAAAAAAAAAAATCAAGCATACCTTGTAATATAGATAGAGACATTTTTGGAAGGATACCAGCAAGAATTTCTGTAGATTCAGGAACTCATTCAAGGATTCCTCCAAAAATCCCTCTATAGATAATTTTTTGAAGAATCCTTGAATAAGTTCCTGAATGTATTTTTAAAGAATTTGCTGGTAAAATCATTGAAAGATTTTTAGAGATCCTTCTAGAAGGTGATTTTCAGGTGAATTTTCCAGTATTTTTTCTTGGAGTTAACAATTCATCCAGTGTGTCTCCCAGGAATTTTCTTCAGTAGTTCCTCAACAGTCCTCTTGGAATCTGTTCATGGAACATTTTTTGCCGAAATTGTTGTAATAATTCGTGAAAAAACGGAAAGTGTTTCTTAAGCCAATTATCGCATTGTACGTCGAAAAAGTGTTCATAACTCGCCCACGCAGGAGCAAGCGACGCGATCAATAGATCAAACACTACTAACGATCCGCGGTGCTTTTTCATTTAACTACGCGAACAACGCGCGACATGTTTGATCCAAACACAACTACTCAATTCATCTACGTAGATTTCACTTGAGAAACTATTCAAAATATTTCGAAAGAGACGAGTAATTTCTGGATGAAATTCGAGAGAAATGTTTGGATGCACTTCATGAGAAATTTCTAGATTGATTTATAAAGAAATCCGGGAAAATCTTAACAATTTCTTGGAGAAATTTCATGAGTGTTCGTGAAGTAATTATTGAAGGAAATACTTTCAAAACTGCTGGTAAACTGGTGAACAATTTCGAAGAAACTAAAAACTAGATTCTAAAAATAAAACCCTCAACCAATTTTTTCAGAAATTCTGGACAAAAACCTTGTGGGTTCTTTTGGAGGGATGCCTTTGAAAATCATCAAAAGATTTTCAGAAGTAACAGCTGGAAAAATCACCACAAGAATTATTCGAAATATCCCCGCAGGAAATTATAATGCAATTTTCAGAACAAATCCTGACGAAATTACTGAAGATAACATCATTGTGCGGATGAAAGGTTCTAGAAGAAATCATTCAAGCATACCTAGTGAAATAAGAGGATTTTTTGAAAGGATACCTGCAAGAATTTCTGGAGAAATCTATAGAAGAATTTTTGAAAAATCTTTGGATGAGTTCCTGCATGTGTTTTTAAATAATTTACTGGTATAATCATTGGAAGAATTTCTGTAGCTCTTGTTCTAAGAATCAACGAAGAACCTGTAGAGGATACACGTTGTGTTTTTAAAAAATCTCTTGATCATTAAGCATTTACACCAGAAATCACTGCAAAGATTATTAAAGTGCTAAGATTCTTCTTCTTCTTCTTCAGAAAAAAAAATGAAATTTTTAATCTAGATGTATCGGATGTGTATATATCTTTAAGATTTTAATCAACAGTTTTGATTAACGAAAAAAATCTGCAGTCTGTTGCAAATGCACAAAAATCAGTGAAGACCGTAATCTTCTGCAATTAGTAGTAACAACCCTGTTGATTCGAGAAGATTCCCTTCTCCTTGAGGGAGTCGATTGAGGAGAATTGCATTTTTATTTTCCCGTTTCGCTTCATGTGCGGTGCCGGATTCCACGTGTGTGGGGAAATGTAAGGAATGTTCCCATTTGCAAGGTTCTCCGAAAAAAATGGAACTCGGTGCCCTTGATAGCTGAGCACTCTATTGGTGGCTATTGGTGCGTTATGCAGGTCGTAGGGTTTTATAGAATCGGATTATTGTGAATTCGATTGGCTGTTAGGGAGTGCATCAAAGCCATGGAACGATACAATGCGTGGTAATAATCTTCTTCGAATTGTGTGATTTTATTTAAATCCTGTAGAGAACGTTATCGTCCTTTCTTCGGTCAGCAGGCTTTAGAAATGCATTCAGATTTCAAATATGTACTTTATTATATTTATAATGGTTTACACAACGTAATCCGCATAAATGTCCTATATGCATCATAAGTAACAAAAATCAGTATTTCGCTATATACTCTATTCAAAAGATAGTTTCGAAAACATGTTTTTGAAAACAAAACATCATATTTGTAGCACTTAACTTCTAAATATGACATGAGCTGAGAACAATATTTTTGTCCGCCAGTCTACAAGGAAACTGCCCATAGTAGTGTTTCGGAACCTCGAAGCATTCTCGTTCATACCAGGAATTGCAGAATTCGTTCTCAATTGATTTCGATCCTCGATCAAAGCAAGCGAAGAAAAACATCGCAACTGTATCGGTCCATGATCGGCGATGTTTCGCAAGTTGTAACAAGCTTGATAAATGGCAGCAGCGTAGGAGCGCCGCAAAGATAAAGTGATGATAAAATCCATTTCTTTCGCTTATTTACTATTGAAGGTAGGTGTTTTACTTTACTGGCATGATAAACAATATCAGAACATGATAGTGCTCCCCAGGTTTAGAGCTTGTTTAGATGGGTATTATCATGCACTGTTATCTCCCCGATCTAATCAGAGTTGTAGCAGTAGACGATAAACAGACTCTAACGATGTGTTGCAGATCATGATTGTTACAGAGGGCGATGAGTGCGAGATACTCCCAATTTACTCAGAATTCAGCCCTCGGTTCACACTAGACCGAATTTTACACGAATCAGTCTTAATTTTGCACACAAAGTCTAGTAAATTTACATGGTTTGTGCTTTGAGATTTACATATCAGAAAACATTATTTTTTTCTAAGTTCGTAGAGAATGAACCATTTTGTCTTCATATAAATGTTAGTCCACTTACGTATAAACGAATTCGAATCAATCTGTTGCATACCTGTAATGAAGAGAACGAAAAGAGAATTAGAATGATTGTTTGTCAATTATCGATAAAAAATATTAAAAAGATTAAATTGGAATCAACAGTTTCCCCATTAACCCTTCAGTTGTCGCGCGATTTTTGTAACGCGAGTAGTTGCGCGTTGTATTTTGCACAACACCCTTGGTTTTTCATTTTGAACATGAAATACCTTGCGATCTAGATTAAATGTAGAAAAACCATCTTCGACAAAGTTAGAGTAGATCAAAGACTGACAAGCGGTGATTATTCAGATTCGGAATTCCATCACCAGGCAGTGCTAGTGTGCATGAAAGTTTTGTTTTGCAAATTTCTCAGGAGCCTGACCACTTAGAAGGATGGCGCCTTCAACAAAGTTGTTCAGTTGCTCAAGAGCTTTCATTATTTGAGCCAAGAAATTTGAGATTTTGTCACTAGGCGGCACCACCGAGCATGAAACTTTTGTTTCGCGGATATCTTTGGATCCTCAAACCTTAGAAGGATGCCGCCTTCGGCAAAAATGTTCAACCAAGGGCTATTATAATTTTCATTAGATTAAATACTACGAAAATATTATGAACATGATTCTACTGACTATTTTTTTTATTTTTAACGATACAATATTTCAGAGATGAAATTAAATAACTTGAGCTTGTAAACAAATTAACTGGAAAATCCTTTACTATAACCAGAGGCAAACATCTTCTATAATAAACATTGGTAATAGGGAAATTTAGGGGCCTTCCTTAGCCGAGTGGTTAGAGTCCGCGGCTACAAAGCAAAGCCATGCTGAATGTGTCTGGGTTCAATTCCCGGTCGGTCCAGGATCTTTTCGTAATGGAAATTTCCTTGACTTCCCTGGGCATAAAGTATCTTCGTACCTGCCACACGATATACGAATGCGAAAATGGCCACTTTGGCATACACACTCAATCTGTTCGGTAAAAATAACTGGGTTTTGGAACTACCGAAAAAGTCAGTAAACAAAAAAAAAATTAAAAAATCGAAAAACAGAGATTTTTTACTGAAATTTTGCAGAGGGCTTTCTTTTTATATCATATATCGATAAAAAATAAAACATGGTGAAATTTGCTTTTCAATTACGCGAGGCGACAGTTTTCATTTTACTGACTTTTTCGGTAGTTCCAGAACCCAGTAAAATTTTACCGACCCCAGTAATTTAATCTAAGTGTGTAGAAAGCTCTCAGTTAATAACTGTGGAAGTGCTCATAAGAACACTAACCTGAGACGCAGGCTCTGTACCAGTGGGGACGTTAATGCCAAGAAGAAGAAGAATAGGGAAATTTATCCCACACATAGAAAATTTAAGAATGTCGTACTATCGTATTACATAGTTTTTGAACATATTTGAAGTAAAGTCTCTCTCTTTCTTACTCGATATTGAAAAGAGCAGAGAAAGTATTGAGATAGAGAGCATATAGGGGAATTCGGGGCAGAATGACACTCGGACGAAATGTACACCCCTTTGATCTCCGAAAATAAACATGTTTCATTAAAATTTCATTCACTGCACTGTTGCACTGTATAAAAGTTTATTTTTTGCTTCAGTTGTACTTTGGAATTTGAGTTTAGGCTTTTCTCATATTCAAAATGAAACATAAACAAGGTGGTGAAAGAATCTAATATTTTGAACAAAGTTACTATCGCAGAGAAGTTTTTTTTCTTACTACAGTGATCCCTCCATGAGTCGATGTTCCATTACTCGATATCGACTCATGGAAACCATACTAAATTCAAAAAATCATGGTTACTGTGATGGTCCCCTCAAACAGCTCTTCATAGAATATATGTTCCATGACTCGATATTTCCATGAGTCGATGGTCCCTTCAATATCGACTCATGGAGGTTTGACTGTAGAATGAATTTTGAGGTGTTCTGGTAAATATTGGTATTTTTTACTTTCATCAATAAAATTATGATAACTAAATTCCTGAAATGTTTTCTTTTTACCCCGAAAACTTTTTACCGGCTTTGTTTTCGACTCAATTTTCTGACGTTTGATATATTTTTTATCATTATAATTAAAAGTAACACGTAGTTCTACGTGGTTCTAATATTACGCTTGAAAACAATCCGACGGTAACAATAAAATTTTACCATTTAAAGCAAATACTTATTGATTAATGTGTCCGTTATGCCCTTAATCTCCCTATATTCCATTTTTTAAATTTTCTTAATTTTGATAAAAAAAAATCATTGTAAAAAAGTTTAAACTTCAAAATTTCAACACATTTACGCTTTTCGTGAACCTTAATTGAACGACAGTACCGATACGATTTTGTCTGCCTCAATTTACGAAAAACTTTTTCTGGCCAACTTTTCATGATCGAATTTTCTCTAAATCTATTTTAATCCTGTTCAAGCTACTTTGAAAGATTCTACCCCATTACCCCGAATGCTGTCACGCTGAATTTCATATCCCCGAATTGCATTGAATACCCTGAATTCCATTATTACAGGTTAATGTCATTCGATGTAATTTTACATTTAGGGTAACGACATTCGGAGTTATGGTACATTAGGGGTGATGACATTTGGGCAAATGGAGTAGAATCTTGAAAGTTGGAGTATTTGCTGTAATCAGAGTGCTTGGAAAGTTTAGGATATTTCTCACGTTAATTTTTTCAAACATATAACAACCACGACCAATATCCAACGATTCAAAAAACAAAATACAGTGTATTGTCACAAGCGATGGGTACCAGTACTTTTTTTTTTGTGTGGTTTTCAGTTGGAGCTGCCTGACAGCTTAACTTGTCAAGGCTGAACCCTCGGTCTGGCTTTTGCCATGTTTCCCCTCTACCAGGACCAATACTCAGACGGACTAGGCAATGGCACCCACATGAACACTGTTTTTTTTATTAATATTGTGACGTGGTAGTTTTTGAAAAGTACCCATATTCCCTTGCTTCTGAGAAAAGGAAGCATTGTGAAAATCAGCAGCTCCATCAGAATTTGTTTGAAATAGTAGTGTAGTAGTGTCATTACAATACTGTCTAGTCGAAATGGTTTTGAATAATTTGTCATTCAAGTGCTATTCTGATTACTCCTGTCTTTTACGTAAGATTAGAGTCTTAAATGTCAATTGTCGTCAAGTCTTAACAAAATTAGGCTGTTTAGTAGTAGTTCTAGTTAATTTCATTTTTTGTTGTTAAAAGTATTCATTGGTCATTACGTTCATATATCCTGAAAGAAAAATGTCGCTTTCCTTGTCTGTTCAACAATTTATCGAAACTAGCAAGTGTACCCTAATGATCGATCTCAGCGTCTTACTTTCCATAGTCATTTTTATAGTGAATATTGAAGAGTAAAGTTACCTTAAGCTTCTATTACAGTCTCCTACAAGATTCACTTTTCGGTGGCAAATGCAATGCTTCACAACGCCTACTTTCTACTTGTAAATTTTGCAAAAATGCTTGAGTTAGATTATTTATACCGCTGTTACAAAAGAGGTATTTCTTATTATGGCAATGTAAAAACCATATCAAAATAAGTTTGTCGCCACTTATTTCTACTCAGTGAATCTACTAGTCATTTTCCTTAGAGTTCCTAAGTATTCTCTACGTCGTATATGATAACGATGTATCTAGCTAGCTAATAGTAAGAGTGGCTACGGATCATTCTGGTTAGCAAAAGGCAAACTGAACGTCACCAATAGTATTAATGTCCACTTCGAATAGATTAATTATTTGAAATGGGCATCAATTTTATCAATGACGCAGAATGTCCGTTGGATCACATCCGAGATATTGTTGCGTCTATGCCATATAAATTATGACGCGGCTTTAAGCAAAAAATGCCAAAATGTGATACCACCACTACAGGTTACGCCTTTGGTTTCCATCATATGGGCTAATGGATTATGCCCTCCCATCGCGGCAAGGTCGCATAACCAAGGGGAGGGTACAAGCGATGGGTACCAGTACTTGTTTTTTAAATATAAAACATGCAACATTTGCATTTTCAAATGACATTTTTGGGAAAAAAAACTAATCAATTAAGGTAATGTAAATTAATTTGCTTTTTTATCTCGAGTTTTTGTTGAAAAGGATTTTCTACTATTGTTTGTTTAAAAATGGTCGCTTGAAAATTAAATTGGCTCTCTACAAAATATGAACAAAACAGCGATATCGAACTATCTGTTCTGATAAAACATCACAAACTTCAAAGTTATCACAAACCTTAAACATTTCAAATATCAAAATGTGTTGATTTAAAAAATCAATAAATTTTCAGCTTTGCACTGCACATTTTAAGCTTCATTTATTGAACAACTTTGCAGATAACCAAATTGTTTACACAATACAAAAGTGTTAACCCTCTAATACCCAACCCCGCCTTTAGACGGGGTACACTTTGGAATGTTGTGTATTTTTTCGTAGCTCGGAAATAAAAAAATATTATTTTTGGCTAAAACCTTGACTCATAACACGCATATAAGAAAAGTTTTTTATGACTTTTGAAAGTTTTTTGTATTTTTGAAAATTGTTTGAAAAATTGTATTCTTATATAACCTACAAATGCATGGGGTTCATTTAACGTGTAATATAGAAAATTGTACCTTTTATATTTTTCTACTATCAACCTATCACAGAAGAACAGCTTGGGGATATTAAAATAATTTCAAACCTGGTTTTCCGTTATTTACACGGAACATAAACATATTTCCAGAAAAATATTAAAAATATAATATTTTCAAAAGTACCGTAAAAACTTGAATTTTTATTATTGCCAAAAATCAGTAACTAGAAGAGGCTACAAGAAAAAATTAAAAAGGATAGGGATGATCAAAAGTAAAATTTATAAAAATCAAAAACCAAAATTCATAGATTTGCTAATAAAAATAAATCATTGCCCAAAACGTGTTAAGAACGATTTTAGATAACTAAAAATGATATTTAGATCGAAAATAAAAATTTGGGTATTAGAGGGTTAATCAGTAATGATACATAAGAGGTTTTAGATGTTACAGAGTAAATGGTCAAACTGTGAAGTGTACAAAATCTAGGGCTGGTAGCAGTCAGACAGCAAAATAATAATGATTTTAGAGACCAAAATAATCAAAAGAGTGACCAAATAGTGACCAAGAAGTGACTTCAAAACTAAAAGTATTAGTCATAAAATTGACTACAAATAAAATTGCGTTCTATGTAGATATGAACCAATCTACATATTGGGTGAATTTGAAAAGCAGAAAACTGCACTAATTTGAATTATTTTTCAACAGTTATCTGTCCGGGATAAAACATGATTGCCATAAATGGTCAAAAAGATGGCGCACTTCACTTTTCATTTCACAAAAAAAACTTGTGGTTTATCAATCACATGAACTCCGGAAAACAAACTCGCAATTTCAAAAGGAGTTAGTTGAAGAAATTTGTTAGGAATTAGTTGAATAATCGATGGAAAAATGTATTGTTGGTTTGGTGGAATGTTATTTCTGAAATGATTTCTAGCCAAATTAGCACTCGCTTTTGAGTGCTGGACAAACCCTTTGAATTTTTTTTTTTTGTTATTTTTAACCTTCTCTGGCTTATCTTCTTTCTTCTTACTGTAGAAAAATCACTTATTCAGTAGGTCCACGGGCTGAAAGTCTCGTAAATAAAGTTAATAATAATAATAATTCAGTAGGTCTGCCAGATATTGGTCCGGGTTTTCGCTAAAATTTATTCAAATATTTCAGCCAGAAAATTCAGCCCAGAAACGCTTCTGAGTTTTGCCAAAATCTTCTCCAAAAATTTTTGCTTTTAGAAAAGTCTCCGATTTTTTCACCTGAATTCTTCCAGAAAGTTAACCGAGAATCCATATCTTTTATGACACTTTGATGTCTTAATCACACTATTTGTGTTTATAATAACAAGTACATGTTTCTTCCTGTTTATGTTTGGAAAGCTGATCAAGCCTTTGTATGAGACCTCGAAATCAGTGACTTAAGTGACCATTTTTCCATTTAGTTAAAATTGAATAAAGAAATATTAACAATATAAGAGCAGAGGAGGACTGAAAATCATCTGGACATCATTAAAAAAAATCTGGAAAGAATTCCTCATTACATTTTCCACAAAAATCATCATCTCCTCATTACCGTCATCTAAATCATCGACCCATTACTAAATCAAACACCCGAATTTCCAAACCTCGTCAAGCACATCGCATTTCACAATGCGCAACAGCAATTTGGACGCTCACCGCATCATCAACAGCAGCAGTAGCAGCAGTAATAAATCCATTCGCAACCTATTGACCAACAGAGTCGACCGGCGAAAAAATTGAAACCTCAATGTCATCTCCAACGACGCGAGAGAAAATTACGAAATTTTCTCAATCCGAATTATCCCCGCAGTATCCACACACACTCAACAACACTGGCCCAAAACCACTGCCCGGTTCAATTTGAATTCGGGTATGGTTTTCGGTTGAAGTTATAATCGTTGAGCTGAAAGTGTTGGCAGGGTTGCCAGTTGGTCAAATTTCGATCAATCAGTATATTTTCCTCGAAAAATCGATGATTCCTATCGAACTCAACATAATAGGGTCCTGAAGTCCTATATCTTTTTTGTACCAAACGTTTGAGCTTACATCAGATATACTCGTTTATGCAATTTTCTAATGTTTTGTATTAATTTAAGTCCCAAAAAAAAATTCTTTTGTGTTTTGGGTTAATGATACACATCTAGATTTTAACTCAGATTTTGGGTGAGTTGTGTTTTCCGTGTACCTTCCGAAATGTCAGATTGGAACAACCCCAGTGTCAAAAAATTTCAGTTTTGTTTTGTCAAAGAGTGAACGTCAAACACAATCAAAAGTTGCAAATTTCAATGTTGTTTTTTAGAGTTGTTACTGAAGCAGTCAAAATTTTCAAACTAATTGCATTGAAAATGCTTTGAACCGGCATCCCTGCTCGACGCCGATCGTCAATTAGTGTCCTACTGCTGCTTCTATTACTCACCGACGACGACGGTGGAAAACTCTACAAAAAAACCTAAATCGAACACTCGAACCACAAACCAACAACCACCAGCAACAGATGCACAACCTTGGACACAGGTAGAGTTGACGAGAAGCACAGGGAGAAACTCGAAAAGTTGTTAATGAGCTAGGTACGAGCTCGTAGCGCAGCGGTGCCACATCGATTTCAACACCACGTTTACCGACAACAATGTGCGCTCTTGGGGTTTTTAGTTTTTTTTTTCGGTGGAGGTCATCTACAAATTACGCCACCGAAAAGTGGTCCCCGAAATTATTGTTCGAGAAAAGACCCACTAATTGACACGGTTACTGCGACTCGAATCGGTGATTGACGGGTTCGAGATCGTTGTTTTAATCGTAATGATCGATAGTTTGATTTAATTTGATTGGATAAATTAAATTAAGTTGATGAAACGCATTACTTTCTGCAGTTGTTAGGCAATTGGATGATATCTGTCAAAATCCATACGATTCAGGGAAATATTGAAAAATGTATTACCTTTGGTTGATTACAAGTGTATCAAAGACCAATTTTGGACTAGACAACCGCTAAAAGAGCACAATAAAACCTCAAACCATGCAAACTTCCATTGCCGGCCACGTCCACCCACTCTACTTTATCGATCACGCGAGAAAAGTTCTACCTGCACCGAAGTGAGTTGATCGGGTTTTTCCACAACTTCCCGAGCTCTCGATTCGAAGCACAACGGTTGGCATTCACGGTTAATGACTACCATGGCTTTGCCGTTTGCCCGTAGTTGCATGTGGAAAGGAGGTTTGCACCATCAATTAGCATGCTTGTCACGTTGATCTTTATTGTCGTTGTCGTCGCACTCGGATCGGAGTTGCAGCGGCGGCTCTGTTATGCAATGTGAGCCAACATTGGTAAGTCATCCTTGGCTAAGCTATGCACCGCATTCAATGTCTATGCAATGGGAGGGAGATTCCATCGTCGATGATGTTAATGACGAGTTGACCGAGTGCGAAGAGTTTTGCACATATTTGCCAACCGATTTGTCGCACAACAAACTCCGCGGTGTTACACACAATGCGCGCAATGTAACGTAACGTAAGTGTTCTCTTGTCTTTAGGAAAGTGGACTGTACAGTTTGCTAATTGGTTATGAAATTTGAGTCAACTGAATGCGGGAAGTATTATGCTTAAAATGACAGTACGATTCGTTTGAACATTTGCTCAGATAAGAAGGTGCGATGAAGTTGCGGTATGGTGAAGTTGTATGCGCATGAATATTAGGCAATACAACTTGGAGTCAATCGAACAGGATCAGGACTGGAATTACCAAGACACCACTTTGTTTAAAGTACCAACTTATACAAGGAAGTTCCACGAATATTATAAACCTAACATTGTAGACCGAATCTCAAATTAGACTCGGAAAGAGTGGTCAACCTTTTCGGGTCCATTTGATGAGTTAGACTATGATAGCATCTTTGACAACAGTTTCATTGCTGTTCAGCTGTCGAACGTCCGCTATCATGAAGTTCTGCGTCTACTCTTCACCATTCAGCTGTTCAACGTAGTGACGCTTCCACCTTTCAACCATAATATGTTCGGCTGTTTTAAGCCGTAAAAGACATGACAACCCTAGTTGCGTTCCTTTGTTGAGATTCTACCGTTTTTATACCTGCACATTTCATCTTGCGAAACGTAGTCTTTGCAGGATGCCTTTTATTTTTGATCTAAATTCCATGTTTCTAGATAACGACATATCAGCCCAATCTTTTGAAACTTCTGGCAATATTCTTAACAGTTTTCTACCAAAATTCTCAATAAATCCTAGAGAATATAAATTGTAAATTACTCCTCAAATCAACAGTGCTTACCCTAGTGACGTACTAGGGAAGGGATAACGAACTTTGGTTAATCCACAGATAACAGACGTTCAAGTCCGAATACACTACTGTGTGAGACAAATAAGCGGTTAATACCTAAATTCCCAAGATGACATCAGAGCTGAATATAAAATATTTCAAGATGCTCAAATTCACCTCTCATCGACGCAATACGCTGTGTGGCGACGAAAATTGGATCTATTATTTTTATACATGGTGAATATTTTCTGCATCCACTTTCTTTGCTGAATAGCTGTGCGTTTACCGCTACGGCAATGTGGTGAAGAACTCTTGAAGAATCAAGGAGATGTACCTACATTTTCGTAAGACTTTCAGCGAGGTGTTTTCATGTTTTTTTTCTTATATTTACTTTTACTTAGCATCCCAAAACAACTGTAGTGTTAAGGAGGTTTTCAACGAATTTTCACCGAAATTTCCTTCAAAATCTGTTCTAGATGTGCAACAAAATTTCCTTGAATTGAAAAAAAACTTCACCAAATTAGAGATTTTGCATCGATAAGTCTTTGAAATTTATTGAAGATTTTCTGCCCGTGATTTTTCTGTCTAAGTTTTATAATGTTTTACCACAGACGATCAAGTCCGATTACAAAACGATGGCCGGAAATTTAAAATGGCAACACAAGTAGCAACAACGTGGTAGCGCTGTTATCGCTAAATTCCTAAGACGATATGAGTGGTGGAATCTATGAAAAAGGTCGAAATGACAGAAGGTCGAAAGATCGAAAGGATAAAATGTCGAAGAACAAAAAGAAGGAGCAAAAGGTCGAAAATCTTTTTTAAAAGGAGGAAAAATTTTCCACCGACCTTTTGTCCTTTCGACATTTTGTCTTTCGACCTTTTGTCTATAAGCCGAGTGGTGAATATGAAACATTTAAAGATGCTTGTTGCCAGGCAATTTACAAAGCGACGCAGGAGGAGCTCACCTAAGCAGATCCGATGCGGACATGATATCTTCTTGATAGGAGCTCAATCTCAAAAAGCCGTCGAATATACGATTTTTTACGACGCGGCGGCTAAAGTGGACGGCATCTCCATGAACACGATGCTGCCGAAGGGTCCGGATCTTCTGAATACTTTGCTTGACGTATTGTTCGGATTTCGGGAGAAGCGTATCGCACTATGTGCAGATCTGAAGGAGATTTTCCATCAGATTCAGATTCGGCCGGAGGACCGGCACGCCCAACGATTTTAATGGCGTGAAGACCCATCGCAAATCCCGGACGTGTACCTGATGGACGTCATCACGTTCGGAGTTACCTGTTCTCCGTGTTCGACGCAGTTCGTTAAGAACAAAAACGCCGAAGAGTATCCGAAAGCAGCGAAAGCAATCATTCGGAAACATGTGGACGATTATCTCGACTGCGCTGACAGTGTCGACGAAGCGTTGTAGATAGTGTCTGATGTCCGACATGTCCACTCTCTCGAAGGATTCCACTTGCGCAATTGGCTGTCAAACTCGAAGGAGATGCTCGCACGGGTCGGGGGAGAGTAATGCGATTGCTGAAAAGAGTCTACAGTTGGACAAGTACAGAAGACGTGTTCACCTTTTCAACTACATTGCCAATCGATACGGATTATCCCACAAAACGTTACGAGTCATGATGAGTCCGTTCGATCCTGCTGGGTTGCTATGTTTCATTCCTAATCCACGGAAAAATGTTGATCCAGGAGCTATTGAGATCAAAAGCTAATTTGGACCAGGGGATACCGATGCAGCAGAAGGAAATGTGAACGCGCTGTACGAATATGTTTGAATGGTTAGTTGAAGTTCGCGTTCCTCGGTGTAATTTTCCTCAGCACGGGCAGAATGAAATCTTGGATCTGCAGTTGCACATCTTTATTAATACCAGCGAAGAAGCGTATGCTTGCGATTCGTATTTTCGAGCAGAGTTCGTAAACGGTATAGAGGTGGCACTGATCGGCGGAAAAGCGAAGGTAGTTTCGCTGAAGGCGCTATCGATCCCAAGACTGGAGCTGATGGCGGTGGTGATCGGAGTTCGCCTACAGAAAACCATTTGTAACGGACATTCGATGAAGATAGGTAAAACGATCATGTGGAGTGATTCGAAGACAGTATTGGCATGGATTAACTCGGACCATCGTAGTTACCGACTATTCGTTGCATGCCGTGTAGGTGAAATCCTTTCTAAGTCGGACGTAGCACAATGGCGTTCGGTATCTACTAGGGAAAATCCAAAAGATCTGGCTACAAAGTGGGGAAAAGGTCCATGCTTATTTCCCATTAGCCGTTGGTTCAGCGAACCAAACTTCCCGCGTTCGCCGGAAACGGAGTGGCCCACCGGTGTGAAACCGACGGAATAACAACGGTTGAAAAGCTTTGAGCATGTCTAGTGCACACGGAAGCGACTGTGACGTTGGTGGAAGATTGGCAGCAATTTTTCAACTGGATCCTCGATTTTGTGAGAATCTGCAGCCGAAAGTCAAGAAGGAGCCGTAAGTGACCGGAGCTCTGAGGCAGCACGCAATAGCACAAGCGGTAATGACCATATTTCGGATGGTGCAAAGCGAGCAGTATCCCGACGAGATGGCAATCGTTTCCTATGAGAAGGGCACAAAGTGCGGCAGACTGGAGCGAACGAGTAAAATCCGTACGTGGACGACAGCGGAGTAATTCTTGCGGAGTCCAGGATTTCCGCTGCTACCTTTGTGTCATACGACACGAGATTGCCGATCATTCTTCCGAAAGCTCCCGTAGTTACCCGATGGCTGCTGGAATGGTATCATCGGAGATTCCTGCATGCCAATAATGAAACGGTAGTTAACGAAGTTAGACAGAGGTTTCATACATCAGCTCTACGCGTCGCAATACGAGAGGTAGCAGTACACCTAGAGGTCGCACATTCGCTTTCGACTGAATCGTGCAAGCAAGCGATACGACGGTTTATTAGACGCAGAGGCGCTCCAGTGGAGATACGCAGTGACAGGGGTACGAATTTCGTAGAGACGAACAACGACCTGGGCAAGGAGAAGATGGAGATGGATCAGCAACTCGCAGAGACATTCATTAACAATAATACCCGATGGGTGTTCAACTCGCCAGCTGCGCTGCATATGGGTAGCGCTTAGGAGCGTTTGGTGCGTTCAGTCAAGACAGCGATAGAGGCGATTCAGACGACCGAGATTTCGAAGGAAGAAACTTTGGCGACATTGGTGGTAGAAGCAGAGAGCGTAGTTAACTCGAGACCTCTAACGTTCATTCCATTGGAGACGGAGCAGCAAAAGGCCCTCACGCCGAACCATTTTCTTTTGCTGAATTCTACGGGAGTGGTGCAATCTCCGGAGACGTCAACGGAACCGAAGATGGTATGCCGCGAAAGCTGGGAGCTCTATAGTTGACCAATTTTGGAGAAGATGGATGACAGAGTGTCTGCCGACCATCGCTCGTCGAACCAAGTGGTTTGAAGAAGAGAGACCGAATGAAGTTGGCGATTCGGTCATCGTAGTGCTAGAGAAGGTCACGGTTGGCTATGTGGAATAGTAGTGAAGGTGAAAGAAGGAAGTGATGGCAGAGTACGAGTAGCCGTGGTGCAGGCAGCAGGCGGGTTAATGGAGCGGCCGGTGGTTAAGCTAGCACGACTGGAGTTTGAAGCTAGTAAAGCTGATTAGATGTCCAACTAGCTTTATGGGTCGGGGAAGTGTTGCGGTGTAATGTACCAAACCCATTCGCGCGCGGTAGATTGAAAATCTGGCAGCACAGTTGCTGCTTGGCTGCTGATAGGGCACATAGGTATAGCTACCGATAGGGTAAGGAAATGAAAAGACAAAACAAAACAGAATTGTGTAGTCATCGTAATTGAGTTGATTCGAGCTATTTCGGTTGAATTTATTTATAAGCGAATTGAATTTTATTAATAAGCTAAACTAAATACTGGTGAATTGTAAGTACATAAATGAATTAAACCTAAAACAATGAAAATTTACAATTACATAGTTTTGCAACACACGATTGAAGTTGTTACAACAGAAAGGATCAGTTACCGAAGGACTAGTAAATGTAGGTAAAATTAATTGTTAAAGTTAACCAAAAATAACAAATTAAAACATTAAATTACTGCTTTAGCTAACTCCCATCCAAATAACGGTCCGAAGATATCCGAACGTGTGACAACAATGCTTATATTCACAACTGATTGACACAATACACTGTGTGGTGGCGCTAATGATTTCAACGTATATCAGTTTGAATCTTTACACAGCTTTTCAGAAGATATTTGTCCTAGCATAGATAACTGTTATCCTTCCCAGGGTAAAGAGGGAGGCACAGATACACACGAAATATGTAACAACTGCAAGATAACTCCTGCTTGCCATTGACAATCAAGGCAGGCTTGGTGAAAATCGCTAGTTTTCATTTGATTCGCAGCTTCGAACTTTCCGGACAAACATGGTAGAAAGGCCACAGTTTTCTATGCATTTAATTTTCATTTCTATTTGAAAAAGTGAAATGATGCGTAATGCCATACTTTTTGCTTAATCAGAATTAAGGATGCTCTGGTGACAATACTTTTGAATGTGCATGAACTAATTCTCATTCGATGTTTGTCACCTTTGATGAATATGTTCGGATCAATTACGCGCCTTCATCATGTTTGTCCATTGTTATCGGCTGACAGTGACAGTTCATATTTTGAACTTCTAAGGTTCAGCTCCAAGTAGGCGTTGGTTTGGTGAGACTAATCATTCCAATTCTATCCAAAATTGTAGCATTCGAAAAGAACAACATAATCTCGTGTTCGGTTTCATATAGACGTATCTGCAGTGATCGATTTTCTCTTTGGATTTGGATTCTCTTTGGAAATTCAATCAATTTTCGGAACATTTTTCGACGAAGAATGACTAAAGACGATCAGTAGTTTCTACTGAATCAGAAATAACAGTCGAAAATATTCGCCCGGCCAAGTGATTAACTAAAGAGAAAATCGAACACTGCAGTTACGCCTTTTTGATACTGAGCGCAGGATATATCTAGTGCTTCAAATTGAGATAATAACGACTCAAACATAATCCACAAAACAGATACACATCAAGCTTCGGTGTGAATCCCATCAGAGTCGCTAAATTATTCATCAATCAACCACAGACGGTGCACGGTACGCATCTGTCACGGAAAAGTAGTTCCCCTTTCCACAACCCTGTGGCGCTACCGTCGAACGCAGCAATCCGTCATTACCCAAATCAAAGCCTTAAACATATGTGTGCACACATATATGTACTAACTGAACACCATGTTACTAGCGACTAGGGAAAGACGCTGTTTTTATGCTCTCGGAAAATACCAAAATAGAACCCCAAGCGGGTTTATTTCTTTTTTATCAACAAACAACCACATTTTCCTCCTAGCCTCTGCCAAGACTCCACTTGTTTGGCTCGTGCGAGCATTTATTTTGTGTGGTGTTTTTTTTTTCGTTTCTACCCGACTTCACCACTTAATCATTCGCAACGGAGTATACTACAACTCGCGCTGTGCACCACACCACACCTCGCCGTTCCTCACCACGCCACTCTTGGCCACCGAGGTGTAGTCTACTACTCGTTTGTGTGTGCTGTGCACGAAATTTTATTGATTCGGTCCACCTTGACCCAAATTTCTGTTCGCCGCTGCGCCCGCCGCACACTTCAGCACTTCACCACAGTCGTCTCGCTGCTTTGTATAATAACTCACCACCGCCATCGCCGATGACTGACTGCGGGTGGTAGGAATGGAGGGATTCCAAGGAGGCATGCAAGTCGATTCTGATCGACCATTTCAAAAATATCTGAAACTTTGCACAGTTTTTCAGTTCCATCTAAATCGTCATTTTCCGATATCAAATCTTCAAGTTGAGTCACGACTAACTTTTCAAAAGGGTGTATGTGAAAATGGTTCAAAAATATTCAAAAAGCTGCACAGCAAAAACGGTTTGTTCGATTGTTAGACAACTAAAGAAACAAAGTTAGACAACTAAATAAAGATTCCAAAAAAAATACACACAGTAAAAAAAATTTTTTTTTGCATTAAAAAACATCATTTATGTCACAAAAACTCAAATATCTCAAAACTCTATCGGAATACCAACGTAATTTTTTGAGGGAAAATGGTCCATTATATTAGCTATCTACCATACAAATTTGGTGATGGTAAGCCAATAAACAAAAAAGTTATGACATTTCAAATATTTCACAAATTTGACACTTAGTGAAATTTTTTTTTTTTTTTTCATTGTTAATTTTTTTTAGGACCGCAGTTTGTTGCTGAATTTTTTGTTAAGGGTACCACATGAGGTTAACAAGTTGTTTTCATGATATTTTATTTAATTATTCATAACTATTATAGCATCTATTAGAAAGTTAGACGCGATCCAGTGTTGTGATCTAAAGTCTTGATAGTGTCATATTTTTTATTGTACGTAACTGAAGAAAAATTCTCTCAATAGTGTTGAAACCTTTTGATAAAAGAAACCTATAAGAAATCTAATATTGAAGACAAAAGCTACAAAAAAAGTTTTCTATACAGGTATACGACTAGTTTACCTGCAAAAAGTTTACCTCGTAGAGAACAAGGCGGGTCTATACCCAGGTGATCTAGTATACGTAAAGCAGGTCGGTTTTCTCGGCGCTGGTTTTCTCCACAAAGTTAGCTTTCGTTTTTTACAGATACATAATCTTTTTGGCCAGGCATAGCTCTACTTACTTCATCGTCTTCAAAATATTGAATTATTTTTTCTTTTGTCTCATCTGTTAATGAAGTACTTGACCTAGCATTTTTGGTTGCATGACAGTTATTTTTGAATTGTTTTGCCTCTTTTGCTGTATTTCTATTGGTTTTGAACTCATCAATGGCGTCTTGAATAGACCACGAGCTTGGCAGCATCGACAAAATCAATAATTTTTCTTTCCTTGTCGTGGCTAGATTCGAGAACCTTTCCTTCATATTCATAATTACCTCATCGTAGTCTGTATTTTCCACATCCTCAGGTCCTAATTTGAAGAGGTTTCTTCGTACAGCTTCGTTGATTTCACGGTATTTTTTCTCGGGATAATTGACGTAACCCATCTTCGTCCATTTAATCGGAGTCACTTTTATTCCAGCTATCCCTTCGTTGAAGCGTTCGATGTTGACCTTCTGGATGCACTCATCTTCTGATTGATTTGTTGAAACAGATGTCGCTGATGGTACCGTGGCAAGACTATCTGTACTTGGTACTTCTGGTAACTCCTCAGTTGTTGTCGGTGCATCTAGTAATTCCTCAGTTGTTGTTGTTTTCGAACTTCCTGCAATCTGATCCACCGATGATGTACAGATTGCCCGTTTGTCAACGTTTAAACGGCAGGACGTACAAATGCGTAAATTTGTATTCAATGTAGACATTGGAGCATAACCAGCCGCTTTCAGTTTATCTATGGTGCTTTCGGTGAGATTTCGTAGCTCTTTCGAACACTTTTTTTCTGCAAACGGCCTGCAACAGTTGAGAAAGCGACTACTCATGTTGCTCGTTAGATTTTAATAAACAAAATCACTTTTAAGTTTTTACTGACTAGATTGGTGTCGTTTGCTTGACTGAAGAAAAATTTTACAATTAAATCTTTTATAACCATAGTGGTAGTATATTTTTAGCTTTTTCGTGAGTATGTTCATGGTATGTACCTATCATGTTTTTGATGTTGTTGAAGTTACTCGCTTTCTCCCAAATATGATTAACAAAGTCTATTCTCTACCAAGGCGGGTCTATACCCAGGTGTAATCAGATTTTAACTTTGTGGAGAAAACCAGCGCCGAGAAAACCGACCTGCTTTACGTATACTAGATCACCTGGGTATAGACCCGCCTTGTTCTCTACGAGGTAAACTTTTTGCAGGTAAACTAGTCGTATACCTGTATAGGAAACTTTTTTTGTAGCTTTTGTCTTCAATATTAGATTTCTTATAGGTTTCTTTTATCAAAAGGTTTCAACACCATTGAGAGAATTTTTCTTCAGTTACGTACAATAAAAAATATGACACTATCAAGACTTTAGATCACAACACTGGATCGCGTCTAACTTTCTAATAGATGCTATAATAGTTATGAATAATTAAATAAAATATCATGAAAACAACTTGTTAACCTCATGTGGTACCCTTAACAAAAAATTCAGCAACAAACTGCGGTCCTAAAAAAATTAACAATGAAAAAAAAAAATGTTTTTCACTAAGTGTCAAATTTGTGATATATTTGAAATGTCATAACTTTTTTGTTTATTGGTTTACCATCACCAAATTTTTATAGTAGATAGCTAATATAATGGACCGTTTTCCCTCAAAAAATTACGTTGGTATTCCGATAGGGTTTTGAGATATTTGAGTTTTTGTGACAAAAATTATGTTTTTTAATGCAAAAAAAATTTTTTTTTTTACTGTTTGTATTTTTTTAGGAATCTTTATTTAGTTGTCTAACTTTGTTTCTTTAGTTGTCTAACAATCGAACGAACCGTTTTTGCTGTGCAGCTTTTTGAATATTTTTGAACCATTTTCACATACACCCTTTTGAAAAGTTAGTCGTGACTCAACTTGAAGATTTGATATCGGAAAATGACGATTTAGATGGAACTGGAAAACTGTGCAAAGTTTCAGCTCAATAGAAAAAAATGAATTAAAAATTTACCAAATTTTGGTGCTGTTGCTTGGAATCACTCAATGGTGTTTTCGGATGTTTGTGGTGGAAATCGTTGTCGTTGTCCGTCATTTGTGCGTTGTCTTTTTTGATCGAACGAAACCGAAGCAGGCTGCTGTTGTCAGCTGTGGTGTTTGTTGCTGTTGTCATGACGATTATTTATTTTAATTTTTCATGTACAATTTAGAAATCGCGCCAAATGTTAGAATTGGGATTTGAATGAGTACATTTTCTGTCTGGACATGAGGTTTCGAACTCGCGGCTATTTTATGAAGCGGATATCATTCATTTTTATATCGACTTTTGAAAAACGTCTACACTCCACTTATCCTTTAATAGCGATATATCAATAAACATCACAATAACTCTACTTCGTTCATGGAAAGCCGGAGAACATAATGACAGCTACATTTTTACCACAAATTTAAGTGATTTCGATTTATCGTGCACAGTTTGTTTACAAATTGCGAGGAGTATTCACGTTGTATTCAACTTGTTAAAAACAACACTCAACACCCCTCAAAACCCCAATTACGCAGACACTCACCAACCAGATGTCACCTATTCACCACAATTGGAGACAAGTGGAACAGACGCACAATGAACGCATGACGACGACGACAACCAGCTCAAGTAGGCAAAACATCGCACAGCGAATAGCGCAAAAGGGGGCGAAGGACGGCGGAAAAAAAGGCGCGCAACGTGCAATACCGATCGGCTGCCAAAAAAGTAGGTCACCGTGCGCGTTGGCTGATAATCTTATCAAATTTGGATTCACACTGCCTGCCTGGGATGCGGTCTGTCTGCGTACAATTGAACTACGGAGCCGTCTCGTTGTCTGAGTGGACGATGGATGCCGGCGAAGAGAAGAGTACGATGATGCGTTTCTATTTCGGATGGGTTGTAGAAGACTGCGTTAGATTAATCAAGTGGAATTGATTGGTGGTGTAGCTGGAAATGCCAATTTCCTAGTTTACACAAGTGGCATCATTTTGCGAGAGCATTACTCTGAAAGGTTGAATTTTTTCGTGGAGCAGACCTTTGATCACATTATACCCTCCGGAATCTTAGTGAGATATCGTACGGAATTCCAATGGAATATTCTCTGAAATCTCGGTAAAAACGTAACTCGGTAACTCTGGAATCTCAGTGAGATATTCTTCAGAATCTCAGTGAGATATCCTCCGAAATCTCGAATGCCTCCGAAATCTCGGAGAGATATCCTTCAGAATCTCGGAGAGATATCCTCCGGAATCTCGGAGAGATATCCTCCGAAATCTCGGAGAGATATCCTCCGAAATCTCGGAGAGATATCCTCTGGAATCTCGGAGAGATATCCTCCGCAATCTCGGAGAGATATCCTCCGGAATCTCGGAGAGATATCCTCCGGAATCTCGGAGAAATATCCTCCGGAATCTCGGAGAGATATCCTCCGGAATCTCGGAGAGATATCCTCCGGAATCTCGGAGAGATATCCTCCGGAATCTCGGAGAGATATCCTCCGGAATCTCGGAGAGATATCCTCCGGAATCTCGGAGAGATATCCTCCGGAATCTCGGAGAGATATCCTCCGGAATCTCGGAGAGATATCCTCCGGATTCTCGGAGAGATATCCTCCGGAATCTCGGAGAGATATCCTCCGGAATCTCGGAGAGATATCCTCCGCAAACTCGAAGAGATATCCTCCGGAATCTCGGCGAGATATCATCCGGAATCTCAGTGAGTTATTTTCCGGAATCTCGAAGAGATATTTTCCGCAATCTCGAAGAGATATCTTCCGGAATATGCGGAATTCCGGAAGCTCGGTGAGATATCCTCCGGAATTTCGGTGAAATATCCTTCGGAATCTCGGAGAGATATCCTCCGCAATCTCGGAGAGATATCCTCCGGAATCGCAGAGAGATATCTCCAGGAATCTCGATGAGATATCCTCCGGAATTTCGATGAAATATCCTCCAGAATCTCGGAGAGATATCCTCCGCAATCTCGGAGAGATATCCTCCGCAATCTCGGAGAGATATCCTTCGGAATTTCGATGAAATATCCTCCAGAATCTCGGAGAGATATCCTCCGCAATCTCGGAGAGATATCCTCCGCAATCTCGGAGAGATATCTTCCGGAATTCAGGTGAAATATCCTCCAGAATCTCCGAGAGATATCCTCCGCAATCTCAGAGAGATATCCTCCGCAATCTCGGAAGGATATCTTCCGGAAACTCGGAGAGATGTCCTCCAGAAACTCGGAGAGATATCCTCCGGAATTTCGGTGAAATATCCTCCGGAATCTCGGAGAGATATCCTCCGCAATCTCGGTGAGATATCCTCCAGAATTTCGGTAAGATATTCTCCGGGATCTCGGTGAGAGTACTTCCGGAATCTTGGTGAGATTTCAAAGGATATCATACAGAGATTCCTTCGGATATCTCACCGAAATTCCGAACAATTTATTACCGAAATTCCGAAGGATTTATCAGCGAAATTCCGAAAGATATCATTCCGGAGGATTACTCTCCGAGATTCCAGAGGATATCTCACCGAAGTTCCGAAGGATATCTCCTCGAGAGTCCGAAGGTTAGCTCATTAAGATTCCGAAGGATATATCATCGGGATTCCGAAGGATATCCCTTCGAGATTCCGAAGGATATCTTGTCAAGCTTCCGAATGATCTTGCTGAGATCTCTTCATGTTATTGAGCATATCTCAACGAGTCTCCTAAGGATATCTTTTGGAGATTCTGGAGGATGTTTTTTCGAGACTTCATAAGATATCTTTTCAAGTTTATGAAGAGATATATTTCCGAGACTTCAGAGATTCCATCGCATCTCGATTCCTTCTCAAATTGTTAACCATCTTTTACTTTAGTTCAAAACTAAAACACTAAATCCACGCTAAACACCAACCTCATTGATTAGCACAATCACGGATTGCACCACAAAATTTTCCACCCGAATCAAACCGTCCGAATCTCGTCGCAATGGCTTGCCCAACATCATCGCCGCCGCCGCCACGAAGACCTTCGTCCGGCTCCGTCCCACTACTACTGCGCTGCCCATAACTGCATATTTGTAACATTCGACAAAAGTAGGCATTGAGTAAATGGAATACCAAGTGTGAATTTTATGGCAGTATGAGAGGAAACTAAAATTTCTAAAAATTACCAGGAACTCAAAAGTGCTTATTTGAGACTGAAATTGTGTACAACTAATATCATGTAGTAGGTTGATAGTCAGAAAATAATTCTGATAGAAATTTCATTGCTACTGCATTACAAGGCTCGTTTATAATCTCAATGTGACTGTTATGCGGTTATAATTACCAATGTGACAAAACAACTTGGTATTTTTTTCGAATTTTCTTGAACAATCTCACAGATTTCAGTAAGTTGATCGAAAGTATTTATCATTTGATGACTCTCCACGGTATTAACTCCAATTTGTCAAAAATGTCGAATGTGACTGTTATGCAGTTATGGGCAGTGCGGGCGTTATGAAATTTTTAACCATCCATAAATTTAGACGTGATCCTCTTCGTTTTGGGCGGACCAGTCTTCTTCTTCCTCCCAGTCAAGTCGTCAGCGACGAAGCGCGCACTATTTTGTAACCCAATAGTGTTGCGGTGGTAGTTGACCGCCAAATTAGTTAGTGGGGTAGATTCGAGACGTCAGACAAAAAAAAAACTATGGAGAATAGAAAGGGGGAGATATGAAGGGGTTGGAGTAGCCACCAACAGAGCGAGACAAACACAGAGATGACTCTTATCAGAGAACAGGTAGGTAAGTAGGGGGATTAGGGGCATAATGAACATACGGGGCGAAATGGACACCCTCTCAATATCTGATAATACGCATATTTCATCAAAAGTTCAATCACTGCATGAAATCTGTAATGCATTTGAAATGTTTGACGGTATAAAAGTTTATTTTTTGCTTCAATTGTTCTTCAAAATTTGACTAAAAATTTTTCTCAGTTTCAAATTGGCGTATAAGCAAGACCGTGGAAGAATTTAATTTCTGAGCAAAGTAACGATCCCAGAAAGGTTCTTTTAGCTATTATGATTGAGGGAGAGCCCTTTTGCATATCGGAATGATTGACAGTCATTGAATATATTGGAATAACTAAATTTCATGCAGGTGTTCATTTCGCCCCGATACCTTTTTACCAGCCTTGTTTTCGACCCAATTTTCTATCTCGCTTTTCTGACATATGATATGATTTTTATCACTATGAATGAATGTGGCACGTCGTACTAACATCAAACTTGAAAACTAGCCGAGGGTAAATTAAAAACATTGCCATTTAATGGTCTTAAAACGAACATTTGCTTAACGTGTCCATTATGCCCCTAATTCCCCTAATGAAACAAAAAAAGTGTTACGGCAGCAAATAAGTCTGTCTGATTAATTCACGTAGCAGGGTGCCTTGCAGTAATCAACGAGATTTCGGATGACAACTCTCAAAGATTTCGGGGGATTATGGAAGATTCGAAGAGATATTCTCCGGAATATTGGAGAGATATCCTCCGGAATCTTGGAGAGATATCCTCCGGAATCTCGGAGAGATATCCTCCGGAATCTCGGAGAGATATCTTCCGGAATCTCGGAGACATATCCTCCGGAATCTCGGAGAGATATCCTCCGGAATCTCGGAGAAATATCCTCCGGAATCTCGGAGAAATATCGTCCGGAATCTCGGAGAAATATCGTCCGGAATCTCGGAGAGATATCGTCCGGAATCTCAGAGAGATATCGTCCGGAATCTCGGAGAGATATCCTCCGGAATCTCGGAGAGATATCCTCCGGAATCTCGGAGAGATATCCTCCGGAATCTCGGAGAGATATCCTCCGGAATCTCGGAGACATATCCTCCGGAATCTCGGAGAGATATCCTCCGGAATCTCGGAGAGATATCCTCCGGAATCTCGGAGAAATATCCTCCGGAATCTCGGAGAAATATCCTCCGGAATATCGGAGAAATATCGTCCGGAATCTCGGAGAAATATCGTCCGGAATCTCGGAGAGATATTCTTCGGAATCTCTGAGATATCCTTCAGAATCTCGGAGAGATATCCTCCGGAATCTCGGAGAGATATCCTCCGGAATCTCGGAGAGTTACCCTCCGGAATCTCGGAGAGATATCCTCCGGAATCTCGGTTTGATTTCAATAACCTTCCAAAACCTCTCAGCTGTCTACATAGAAGAACGAAGCACAAGACTTTCAAAACAATTAAGCTTTCAAGAAGTCTCGTTGCCAATTTAGAAGACACCTACAACCATCGACGAACTGGCACAAACATTTTCGAAAAAGCTTGTTTAAGGTGTCACTGCTGCTGTTAACACTTTCCAATTTACAGTACCTAGGGACACAACAACCACGACAGCGGAGCCCAACGAGTAGGTCAAGGTCGACCCGTTTGGTGCAGTTTGAGGAGACAGCGACGACAAGCGGTAAATGTGTCAACGGCAAGGAGAAGCCGCGAGCACGAGGAAACACCACGGCACACGGTTCGCGAGAACTGATAATGGCTGCGTTAACGAGCTCACTGAGGAGGAATGATGCGTTCGTGTGGATGGAACTCACAAGAAGAAGATCTTCTTGGGAACAGGATGTTGTGGAATCGTAAGATGCAACGTCACGATTGAAAGTTTTTCTTATGCGTGCAACTAACAGGTAAGATGACGTGTCTTGGGACAATCCGGACTCGTGATTCAGTCAGTCAGTCAGTCAGTTAGCTCCGTTACAGTCATAAAAAGGGACGATTTCTCGAGAAGGATTTGATGAATGCAGAGTGGAAAGGGCTGTAAATCTCTTCGTAATGGGTACGGTACCGAGAATCAACCGAACACCAGGTTGTTGAAGGTTTATTAGGTAGAAATCATTGAGTGACTAGCAATTTGCATTTATAAGTTATTGGAGTCAATCAGGTCATTTTTGTACTTAACGTTTCTTCGTAATGCTATCCGGAGGATATCTCTCCAAGATTACATACAACAAATCTCCACGATTCCAGAGGATTTCTCTGTGCAATTCTGGAGATTATAGCACTGAGATTCCGCTGGATATCTCTAGGAGAGTCGGAAAAATATCTCTGCGAGATTCTGGAAGATATCTCTCCGAGATTTCAGAGGATATTTCTCCGAGATTCCTGATGATATCTCAGCGAGATTCCGGAGGATATCACTGAGTAATTCTGGAGGATATCTCTCCGAAATTCCGAAGGATATCTCTCCAAAATTCCGGAAGATATCTTTTCGAGATTCTGGAGGATATCTCTCCGAGATTCCGGAGCATATCTCTCCGAGATTCCAAAAGATATCTCTCCGAGATTCCGGAGGATATCTCTCCGAGATTTCGGAGGATATCTCTTCGAGATTCCGGATGATATCTCTCCGAGATTGCGGAGGATATCTCTCCGAGATTGCGGAGGATATTTCTTCGAGATTCCGGAAGATATCTCTCCGAGATTCCGGAGGATATCTCTCCGAGATTCCGGAGGATATCTCTCCGAGATTCCGGAGGCTATCTCTCTGAGATTCCGGAAGATACCCCTCCGAGATTTGTAAATATTTTTTATGAAACTTTGTAAGGAAAATCTCAATAGAAGAAAATTTTATGAAAAATGATAAATGCAAATAAATTTTCTTAAAAAAAATCTGTACAATCTTTCATGAAATGTTTCTTTTTTTAAGTATACAGAGTTCAATAAGACTATTAGCATTATACTTACATTTACGATTACCAGTTATTGTATAATTAAAAGAACGTACCTGAAAGTATAAGAAAAAATGATAAGTATAAGAAAAAATTATAAATAAAACATTCTATGAAACTCTAAACATTCTCCTCCAACTTCCGTTCCAAGCAATTTCTTCAGACAGCAATTACTTCGACCAATTACCCGACAAGCATGTCACCAGATAAAATCTCAATCAACCCAAAGACCCATCGTTCTGCAGAAGCCAAGTTCTATCAAGCCCACACGAATAAAACTTCTAGACCCACAGAACCGGTTCTCAAACTCGAACTAGCTTAGAAAGGGTGTCTAGTGATGCAACCCAACTTCCAGCGCCGACAAGACGCACATCGCTCGATGCAGAAACTCGGTCAGAACCCTTCCGAGTTTGGACGGGGGGGGAGGGTGCACCTGAAAGCTGAAACAAGTGCACCGCCATTAGAACACACGCCGAATCTTTCGCAACTCCAGCAATCGACCGAGCACAACTTGGAAGTTACAAGAAGCGGTGGAATGCAGCAGGTAGGTATACGAACGCGCCAAGTAGCCAAGAACCGGGTGCACTGTGCAATGCGTTTTCACCCCGAACAGTTGTCGAACTCTATATAAATGTTGGCCATAAGTGCGAATCTTACTGTTCAAAAACCTCAATTCATGACCAAAACAAGTTTTTTTCAATCACAAAAATAATGGATACTTTTGCAAAATCTTTATAAATGTCGACTATAAGTGCAAATTTTACTCAAATCGTTGGAAAACCTAATTTATGACCAAAAAAATTGCTTCTGAGAATAATTTCAATGGAAATGAATGCTAAAATACAAAAAGAGTGTATATTTTTTGTTTATTTGGCACAATCTATATAAATGTCGGCCAAAAGTGCGAATTTTACGCAAATCGTTCGAAAACAATTTTTTTATTGACAAAACAAGTTTTCTTGAACATAATTTTGAATAAATATTCTAGGTTTATTTGACAGAATCTATATAAATGTCGATCAAAATTGTAAATCTTACTCAAATCGTTCGAAAACAAAAATGTATTCAAAACACTTTTTTTAAATAATTTCAGTGGAAATTGAATGCTGAAACACTAAGAGAATGGAATTATAAGGTTTATTTAACAGAAATTTGAAATCGCATAAACAGCAAAATTTGGTGAAAAGTAATTAATTTATTCGGGTGCTAATTATGACAAAAAAAAATTGCTTGAACAAGTTCAATGATCTCATAGTCTGATTCACAGTAGCCACTTGAATAAAGATAAATAATAATACTTCACAGTGTAACAAAAATAAAAATTTCAATATCTTGACAATCCTGCTTTGAAATTTAAGAAGAAAAAAGTTTACTTCCTCATAGAAATTTTTGGTTTTGGGATTCCTCGGGACGTTACTACAAGTAATACTGCTTGTATTACTGAAAACATTTTTTCATGATTTTCTCTAGGATTTTCATCATATATTGTTTCAGGTATGTGTCCAAAGATTTTTGTACTACTCCGAAGATTTCTTCAGGGCATCGTTCAGTGATTCTTTAATATGGAATACCTTCAAGAATTATCCTATGGAAATCCTCCTGCTTTGGATATCTCAGACAAACAATCTGATTTTTTTTCAAGGATAACCACATGAATGTTAACGAATCAGGAATTCCTCCAAAGATTCTTGGAGATATTTTTTTTAGTCCTCCAAGAATTTATCCTGTGGTTCTTTTATCGATTTCCCTAGGCCATCCTCCAAGACCCATTTAGAATATCTTCGAAAATTCAACCGACACTTATCCAGGATTTCTAAGGATCTCTTACATTTTTTTTTTTCAATATTTCTTTATGACTCCATGAAGTTCTTAGTTATAAGAATAACTTCAGAGATTCATGGTAAGATTTCTGTAAGAATTCATTCCATAATTCTTAGACATATTCTTCAAGGAAGTGCTTAAAATTAATCCAGACATTCTTACAGGTCGAGGAAATCTTTCAAAAATTAAAGGACATTTTTTAAAATAAATCATGTGGTATTTCTAAAAAAAACCTTAAAGTACCACCAGATACAACTGTTGATAGTGCTTGAATCACCATTTTCGAATAAAAATTTCTAAAAATAAATCATAGACTCTTGTGGCAAATTTACAAGACTGCTTAGATAAGTAGAGATAATTGAAAAAAAAAATCGTGTCCCTGCATAATGTTCCCTAGGATTTCGTGAAAGATCCTAAATAAATGTATTTTCCTGTAAAAAAAATGCTGTGATGTTAACTGATATGGAATCCTACACGAAAAAATGAAGTTTCCATGGGGAGTTGCTTCAAAAATTAATTGAGAAATGTTTGGAAGAGCTGCAGAAGAAATTCTAGGATAAAATGCTGGAAAGAAAAATTCTAAAAAAAAAAACCAGAACAACTTCCTAATGAATCACAGGCCAAATTAATTGAAGAATTCTAGAAAAAAATCTTAATGGATTTTCTCGAATATTGTCTCGTGTCTGGTGAGCAATTCTTTGGAGTAACCATGCATAAAATCGCGAAAAAATTATGGGAGCGTTTCTTGTGAGAAATCCATAAATGAATTTCAAGAAAAACCCTTGAATGAACCTATGTCGATTTTCTTGGTATAATCTGTCAGATTCTTTGGAAGATCGTCAAGAGTTTTTTAGTTAAACGTTTATTTAACAGGCTCAAGCGCCATCAGGCATAACGGAGCCGAATTTAATTGATTTGTTTTACAAATTCACAGCTGCCAAGGTTTGAGATAACATAAATGATCGTCAAGAGTAACAACTGGAGGATTCAGTTGAAGGATTTATGAAGAATATCTGGAGGAAATTGAAATTATCTCATAGTAGTAGGGTTAAGTTATCCCTAAGCATATTACCAGAAGCAGTCGCGTTGAAGTGCTCAAGGATCTTCTTCAAATTCTGAAGAAATTCCTCTAAACATCCTTTGAATAATCGCTGTAAGAATTTCTTGGAGAATTGGTAGAGGAATATCTAGAAGAATTTCTGGAGAGATCCCTGTAGAAGTGCCTGAAAGCATTCCAGATGGAATCTCTAGAAAAATCTTCAGGACAATTGCGGAAGCTTTTCCTTGAGGAAACTGAGCAGAAGTTCTTGAGAAATCAGTTGAATAGTCGCGTTATAGTCTCTGGAGCCTGTAGCATTTTGCATTAGAACTCAGTGCCAGCAGAATGAGGCAAAGAGAGACCATTTTGAGTAAAATAGAGACTTCAAAGGCTTTCCTTTCAATTTTTTTTTTAGAGAATTGCATTGACATCAAAAAAGTTGAAATCTTAAGCTTTCATTCCATAAACAAAGATTGGAAATCGGTTCAGCTGTTCAAAAGTTATGATTTTTTATAAATTAAAAATTTAATGAGACCTACAGTGTGTGCCGATGAAAAATGACTGATTTCTTTATTTTCAAAATAATATATCTCAAAAACTAAAAAACATACATCGCTGAAAATTTGACAGTAAACGTAAAATATTCTGAACTTTCAAAAAAAAAAAATGAGAACAGCACTAGCCCCTTTTGTCCCAAGGCCTTCAAAACACGAAAAAATGGAAATTATTGAGTTTTTTCATGTAAAAAACAATTTTTATGAAATTTCATATTTTTCTGAGAAGTCAAAATCTTTAGCTTTCATTTCGTCCAAAATGATTGAAAATCGGTCAAAATGTTCAAAAGTTATAATTTTTTTATAAATAAAAATTATGCAAAATCGCGATTTTTCTGGTCACCTTATTTCGGAAATAGTCACCCTAATCAAAAATCCAAAAACACGTGTATCCTTATTTCGGATAAGGAACAAAATAGCAAATTTTCACGGAATTTGGTGACTCACTCACAGATCGGTTTTTCATGGAATGGCAACTTTGGCAAAGAAAGCTCTTAGTTAATAACGGTGGAAGTGCTCATAAGAAGCTGAGAAACAGGCTCTGTCCCAGTGAGGACGTAATGACAAGAAGAAGAAGATGTCAAATACGATTCAAAGCATCTACGAAATGAATGAAACCGGTTGAGCTAGGCTTGGTTGAGATTTAGTACAGAAAACAAAAAAATTTCAAAAACCAAAATATATGGATTTTTGTCGATATTTCTTCGATTTACATGATTTAAAAATCTAAATATATAACAATTTATCTAAAACTTTAGGGAAATTGTTATTCAATACTAATGAAAGCTACAACACATACAAGTGAACAAATTTGCAAACTTAAGTTTTTTCCAACTTTCAACCAGCATTGGCCCACTATTCCCTGACCCCCCTGCAGTAATAGCGTTCTTGTGCCTAGAATTGGAAACGAAAACTTTGAGCAAATTCCGTTTTTCCATCGCGACGCAATTTACGGCGGCTAGAACCGCCAAACAAGTAGACTAACTGTGCAAACCGGAGCTCGAAAAAAACCATGTTCAACCATTTCGACCGGTTGTTGGTGGTGAGCTAGTTAGAGAGTCGATCAGAGGCCTGCAGTCGGCAGCAGCGGAAGATTGGCCAATCGATTGAATTAGTTTCGCACCGAGTTGGTTACTCGAAGAGGAGGTGAAGTCTATCTGTTTGGCACTAAACTGTGCTTCCACTTTGGTAGCAACGGCGACGAAGAACTCGGTTTACTTCCATGGAGCTGGTTGAGATGTTGGGAAGCCGCTGAATTGCATCTGAGAGGGGTTGAGAGGTAGAATGTAATACATCTTACAAGTTGGAGTTAGTGCACAGTGAAAAAAATTGACGAGCAGTTTCGTTCTACTACATTTCGTAAGGAGATTTCAAAGAAAATCCCAATAAGATTTCAAAGGAAATCTCAACGAGATTTCGAAGGAAATCTGTACGAGATTTCCAAGGAAATCTCAACAAGATTTCCAAGGAAATCTCAACAAGATTTCTAAGGAAACTTCAACGAGATTTCGAAGAAAATCTCAACGAGATTTCCAAGGAAGTTCGAAGAGAGTTCGAAGAAAATCTCAACGAGATTTCGATGGAAACCTCAAGGAGATTTCGAAGGAAATCTCAACGAGTTTCGAAGGAAATCTCAAAGAGATTTCGAAGGAAATCTTAATGAAATTTCGAAGGAAATCTCATCGATATTTCGAAGGACATCTCAACGAGATTTCGAAGAAAATCTCAAAGAGATTTTGAAGGAAGTCTCAACGAGATTTCGAAGGAAATCGTTACGAAATTTTGAAGGAAATCTTAACGAGATTTCGAAGGAAATTTCAGCGTGATTTCGAAGGAAATCCAAACGAGATTTCGAGGGAAATCTCAATGAGATTTCGAAAGAAATCTCAACAAGATTTCGAAGGAAATCTTAACGAGATTTCGAAGGAAATCTTAACGAAATTTCAAAGGAAATCTCAACGAATTTTCAAAGGAAATCTCAACGACATTTCGAAGGACATCTCAACGAGATTTCGAAGTAAATCTCAACGAGAATTCAAAGGAAATCTCAACGAGATTTCGAAGGAAATCTCGAAAAGATTTCTAAGGTAACTTCAACGAGATTTCGAAGAAAATCTCAACGAGATTTCGAAGAAAATCTCAACGAGATTTCGAAGGAAGTTCGAAGAGAGTTCGAAGAACATCTCAACGAGATTTCGATGGAAGCCTCAAGGAGATTTCGAAGGAAATCTCAACGAGACTTCGAAGGAAATCTCAACGAGATTTCGAAGGAAATCTCAACGAGATTTCGAAGGAAATCTCAACGAGATTTCGAAGGAAATCTCAACGAGATTTCGAAGGAAATCTCAACGAAATTTCGATGGAAATCTCAACGAGATTTTGAAGAAAATCTCAATGAGATTTGGAAGGTAATCTCAACGAGATTTCGAAGGAAATTTCAACGAGATTTCGAAGGAAATCTCAACGAGATTTTGTAGGAAATTTCAACGCGATTTCGAAAGAAATCTCAACGAGATTTCGAAGGATATCTCAACGTAGAAAATCTCAACGAGAATTCGAAAAAAATTTTAACGAAATTTAGAAGGAAATATTGACGAGATTTCGAAGGAAATCTCAACGAGGTTTCGAAAGAAATCTCAACGAGGTTTCGAAGGACATTTCAACGAGATTTCGATGGAAATCTCAACGAGATTTCAAAAGAAATCACAATGAGATTTCGAAGGATATAAGGATAAGGTGTGTTATCTGCATAGCAACAATAATTTTTGTATCGACCACATAAGACGTATGATAAGTGATCAGGTGCATTTCGAGACATGTTTGTAACTAGACTAGCTTCGACAAGTTATAGGCAGATTACAGGAAAATTTATAGACCCAATAATACCGTTTTGCATACCAACCTAATGGAATTTTAATGAAATCACCTAAGCATGTTTAGCTGTTGATTAACCACAGAACCGAAATATTTTCGAAACAAGCCACCCCGAATTAGGCTCGAGGAATTCA
The DNA here is from genome assembly GCF_002204515.2 of Aedes aegypti. NCBI lineage: Eukaryota > Metazoa > Arthropoda > Insecta > Diptera > Culicidae > Aedes > Aedes aegypti. Next base: position 119,474,448 of record NC_035108.1, on the reverse strand, counting down.
TATTGTTGCCATATCCCACATAGATAGATATATTGGCAAACATAAACCCTGCATTATGCATTTCCGAGCGGATCACGGAGCGAGCATAAGCAGCGGAAGCAGGACAGAAGATGCGAAACCCCAACCACCAGAATGACGATGACGACGAAGGCAAGGGTGATGGTGAGAAAACTGGTTTGCAAAACTTGTGCAATTACCGATTCTTTCGCGGCTTTTCAGCACAGTCAGTCAGACTTCGGCTAGGCTAGGTATAAGTCCACTAAATGCTAGAACATTAAAGGGGCACAGAAGCGCATAGCCATAGACAGTGTTGGACAATGGGTTTGCAACTTTTTTTGATTTTGCATACAGAATTGTCAGCAAATTTTTATCTCAATTCAAATGTGGCGTAAGGCAAAAACTTTTTGAATTGCTACAACTACCGTTTTGTCTCAAATTCCGAACAGACTCATATTCCGAACAATCGGTTTTTGTATGGCGATTTGGTTGAAATGTTTCGCTGAAATATGTCATCAAACTGCAAGGAAATGGCAGTCAATTGCAATCCAATTTAAACTCTACTAATCTATTCTATACCTCTGGAGTAGTGATGATCCTCTAGTTCGAGACCAGTAAAACTAGCTCAGATAAATTTATTTGCGAAATTATTCATTTGAATACGATTTATTCGTGTTGTTCGGAATTTGAATCAAGGTGTTCGGAATATGAGACAGAATGAACACAGTGTTCGACATTTGAATCAAAATGTTGTTCCATACTTTTACGTAAAAGCAATACTAAAACTAATTAAATCAACATTATTATCGGTACACTTAACAGCTAACTGTTGGACTTTGCGAGGAAATTATAATTTACGCAAATATCAGCAAATTTATGCCAATTAGATGCATTTGAAGTCACTGTTGGCCTTAAGTGTTCGGAATATGAGTCAAAACGGTACAACACTGGGCAGGAAGTTCATTCCCTTCAAACTGATTTGCGGAAATTGACTCGCAATAAGTCAAAAAAAATTTGTCATCGATGACCTTAATGCAAAATGGCAGAATTTTATTTCATGAGTGTTCTTCAGGATATTTCTCTATTCAATACCCTGCTAGTCCTATTTGTTTTCCTTTTCTAGTAATCCTTCTACGATTGACTTGGTCTTAACTGACTCTAGTTACCTTTGTGGCCAACTGGTTACTCATGCTGATTTTGATTATGATCATGTCCCTGTTGTATTTCAAATATCCAATGAAGCGATTCTCAATCCTATCGGCTCCACTTCCAATTATTTTCTAGCCGATTGGAATACATATGAAACATATATCGATAGTAGTCTTGATGTTAACATTTCTTTGCAAACAAAACTTGATATTGACAATTCCATCGAAACATAAATAAATTCCATTGTTGAAGCAAGAGACATTGCAATACCAAAATGTGAAGTCAAATTCGAATCCGTGATTATAGACGATGATCTTAAATTCTCGATCCGTCTTAAAAATGTGAGGAGAAGGCAATTTCAACGCATTCGCGATCCTACTGTGGTAACTATAAGGCATGATCTGCAAAATGAAATTGAAAACATTTTTCTCAATGGAAAAACCATTTTTTTTGTGAACAAGAATTCAAAAATATTAAAGCCCCTGGCGATGATGGATTTTTTTACATCCTCATCAAGGCAAAGTTGTAACAATTTTGAAGCTGGACAAAAATTCTGCAGAAGCTTCTAGCTATCGTCTCCATCAGTAGCTTCTTCTAGCTACGGCTCCATCAGTAAACTGCTTGAAAAGGTCATTTTGAACAGAATGATGGTCTACATCAACAAAAATTCATGTGATCAATTTGTATGAAAAATGTGGAAACAGTTTCAAATGCATTGTCCAACACTGTAGAACCTGGTAGCGCACCACTCTTAATGGCAAACTCACGGCACGGTAGCTCTCGGAGGCCACCAGTAGTGCATCAATCCATGCATTACGGGAGATGGGGTTTGGTTGTTGTTTGCCGTTTTTCCGTTTTCAGTTTCGTCGAAGTTGTTGTTGGTAGGTTGCTTTTGGTTCTTGTGTGAGTGTAGGTATTCGCGAAAAAGTGGGGTCTTAGCGCTCTAAAGCGTTGTTCGCGATTTAATGCACACACCGGAGGGATCGTTACTGACGACGATGGTAGATTTTGTAATGATGTAAGAACATGCTGGTGGATGTTCTGGTTCTCGGAAAGAATCGGCTTTGCCAATTTTCAAGGGGTAGAACTAGTTTTTATTGTTCAAACTCTTGGTAGGTGCATATTTAAAGACTAGAAGTGCAGTATAGAATGAAATAACTGGTTTGGTTTTAAGCTTGGCAACTAAAATGGGCAACTGTTTGAAAGAGTCAAGTTCATCCTGTACTGAAGCAATTTGAATGCTGCTCTTTAAATTAACACCGGCTTAAATTAAAACCCGCATGAAATTTTTATTGACATATTCTTACGGAGAAAACATGTTGAGATACATAAAACTACGTGTTCTTCTATTAAAAAATGCTGATAATATTAAGACAATTGAGTAGCGAATGATGCTTTGTTAGTGTCACTTGCCCCTGTGGGGATGGGCAGAAGAAGCAGGACAAATCATGTTACGCGTCTTTGTTTGGGCAAGCTTAGTCTTGAAGAGACGAGCATCACTGATTTTAGTGTTTTATTTGTATTGTACTAATAACAAGTTCTCTTTCAGAAGTGATCAGGTAAATCCAAAATCAATACATATTATTATTTTCATTGCCAAAAATGCTCTAAATTGTCGAATTGAGCTGATCCTTATATAATACACCCTACCCTACTAACACAATCTCCATATCCCGTGACGTCTATGAAGATAGTTTGGATTCCCTGTATCTTTTTAAGTAGACGTTGAACAACATTCCTTTTCTTCCCCTAGCGATTGTGAGGACGTGGCCAGGTGTACAATGTGATGCTTGTTTTGTGTATTCCTATTATGTAGAAAAAGACGTTCATCCCAAACGTTTTTTTTTTTTTGCGACACTACATATAGATTTCTTAAAGCCAAAAGAGTTGAGCATTGTACAGCCACCCACGATTTGTACAGTTGTTAATGCTATGCTATGCTATCGGCCTCTATTTGAGATAATTTTAGGAAAGATGTAGAAATTTTCCTTTGAAGTCTCGTTGAACTTTCCTTTAAAATATTTCCATCATAATAACTTGGAGTTCTCTTTCAGAACGGGGTTGGTAGTCTAATGACTACCACTTCTGCTTCATAAGCAGAAGATCATTGGTTCAATCCCAGGCCAAACCGTTTACTCGTACTTTGTAGTAGTATGTCACTTGCTTCTACCGTCCACTCTTACGGCGAAGTAGGCCGTCATTGAAATTTGTACGCGTCGTTGATGATTGATGCTAATTCATCTCACGGTTTTGAATCAAAGAAAATCAGTAGGTTTTGCACTGACACAGCTGAAAAACTATCAGCATACTTTACGCATGTCAATACAAACTTTCAAAGCTGAATTTTATCACTTTCTAATTGCAAGCTTCCAAGTCATCATCGCTGCCAAAACGAATGACGGGCTACTTAGCCTTAACCTATCACATTAAACTATTCGTTCATAGGCAGTCTGCTAACCATAAAGCAAGTCTTTCTGCCATTAAATTTCCTTATCCCTACCTTCCAGCATGAACTGGCGTAGATGCAGGGGTATATCCGGTTTACTGTGGGCCAGATTTAAATGCAACATCAAGTCTTCCCCCTTTTCCTCATTGGTCTGCATTCTGACGTTGCAGGTGCCTTTGTTGCCTAAAAATAGAAGATCACCAGCATTTATAAACTGAGGGTGTCAGTTAGTCCCAAGCAGTCATCTGGTTGGTTTCTTGTGTAAGTGCAGTTGATCTGTCGATACTAGAGTAGCAGTCACGGGCGGCCAATCAATCTAAAATTCTTAATCTTTTGAAGTTCTCTTTGAAAATCTTGTTGATATTTCCTTCAAAATTTCGTTCACGTTTTCATTGAAATGACCTGGTGATTTCTTTTAGAATCTCGGTTAGCTATCATATGTAATTGTTTTTAAATTGCCTATAAAACTTCCATAAAAAAATTCCATAACCATACGAAAATTTCATTGTAATGATCGCCTTTGAGTATTTTTGAGATTGCCTTCGAAATATCTATGAGATAGTAGAAACATTTGAATCCAAATGTAATTTTTTTTTCGGAGAAAAGTTCAACTATATACCAAAGATTGGTAGAAAACAATATAGGGAATGTTCCTTGAAATTAAAGAGATTTCCATACTTTTTGTTTTCATTGAAAATACTTCTTAAACTTCCTTCGAATTTCCTCGAACCATTGGCTTGTTTAGTGGTACCTATTCTTTTCACATATTCTAGTCCTAAGTTAAAATTATGCCAGAACTCAGAGTTTCCCAATTTTTCTTGCCCTTGAACTATTAAAAAAAACTTTTGAAGTTATTATGGAAATCGCGTTTGAATCACCTCTCGGCAAATTTTTCTACGAGGCGAGCTGTCAATTGTAAATTGAAAAACCATTGAGTCTATAGATTGAAATCTTCATTAATCTATATAAATAAAAATGGAATGGTGTTTGTAGGTCACGAAATGGCTTACAAACGGGTCAACGGATTTGGATGATTTTTTCTCCGTTTTGTTCGTCAAGTGTTCCGATGTGTTTGTGTGTATGAAAATCCCAAGATAATCACCGGGATAGTCCGAAAAACGAGAGTGAACGGAACTGTCATTTTGTATGGGTTCTAAAACGTTTTTTCAACAGCCTACTTGATGGTAAGACGAAGTTTGCCGGGACCACTAGTTATTTATAAAATTAAAATTAATATATTGAATAGCAATAACATGTGTTTTACTTAGAAAAGTGTGCTCATCAATATGGCATCAATCGCTTAACAATCCAATTTTTCAATCTTTTTCTTTTTTTATAATACGTAATAATACACAGTACCAAAAAATAATGTGATTTACGTCTTTTGGGATGCACATAAAAGAAGCGAGCCGAATGACGTAAATTTGTGTCCATTTTAAAATACGTTAGTGTCTGATTCGGGAAATGTCGATCACAGTTCCATCGTTTTCGTGTCCTTTAACATGTAAAATTACATTTTTTGTTCAATACATCTTGAAGGACACGTTTTTGTGTCGTTCCATCACTTACATCATGTGTCATTCAGTCCTAACCAGAATTACGTCCAGAGTAATTTTCATTATTTTTAAGAGTGTAGGTACGAATATTAGAAATACACACCTTAATTGAAATGCAGAATCTCGATTAATTTTGACTGAAGACCCAGACTTGAACAGCCTTGCTAGGTTGTTAAGCGACATGACAAAATAACAACTAATAAAATATTCAGAATATTTCTTGGATCAATTTTATAGAACTTAAAAAAGTTTTTGTGTTCAAAATTACATTGGAGTCTCTTTCAAAATGACTAGATCTTCAGTTTTGAATATATTGTACACTCACCGAATTCTTTGAAATTGTGCATTAACATCCTTCTAAAAGCCCCAGAGATTGTGTTGCTATGCAAACATTTGGAAACATTTTCTTAGAATATTTTGGCAGCTTTCGACAATTCTTCATAAGCAATATATGTTATCGAAAGGTCACATTGAAAAACACACGAAACCCAGGCCTCACGTGTATATAGTTACGATCGATTCCCAGTGATAATTCGAGTTGCCTCATTCGCTAATAAATTATTTGAAATTGAAATTTCTAAACTATTCGTGGAAGGCAAGGGAATGTTCCTGGCAATGTTGTGGCAAGGGATATCATAAGGCAGTGTAGGAATATACCAACACGTTGTTTGGAACAACTATGCGACTTTGTTTTTTACATGCATTCAAAATATTTGTCAATTCAATTTCCGGACTCAAACATTCTAATAATGACTTAAATTTAAATTTCCTGGTAAGTTCTAGAATTGTTTCTAACAGTTGTTTCAAGTTCTTCATTAACTAGATTCCAAATCGAACTAAATGTGTTGCTTCTTCCTTCGAAATATACCTCTGGTTCAGGTAGCTCGATTGGGTGTCCGGCCATTTGGCCGAATGCCATTTGGCCGAACGGGTCGTTTGGCCGAATGCCGTTTGGCCGAATTACGAACAAAAAAAAATTTTTCAAATTACTACAACACTTATGTGTAAGATTCTTAGGTGTTACTCAATAATTCATCCGCTAATTAAAAGTGTAGAACTAGCCCTCGTGCGTTAAAATACACTCAAATAGAGATTTAAAAAAAAAAAAAATCCGCTAATTAATTGACTTTAATGATGTGACGGTACGTCACGTTTGTCACTATATAAGTGCTCCAAGAGAATGATAAAATGACCCGTTAATTTAGGACTAAGTTGTGAACTCCACTCATTGCATCAAGAATCAAAGCTCATGGTTGTTTCATCTGGGGCTACTAACGGTATGATAAGGTTCTAGTTTTTTAATGATTTCATTAGAAGTTTTTCCTTCTTTTAAGCATAGGCTATTTTTTCGAGTTATACTGGTTTCATTACTATTGGCAATAATTCAGCTTATATTCTAATTGGGAATTTGACCTTCTATAAATCATCTGCAGTTCTTTGTAGTTATACTAATATAAAAATTGATTGCATTGCAGTTGCTTAAACTTTCATAAGAGATTTTTCCTTCTTTTGATCATAGGCTGTTCTTTCTGTTTATCCTCCAATATTAGGATTGCAACGTGTGAACAGAGCTCTGCATCGTTGCTTGCGTATAGCAGTAAACCCATTGACTCGGTAAACAATTACGTGGAAAAAGTTCACAATTTCTCCGCTGGGAAAATAAGAAGCCGAAATTCGAGGGATCGAAGCAATCCAGTCCTGCAGCAGGACTAATAAGTCGTGAACCGATTTAATTACTGTCAAAAGCTGACTACAAACACAATGCAAAAACTTCTGCTGGCAGCTATTACCGCTAGCAGAAAAGTGAATATTTGCTTAAATTTAGGATGTTCTTCTTTTAGAACTGACTGTTTGTTGAACTAACATTAAAGAGCCAGTTATGTGTATATCAATGATAATTTACCTTCTTTAAAAATAAGTTGAATAAGTTCTTTGAAATTCAGCTGCGAAACTCACTACAATAACATGTTTACTGTAATTCACTATTATTTCCTATTTCGGCCAAACGGCGTTCGGCCAAACGGCATTCGGCCAAATGACCCGGAACCCTCGATTGAAAGGTCTATATTTTAAAATATCTCCATTTGACCTTTAATAGGAGAAATGTTCTATTGTTGTTCTGATTTAAAAAGCGGATTTACTTCCTTTGAAAAATAAATGAAAAAGTTCTCATTCGCTTCCACATTCGACTAATTTAATCGATTATTAAGAAAATAATTGATTAATTTATTAAGTACATAAAAATATATGTTTTAAAGCCTATATTGCAGACTGAAGTAACTACTTTCTTCAAAAGAAGATCAAAACTATGGAAACGATATTTTGATTTGAACTTTGATTATTGGATATACCGAAATTTATTGTTCAAAATAAAGAAGCGTCAACAATTCATCACATGTGTGCAAAAACCTTAAACCATTTGCAATAATTGTTGTCAAATACGTCGACAATTGTATGATTTATATACTTCAGTTTTTTTGACGTTAACTACGTCTTACGGAAATATACTGGGTGTCAATTGAAAATCTAAAATGTTGCGACCGTCACAAAATTATGTAAGATTTTGAATGGTAATAACTCAGCCATTTATCGGTAGATTTTCAATATTTTCCCACCAATCGGTCGGAAATTTATACAACATTTTACTCAAATGGAGAAAACTTTTGATTTTTGACGATAGATTGTCGAAAATTTGGAAAATGTCGACCCTTTTCTTATGCAACCAAACTCGTTCATATTGTCTTCCACAATTCCTTTGGGTTGGCTAGTGCACTATAAAAGCAGACCAATTTCTGCTTCTTCGCGCATTCTTCTTTTGACGTTAACTACGTCTTACGGTAATATACTGGGTGTCAATTGAAAATCTAAAATGTTGCAACCGTCACGATATTATGTTAGAGTTTGAACTAAAGGAAGGCTACAACTATGAAAATCGACTAAAATTCAAATACAAAAAATCACTTGGCGTAGTTAACGTCATGCGGTCGTGTCTTGTACACAACCCCCTCTGATTTTTTCTTTCCCTTATTAAAATATCAAAGGAATACTAAGCTAAGATGCAAGCTCTGTCCCAGTTGAGACGTAACGCCTGAAAGAAGGAAAAGGAAAGGTTTGGTCGTTGAATAAGGCTAAAATAGTGCTTGAAACCCACTTTCCATAAAATTTAAAAATCTTCGCTAAATGTTTAACCTTCAATTCGAAGAAATCTTTTGATTTAATCTACTTTCAAACTGAGGGTAGACGCTCCCTCAGTGAAAGTAGTTACAGAAGCAGACGTAGTGTGTTTTGACGTGTTCGACACAAATAATTAACTATGTGATATTTTTCTATGGTGTTCTATGATGATACAAACAATCGAATGATATCCATAAAATTTAATGTTGAAGCTGTTCAAAGCAATTATTAAGCTTAAAAACATTGCCTCTTAGCACTTAAAGTGGCGAATCAGTACCCATAGTGGAGGGCCCCATAAGAAATCAAAGGATCATTAAATGAACCATGCTTAACATACCTCTAGCAAAGCAACAGTGTTCCTTTTATTGGTACAAAGATTTTAACAGGGAAATTTCAAATGAATTACGATTTTGATACACTTGAATGATAGAAGGATTTACAAGGAATTACTGCCCGTAAAATCATAGATTTCATGATTTTATCAACACACTATAACTGTTATTTTGGGGGCACCACTAATGGTATATTTGCACTATCTTAGCTTCCAGTCCAAAAAAGAATTCTATGTTTTCAAGGAATTTCAAGAATAAGCTAGTTTTATTGAAACTGATGAAAGGAAGATGAATGCATAACCAATAGAGAGAACAGAGGGCCCAAGGGAGATGGAGATAACAATTTAAGAAAACGAGTCATACCCGAAGAGCATGAGGTTTTATGGTGGCGTTGTATATAATGAAAAGCTCTTCTATTTTTGTATGAGTGCTACTTACAAAATGAAATGTTTACTCATCGGTTTTGGACATACCTGTAAAGAGATAAAGAAAAATATGTATTAGATTTGGTTTGCCTTTATTGCACGAGGAATTTAATAATGACCCAATGTACTTATTGCACATTATAGAATGAAGCAGTTTTTTTTTCACAATGTTATGGAAAAGTTTCAATTTAGCTCATAAGCAATAGTTCCATAAAAAAGATTTGCTCGCCAAACATAAGCTTTGATACTATACTAAGTTTTTTCCGTAATATTCCACATAACTGTAGGCGGGAAACATAAAATAATGTCGAGTTCTGTTTGTTTATAATTAAATAACGTTTTTTTTTTTATAAAAGTTACAAAAGAAAAACAATCAAAGTGACCCATAGCAGGTTGTAGTCGAAAACAGATTTGAAAACTCTCTACTAACTTGAAAATTTCAAAACATTCATATACACATCTGCTTTTTCATTTGATTGTCAATTTGTATTTAGTTTTAGAAAAAAAAAATACCTGTTTAGAATCATTTGTGTGTATTCAAAAAATAACATATTTTCGCATTTTCATGCTAAAGAATGCGTCAGGTAAAATTATCGGAGGGGAATAATATGATTCTGCATTAGCTTTTCCAATAAAAATACTGATTTGGCAAGCAAATCTGAAACTTCGTTGAAAAACTGAGTCGAACTAATTTGTGCCATTTACAGGGGAATCTAAGATTTGTGGGATAGAATAGTTTGAGTGACAATATTTAATTTACTTTTTTATAATTTTCCACGAGATAGCATTTCAAACCCCTTATATATTTGTTATTATAGTCAACTTTCCCTTACTCGAAATTTGGTATCTCGATATCGAGTTAGAGAACCATAGTGAAAGTTGGTTTCCACGGCTAACCTAGGACCTCAGTTGCACTGATTTCGTGTTCTGTAATTCGATACCTCCCTAACTCGAGTTCTTCAATATCAAGTAATGGAGAGTTGGATGAACTAGGAATTGTACTTCTGGACAAGCAAAATCGTCCTCATTAACGTGAGTAGATAAGCAGTAGTTTTTTTTTCTCTTGTTGAAACATAAAAAAAGACTGATAAAGGACATATTTGTAGTCAAAATCAGTTTTTGGTTTAGAATAGTTAAACCACAACAATTAGGTGATAACGAGTAAACTTCATAAAGAAATTCCAATTTTAACTATCGCCACTCAAACACTCATTCTAAGCCGTTTATTTCTATTATTTTTTTACCACTTCGCTTAAACTGTTCCTCGCGTTTTTTTAAAGAGCCTCATCCGAAAACGATTAGAAACCCCCTCTGCACACTCTTCCTAGCCATAAACGCCGAGCAAGCTCTCATTGCACTCTTGTTGCGTCCATGAATACCAATGGCAAAGCAACCACCCACCCGCTTCTCAATGCATCACCGCCGCCTCACGCTTCGTCGTCATCGTTACCACATACCAACATCGTCGTCATCACGCGCGGGTATCGCACACGCTAAAACCTAACTACACATCAATTGGCGACGCACTCGGATTCCATTGTTTCGCGTGCATGAATCGGATCCAAAGGTACGACAAAGTACACCATTTGTAGCAAATTACATTCAGTCCTAATTTGTCCATTGTAAACAATAGAGAACGTGAGTCACTCACGCACCCGAATGGCTCGGTTTTAGGGTGCATCAGCGAGGTTCGCCGTCGGCTGACGGCTCTGATCGGCCGTCTCGTTTTGTTCCTTCCGCACGCTGACCGTGTGCTGTCTCTTGTTGTCATGACCTACTTGCGCGCCGCGCGCCGACCATCCGTTCATGTAGGTAGGTAAAGAGAACTTGTATACACGCGATTAATCACATGCATAGCACTGAACCACGCTCGAAGTCGCAGTTCGGTTCGGCTCGAAGGAGGCCGCCACTCAAACATTACAAATTCCCATGGTGCCACCGTGATGGTGGTCGCTCACTCTCAGTGGACTGACTGCTCTGCGATGCACAGCACACCCCTTTTCATTTTCCGTGAGTGCTTGACATTCTTTGGATTACTTCATCGCCGTTGCGCTGGGCTGAAGCGCGAGGAAACTGAGAGTGAATCGCGAGGCTCCAACAGCGTTTCTCACAAACACACCTCTCAATGACGATTGATGGCGAGAACGATCGGAAGGTGGACTTGGGGGATTTAGATTGTAAGCTGGTCTAATGTTTATATGGGAATCAAAAAAGGCGATACATCTAATAATTTTAGTCTGAAATTTGAATGTATTGTTCAAACAAATATTTTACTCGAAGAAACACTTGAGAATTGTTTGGAAGCACTGCAAGAATAATTTGTAGATGAAAGATTCCACGCATCTAGAAAAAAAATACTGGATGAATTTAATTATGAATTGTTTTTGGATATTATTGGAGAATTCTAAGAACAGTTCTCAATAGAACCCAATAATATCTGGAAGAATTTCGGAGTACTTTCTGAGATAATATGAGATTCCTATGAAAATGGCTGAAGATATTAGCTGAATAACTCGGCGCAGAAGTTTCTTGAATAATTCGTGTAGGGGTTCCTGCAAAATCATTCCTGAGATAATATGAGATTTGTATGAAAATTACTTAAGATATAACTGAACAAATCGGCGTAGGAACTTCTTGAGTTATTCTTGTAGAGGTTCCTGGAAAACCATTACGAATTTCTTCAAAATCTCCGCAATAAACCTTTGAAGATGTTTTAGGAAGAACTCCTTCAGACATCGTTGAAAGATCTGCTAGAATAACGGAATTGGTGAAAACATCACTGGAGGAAATTCTAAAATTCTGTTTTGGGAAATTTCCAAGTGAAAATTCCTGGTTAGCTATCTCGAAATAAAATTAATAGGGTTGGTTTTGGGTAAACTTTCCTGTAAAAGATACTAAATAAATAGAACTAAAGACTGTTCAGAGACTTGCAATAAAATCAGAAATTACTCAAGAGATTCTTCCTATGATTTCTTCAGAAAATCCTGCACGATTGCTCTTAAATTCATAGATTTTTTTTCAGAAGTTATTCTAGGGAACCAACAATGATATTTTTTAAGAAATTATTAATGAAATCCCTGAAATAATTGAAAAGTAATACTAAAGTAAAGATTTCACATGAAAAAGAACATGACAGTTGTTAGGAAGAACTGCAAGAGTAATTTGTAGATAAAATGTAGGAGAAACTTCTAGATAAATTGCTGAATGAACTTGATGGTGAATGCTTTTTGAATTTTTTTGAAGAATTTCCTGAGAGAATATAAGATACGTATGAAAAAACTTATATTTTCAGTAGGAACTTCTTGAGTAATTCTTGAAGAGGTTCTCTTGGATTCTCTTGGAAACAGGAATCTTTGGAAGTTCTGTAGGCGAATTCCGGCGCATATTTTCTTCGAAGAAAAGAAATGTTTCTTGCTGGTGAGTTATGGAAGAGAATTACTTCTCTTCGGAAAAATTGTTCACCGGTAGTCACCTTCTGGAATAGTATTTTGTAAAATTTCCGAGACCTACTTCCTGTGGAAATTCTTGATTAGGTATTTCGAATCAGAATTTATATGTGAAAGAGAAGAAAAACAGTGACTCTAAGGCATATTTTGGATGGAAACAAAAACTTTGAGAGACTTTTCATTAAAAATAAAGTAATTTTTTACAAACTTGCATTAAAATAAAGACCAAGTTTCTAAAAAGAGACCTACTACTAACCCTGTTATACAGAATTGATAGATAAGATAGAAAATAGAAGATAGAAGATAGAGGATAGAAGATAGAAGATAGAAGATTGAAGATAGAAGATAAAAGATAGAAGATAGAAGATAAAAGATAAAAGATAAAAGATAGAAGATAGAAGATAGAAGATAGAAGATAGAAGATAGAAGATAGAAGATAGAAGATAGAAGATAGAAGATAGAAGATAGAAGATAGAAGATAGAAGATAGAAGATAGAAGATAGAAGATAGAAGATAGAAGATAGAAGATAGAAGATAGAAGATAGAAGATAGAAGATAGAAGATAGAAGATAGAAGATAGAAGATAGAAGATAGAAGATAGAAGATAGAAGATAGAAGATAGAAGATAGAAGATAGAAGATAGAAGATAGAAGATAGAAGATAGAAGATAGAAGATAGAAGATAGAAGATAGAAGATAGAAGATAGAAGATAGAAGATAGAAGATAGAAGATAGAAGATAGAAGATAGAAGATAGAAGATAGAAGATAGAAGATAGAATATAGAATATAGAATATAGAATATAGAATATAGAAGATAGAAGATAGAAGATAGAAGATAGAAGATAGAAGATAGAAGATAGAAGATAGACGATAGAAGATAGAAGATAGAAGATAGAAAATAGAAGATAGAAGATAGAAGATAGAAGATAGAAGATAGAAGATAGAAGATAGAAGATAGAAGATAGAAGATAGAAGATAGAAGATAGAAGATAGAATATAGAAGATAGAAGATAGAAGATAGAAGATAGAAGATGGATAGATAGAACGATAGATATATAGGTAGATAATTAATCTCATGGATATTTTCCGTCCATCGATACTCCATGTGACTTGGACGATGCCGTTAAGACTATAACGCCCCACATTATTGAAGCTTTTGTAGAAGCTTGTTCTCTACAGGCTTTGACGACTACCAGCGAGATCCCATGGTGGTAATTCTATCTGGTTGAGCACAGAAAACAGTGTGGACTGCAATTGGATTATACTCCGTTCAACTGATTTGGAGTCGTTCAAGTCAGAAATCGGAGTTCAAAGCCGAAAATCAGTGCTTCCATCCCATAAATCTAACCCACTAATTGTGCACAAATCTCACTTTCCAATGAGCATTTCGAAATGTAGCTACACCATTACGTAAATTAAACAAAAATCTAGGTCAGTGCTGTTACCCTTGAAAATTCTAAAATTGTCGCAACGCATTCTCTTCGGCGGTTGGCACCGCCGCCGCCAATGACGATACGACAACAAAGTGACACAGCTAATGATGGCCCTAACCCATCGCACTAGACAACATTGCGAGTCATGTCGTAATCCAATCGGCACCGGCTGTGACACTCACACAGTGACACCGTTTTTTGGTGATGGCTTTGTTTTATCTATTTCCAACTGAAATTTTGATTAAGCTTTTGGGGAAAACTGGGGGGACCCAGACCCGATTTGTTTCCACCGACGATGACGACGACCTATCCACTTGAATATTCATTGTTACACGACGACACCCTTCGCTGCAACTCATTTGAATGAAGAGCGCAGCCTACTTTGTTGGACGGTATTTTTGGGTGACCTCCTCTCCGATTTTTATGCTCGGCCATCAACAATAGCATGAATGACTATACGCAAAGCATGCGGGGAAAAACCGGTCATGGTAACAATTAACCAACTAAAACATCGGATGCTACGTTCGTAATGTGTTCTGTGGAAGATTTACATGTATGACTAATAGATTTTGCATCGCAATGGTTTGATGGGTCTACTCTAAAACAGAATAAGTGTAGGTTTGCGGTGAACACAATCGTCAACTTAATTTTCGAGATGGCTCCGTAATGTTATACACTACTGAGCACACATATTAAAGACAAAAAAAAGATAATAGTTCCAAAATTTATTTCTTTTCAGTTTTTCCACAGGATTATCAATTCTTAATATATGAGAACATCAAGAACTGATTCAAATAAACTCATCAAATTTTATCAAAAACTTCGAATTAGCTATCAACCCCCGCATCAATCTAGATTTGCTATCATATATCAGCTGGAAAAAGTAATCCAATGAGCTTTCAAGACATACAGCCAGAATGTCGACCCTAATTTGTCAAAGGTTTCTCTTGAAATCTATAAAGATCTTTAGTAAGAAATCTACCAACGATCTTTCAAAGAATCTATCAAAAGTGTACCAGAAATCCAACAAGACTTACAACAGGAATCTGTCAAAAGTGTCGTTAGCAATTCAAGATCATCCGGAATCAAAAATAAAGCAAGGTTCTTGTCATGAGTCGAACAACAATCATGTCAGGAATGTTATCAATGAAACTTAAATGAATGCGTCTAGAATCTCCCTAAGATCCCAGCAATAATTAATCAAAGGTTTTCAGAAATACAGCAAGAACCTCACTAGACTTGCTATCTGAACGAGACAAAAAATTTGACAAAGGTTTCTCAAGCAACCTATCAAGAAGGAATTCAGCCTGAATCGGAAACAAAAATCTTGTCAGTAAACCATAAAGTGTCTTATCAACTTACGTCAACGAATGGATCTGGAATTTATCAAAAATCTCTGCACTAATCAGGCAAGAATTTTCGCTATTTTCGTCAGAGACCATTACTTGACATATGAATCTCAATTATTTCATACCAGAAATCAGTCTAGAGAAAACTCGAAAATCGCACCTGGAACTAGTCAAACCTCCACTAGAATTTCACTGCAGTGGATGCTGGAAAAATATCCACTAGTCTACTGTCCTCCTGAATCCATCATGAATTTTGTCAGATAACCTCCTGTAGGAGTGATATCGGGAGTCAGTAAGAGATTCCGGATTGTCGGATATCTACTAGGGTTGTCTTATGGAATCCATGAAGAATCTCGTGAGAAATACGCCGTGGATTAGCCTGGATCTCTAGATTGAATCGAATGTCAATTGTAAACTGCCTAGAACTTATTTCCCAAGAAATTCCTCAAGATCTCACAAAGATTTTCTTAAGATGTTTTCTTCGAAGCATGATGGCCTTCCTCTAAGAGGTACTCTGCGGGGGAGGTAGAAGTGACAGCTGGCGGGTTTGTGTACACTGCTTTCACTCTACGGATTTTATGGCGTTGTTCGGAATTGTTTACTACAAGAAGCATAAATACAGTGTAGCGAAAAACAAATCCCTGCTCCCCATGAGCTTTTCATCACGAGTAGATTTCTCGTCTATAATATGATACTTCAGTATTACGAATCACAGAAGAAAATATTTACATTGAGAACCTTATCTTTTCAAATTCAAACAGAGAGAGCAGGAACTGTTCGGTGTTACCACAAACTTGTGAAGATGGTGAGGAATTCCCTGTGATGTGTACCCCGTGAGAGTAAAAGGAACATTCATTACATACTTTGTGATGCCTTGCACCTGTTTATGGATCACAAGAAAGAATTTAGTGAAATTAAACAAATAAAAAAGTCGATGTGTTTGACAAACGAACTTTGTGCCAAGAAAAAAAGGGAAGTTGTTTCTCGGTTTACAATCAAAACAAACTTGCCAGCTGTCACATTTTCAAAATGGCGGAATGGGAAATCAGACGCATTTGACTACCCTCTTTTAGAAACCTTGATTTGGATATCAAAGGGACCATCAAGAAAGGGAGAGATCCACACAAAGAACATACTTATTTTTGATGAATACTAGATTGAAAAGCGCTGTCAAGAAAACAGGAAAACTAATAAACAAGCAGACGCCTTTTGCGCCTCTAAATTTGTTTTGAATCAAGGAAATCAGGTCTAGTAACCTTTGATATATTTTGATGTATTGATATTGATAGAACAGACCTGCCCAACCTTTCTGGCTCTTTTTTGACATAAACGGTTGGTACGTTCGCAAAAATAGCCCGATATGTGAATGTTTTACCTTAACGAAAGCCTAATTAGTATATCCAATCGATCCATGTATAAAAATTTGAATTTGTATCAATTCTTTTGTTAGCGGGGTTTGTTTGACCTAACTGCATCGGTAGTCTATAATTTAGAATAAATCTTAACTCTTCCTTATGGATTACATAGATACATAAAACAGCTTTCATTTGAGGTGAAACTTTATTATCTCGGACTATTACTGAGGACTCACCAACCATTTATGTGTAGAACATTGAGATGTGGAGGGTCGGCTGTAAAATACTTTTAGGGCATTCCGAATTTGATGCAGCAATTTCGCAGGCATTTTCTTATAAAATTTTCATATTCAAAAGACTCACCTGCTTATGAATGTCTAAAACTGGCTGAATCAAGGATTGGCCATTTTTAACCGTCCAGAATCGCCATACCATAAATGACAGATATTCAAATGCTTCAAACGTAACTTTCTCGAATGTCACAAGATCAAACCTATTCTAAATTCTTTTTATTCGTATTTAGAGTGGAAAACCCACTCCCACGTCTGTTAAAGATTATTTGAGAGGTTCTTCAAACAATCTTGTTAGAAAATCATCAATAATTTTACAGGAAAATTACAAATGCATGTCTTTCGAAATGTCAGTAGAAATTGGGAAAGAAATATTCATGTTTGCCAGTGGGTCCAAAACATCTCAAAAACTGTCAGTAAACGTCAGAAAGATGAAGAGAATAGATAAATTTCTGCGTAACCTTTTTGTTTTAGTGATTTTGCCCGTTTCCCAAAGTTTTACTTTTAAATACAACTAAAAACTAAAGCCAAAAACCCTATCATGTGCAGTTTTTGGTTTCAATCAATAAAACCATAAACATCAAACTCAGTTCTCAAAATTTGAATGAATTTTGAAATTTATATTCGCTTTCTTTGAAAACTTTAAACGAATAACTAGAAAAAATGTACAGTTTTGTTATAAAATGGCCTCCTTTGATCAATTTTACAAACCGTCATACATTTTCTCTCTCCTGTCCCAACCCAATATCCGCCGTCAAATGCTTCTGGCCGTAAACGAAGCCAGCAATGAACACCAAGTAGGTAATACAAACAAAACCCAAAAATGTATCGCAAATTACCCGTCACACACTTTTCGCACCGTTTTGCCCCATCGACCTGCTTCCATAAACCTACAATGCAATTCCATCTGGCCATAATGTGTAAGCAGACACAAGTGTGCGACATTATTTCAAATTTTTGTTTGAATTCGCAAATAGCCCTCGCGTCTCACTCACTCACTCTCACTGACTCGCTCATTCATTCGTGCAGACGAACGATGCGGACCGAAACGCAGCAAAACAATACAATGAAAAAACGACGAGGAGCCACGACCATTGCATGAGCGATGATGACGCGATTTGCGCGCAATGCGACGAATGAAAACGAAAGTGAAACACGCCCGCGCACTTCGCAATCGCAATACCGCAGCCGCAGACGAGACGAGACCAGACCAGCTCGAATGTTTGATCTGCTGAACTGAATGCTTTGTTTATTCGCATATGAATGACGACGACGACGGCTTACTTCTTCGATTGAATACGGAAAGCGTGACATAAGCGATTCATGAGGTGGTTTGCTTCGACAAAAAGGGGGCTAAACCGGCTCCGAACAAAAAGTCCCAAAAAGAAAGGGTTCCCAATCGCATTAGAAGGAATGTTCTATAACGGTACCTGTTGCGTTTGTATGCTGTTCTAAATTGAGCCTTTTCAGCCACTCACAAATACCGGTCGCGGTCGGTTGTGTGAAAGAACACCGAGAATCGAACTTCATTGTTGAGTTCCTTCCTTCGGGGACTAGCAAGTTGGGAATCGAGGAAGGCCAAGAAAGAACGGAAATCCTCTATGGGGAACAGTGTGCGTGTGCTGTCGTCAGCAGAGAAAGAGCGAGCTCCAAATCTGGGTCACTCAAACACAACAGCAGCAGCGGCGCACAGTCATCCGAACGAAAGGCGCTTGCTGAGGGCGCTGCCATAGTAAACGCGTCGAGCGATGCGTGCGCGTGTGCGAGCCCGCAAAGCAGAATATCAACAACAGGAAATCCTTTGATCGCATCGCGTTCGCGGACGCGGACGCGTTACTATGGCCTCGGCCTGAGATGGATGGATGGGTAGTAAACATCAGAAACGGCTTGCTCTTGGATAGAACACTGCAAAAGAGGACGGGATGATGTGAGGAGGAGGTAACTCAACTTGGACGGAGGATTGTGTACAAAGGATCGTTCTTGTGAGTACGAAAGCGTTGAAGTGCAGCCAGATTGTTTTTTCTTGCAATATCGGTAGGTTTGATTAACAAAAATTAGTGCGGAACAAGTTTTTGTCTCAAGCCACAAAGTGTCGATATTCACTCCATTTTGGGTCCCTGAATTTATTGCCGATTTCAAAAATGTCATCGCTCGTCTGGGTTTTGAAAATTGACTGTTAAAAATTCATAGTTTATCGATTTCAGTCAACTTGTATGCACGATTACCATCTTGTTTGCTGGTTTATATGGTAAATTTACTACAGATTTCAGTTTTAGGGTATTCAAGAATAATGAGTGAATTCGGAAGGGAAGTAAAGCCGTTGGTCCCGAGATGAAACTAGCCCAGGGCTAAAAATCTCGTTAATAAAGATAAAAAAAATGAGTGTTCAGTAAAATGATAATGATTTCAATACCTTTCTGTAATTGAAGTGAAGAGCGTATTTTTTTCTCTCCAAGAGAATTGCTCTCTGCACTCCCTAAAAATGGGTGGCATGTTTCTTTTCGCTCGGGCGCTGTCAGTTCAATCGAAGATGGCGTCGAATCGGCAAGCACTCCGCGAGCGTGTTGTACGGTTTTACGAAACGCATGGTCATCGTGTAAATAGTTTACGGTAGACCACTTTTGAGACGAAAACGTGCCCGTTTACTGGATCCTGACATCCCTGAGCGTGGAGCGGAAGGCCGGTAGTGGCCGTCCGGCGAAGATAGTGACGAAGAAAAAGGAAGCGTTGAAAACGCTGTTCGACAACAAGGATGTAACGAGTTTGCGTGACGTCAACCGAAAATATCACTGCTCCCATACCTTGATTCACCGAACCTTCACGATGGAAGGCATCATCTGTCGGAAGAAGAATCGGTCCCTCGAGTACACGGCGAATAGATAGCGACCATTACAATAACCATCTGGAATTGTATCCAAATATTAATTGACGATTTTTCAAACAATGTGCTTAAGAAGCGTCTTTCTTAGGCTCGATGTACAAAAGTTTTGTTTTAATCGAGAAAATTATAGCGTGAAGAGATTGAAGAGGCTCATTCGCCAAAAATATCTCATAAATTCTTTTATCACTTATTTCTAAATAACTTTTGTAAAAGATTTTTATTAGAATTGCCATCAAGGATTACTAAATGAATTTGTTTAACGATTCATCGGGAATGTTTTGCCACAAATTTTGTGAATAAAAGAAAATAGATTATCCCAAAAACTAGGGAGCCGGATCCTATTCATGCAACTTTTGATTCACTTCGGCAGTGGGGTTTTTTAAAAGCTACTGAGCTCATACTTGGCCACAATATTCGTCGTAATAATATGCTTTTTATTGCAAAGTTTCAGACAATTCGGCCGAGAAAAACCCCCCATGCCAAAGTGAATCACGGAAGTGCCCAAAAGCACTGCACCTACCTCCTCAAAAGTATAATTGGGCAATTTCTTTGTTTCCCATACGTTAAGAAATTCATTATGCTTCGAGAAATTCATATAAGAACTTTTCAACTCAAACTTAGATGTTTGTCTATATTATTGAAGTGTAATTTCCTTCCTTTCTATTTTTTTTGTGATGAAATTTTCTATGGATTTTTGAGTAATTTCTTTAGAAATTTCTTCACAAATAAATCCTAAAACTTGTCCAGCAGGGAATTCAGGGAACAATATTACAGATATTTTCCAAAGGTTTCGCCAGGAATTTCTTAAGAGATTTTCTCATTAATTTATCAGTGAAGTATCCTCAAAACAAAAGGATAGTATCCATGTAAAAGTTTCTGGATAAATATTTACATTTGAGAGGGGAAGCTGCAAGACTCTCTAAGGAAATGCTTTCAACATTCCCTGGAACAATTCCGCAGAAATCTCGGGAGAAACAAATGGAGTAATTTTCAAATGATTTCCCAAAAGACTGTTTCTCTGGACTGCTTGAAAAAGCATTGAGATACTTTTTTCATAAATTTTAGGAAGTTCACTCAGAAGTATCTCTGGAGGAATTCTTAGAGAAATCACTTCAAAAATCTTTCAAACAATGCCTGAAGAAATTGTTAATAGAATTGTGGCAGCAATGCTCGAACAAATATTTGAGAAAATGAATGTCTATATGAATTTCAGAAGAAATTACTAGAAAAAATTGTATGAATATTCTTTGGAAATCCTTCGGGAGAAATTCCTTCTGAAGGGGGCAGTAGCTTCAAATTGGTTTATAAAATCTTTTAAGAAGCTATTGAAGTATTTAAATAAATATTCCAAAGCAATTCCTTCAAGAATTTTTCTAAGAACTTTTTAGGTATTCTAGAGAATCTCCTACAAAAAATCCTAGAAAGATTTGTTGTGGGAGTCTTGGAAAAATGTTCATGAAAGTGTTGAGAATCGCTGACGAAATTTATATATGAATTCAGCGTGGAATTTCTGAAGGAATCCCTGACGAAATTTGTGAATTAACCAGGTTAGAGAAACTACCCGAAGTTCCCCTGGAAGAAATTTTGGGGGATACATGTCAGAAACCAGCTTAGAAATTCACATAATAGCTGAGGTTTCAGAAGAAAGCAAGGATGGAGAACACTAGAGAATCCTTATGCCGTCGATTAAAAAAAGGCGGCTGGAGATCACGATAATAAACTGAACAGATGTGGTTTATTTTTTTTTAATTTATGTGCTCTTCTGAATTCAAATCACATAAAAAGAGAAACTTCAAAATTTGAACAAAAAATATTAACATTTAAAGGTGGCGCAAGCGACCTGAAGGGGAATTTTCAAGTTTTAAAAAATGGCTTTCAGTGAAGTCACCATAACTTCGTTATTTTCTAACCAATTTTGAAACTTTCAGCACCATTATCTTCAAAATTAAATTTAAGAAAACATCACATTTGTTTAAAACATGATTTTTTAAGAAAAAAAATTTTTTTTTGGTTTATACAAGTTTTTCCAACCGAAATTGCTTTTTTTTCTATAAAAATTAAATCTACAAAGCATCTTGTTTCAATAACGACTTGAATAGTGCATTTATTTTTTAACATATGTAAAAAATATTTTGATTTCGAAATTATTTGATAATTGTTGCAAAGTCCTTTAAGGTTTAACAAATGGGAAAAAAACAGTTTCAGCTGGCAAAAACTTGAAAAAAATGGAATTTTTGTCAAAAAATCATGTTTTGAGCAGTTTTTGTTAAATAACTTGGTCAAACCAATTAGTGAAATTTGTTCAATGAATAGTTTGAAAACAACTAGTTAGATTCAAAAGTATGTAGAAAGATTTGTTGTCGGATGAATATTCATGAAGTTATGGTCAAATAAAGATGATTATTTTTAGTAAAAATGGAAAAATTTGGAGTGAACTACTTTTAACTAAACTAGTTTTGATTTTATACAAATTCGATGTTCTACAAAGTTTTCATATATTTAATTTTAAGTAGAATGATGCTTAAGTTTCAAAATTGATTGAACCTTCACTGAAGGTCGTTTCTGATAACTTGAAAATTCACCTTCAAGTCGCTTGCGCCATCCCTAAATGTTAACATTTTTGGCTCAAATTTTGAATTTTCTCTATCTATGTGATTTGAATTCAGGAAGGCATACGAATTTTTGGTTTTGAGAAATTTTGAAAAATAAGCCGCCATGAATTGCTTTACAGATTTCCCCAAGGAACAAGAGATTCCTTTTTGCGTTGCATTCGGGATCATTATGAGTTCAGAGATTCTGACAGTATCTGGATCTAAAAGAGTATCTTTTGAAATCGGTTTAAGAATTCTTCAAATATTTTTCATGTCATGCAAAATTGTTCAAGGATTTAATTTGCGTTTATTCGTCGGCAATTTCACAGATTTTAGTAATTCTTTCAGAAATTTCATAGATTAAACACAAATCATTCCTCTATGAGCCTATCTGTAATTATTTCTTCAGAGATTTTTCCTGAAACGCATCCGAGAATTTCGCAGGAATTCTTCCAGAAAATCATTAAAAAAGTCTTCCAATGGATGTTCCAATAGACTCACCCAAAAAAGACTTCTAAACTTAATTCAAAATTTTTATTGTAATTAAACAAATAAAAATTTGAAGCGCTTTCCAAGAGATGCATCAAACATGTGGAAAGATATTCAAGCTGAGAATATTTGCTGAAATTTCTCGAAGTATTGTATTCGAAAGTATATTCAAGAACCACAAAACATCCGGGATTTCATTTTAAACTTAACCAGACATTGTATCAGAAATAAGACAAAATTTTTCAAACAAGGTAATTTAATAGTTTCTTCTTAATATCATTCAAGAAACATCTTAACGGAGTTTTCTAGAGATTCCTGTAAAACTTCCTCTGTAAACTTTCGGAAAGATTACTCATCAAGCTTCATTTCTGTATTACAGGAGTTACTTTAGGGATACTTCTTCTTCTTCTTGGCATTAACGTCCCCACTGGGACAGAGTCTGCTTCTCAGCTTATTGATCGTATGAGCACTTCCACAGTTATTAACTGAGAGCTTTCAATGCCAAAGTTGCCATTTTCGCATTCGTATATCGTGTGGCAGGTACGATTATACTCTATGCCCAGGGAAGTCAAGGAAATTTCCATTTTGAAAAGATCCTGGACCGACCGGGAATCGAACCCAGACATCTTCTGCATGGCTTTGCTTTGTAGCCGCGGACTCTAACCACTCGGCTAAGGAAGGTCCCTGTAGGGATATATTCACGAATAACTCTAGGATTCAATGAGGATGTGTTGAAGAAAGTACTCTCATGGTTTTCTTTTGAAATTCCTGCTTTAGAAACACTTCCAGCAATTTCACGTCATATCTGGGCCATTTATCATGAATACCTACTCCTGTTGATCAATTTCAGTCATGAGCAAAGAGAGTAATCCATTCCTCTACGTATTTCTCACGAAGTTCTTCTAGAGATTCTCCAAGAAGATTTCTGCAAGAATCGTCTTATCAATTTGTTCAGAGATTTCTTAAAGAATTTCTCCAAATTTCTCAACAATTTTCCAAAAGGGATATACAAGTATGATTTTGATATTTGTTTTCTTGAATTCAATCAAGAACTTCTACGGAGAAATCCTTCCAGCGATTTTGTTTGACTCTGTAAGAATCACTGGAACAATTTTCAAAGATGTTGGTTTATAAACCATTACCTAATGAAGTTCCTCAAAAAAATCTAGGCAATTCCTACCGCAAAAAACGGCATGCAACCAATACGCATAAGAAAAAAACCTGCACTGCGAGCAAAAAATCGGTGGTATAACGTAGATTAATAGGGTCCTAAAGCCCTGTCCCAATGTCAGTACCAAACGCTAAAATTTAGACCAGAAGCACAAGTTTACTCAATTTTTAAGCGTTTTTCGTTGGTTTAAGACCAAAACACGACTTTTCCGGTTTTTTGAGATTTTGTCACACTTCTTTGTTTTAACACAAATTTTGGGTGTTTTTTTGTTATCCGTGTCCCTCCCGAAATGTCAAATAGGAACAACCCCAAGATTAAAACTAAAACCCCTGTGGCATTTTGGTCGACAAAGTGAACGTCAAACATGATCAAAAGTGTCAAGGTTCATATTTGGACTTAAAATTAAAGTTCAAACGTGATTTATTCGTTACTTGAGCGGAAAAAAAATGCTAAAGTAGTTGCAAAAACATGCTCTATCGTGTTTTGAAAATAAACAAGATTTCTTGAAAAAATTAGGACCCTATTAGCCTTGAAAAAAAATTACGTAAATTTCCTTAGATCTGGCATCACTGTTGAAGTGTTGCAAATTGTTGCGACTCAGTGGAGCCCATCTGTGTTTGTCTATTTAAATATTGTCATACACATAATGGAGAAAATTCTTTACCTTTACCATAAAGATACTAATAAAAGTATATCTTTTACAGAAAATTGTCATTGAGAACCAGGACCATTCATGACCACCGAGTGGATTACTCCCAATCTCGCTGTTTTTGTTTTGCCGTGGGGATAATCCTTTTCAGACCAGTCAGTCAGCCGAATGGGAACACTACCGTGATGAATAATGACACCGGTTAGTGTGTTAGTAGGGCTGCTCCCCCCGAAAGTGTGTGAGTGACACACTTTGGGTAATTTGGATGCCTCCACTAGTTATGAGAAACGAAGAGAGACCGCTCGTTTCTCAGAATAAGGATGTTGTGTCTTCTGCTGCGCGGAAAAGGGAACCCAGGCAGACAACTTGCGTCCGTCCCGACCCGATGGAAGAAGCACGATTATAACAGAATGTGCTTTTCTGATACATTATTTTAATATTAAAACATAAAATGGATGATACTAAAAATGGAATGGTGTTTGATGTCACGAGTTGGCTTTAGAACGAATCAACAGATTTGCATAGCCATTTCACCGTTAAATGTTGACTGACATTCATCTCGATGAGTAAATATTATCAACTTTTGTCATCTCTAACTCACGAGTAACTTTTCAAAAGGACCTAACCAATATTGAGAGACACTCTTTGGTTACTTTCTCTTTCATCAATAACTGAGCCACATTATCCTCTTCTGTTGCGATTTGTTGTGTGAAATGCTAGCCAAGGACATTGTCTTTCGAACTATAGTGAAAATCTTCCCAAAAGCTTTTGTATTGCACTGCTATAATCAAAAGAGAGGAAAAGAGAAAAGAATCTCTAAATGTTACATAGGTATTTTAGTAATGTTCAACGAGAACTACTGATTGATAGCAATGTGTTACAATCATGTCATGTAATTCTGGTCGGGATATGCCAAGGAATGTGACTACCCCACTCTTTTCCGACCGACTGCCACGTGTTCCGTCGCTCTTGCCGACGGAAGATGGGAGCAAAAGGCGTTTGAAGACCGGCATTGAGGATCCACCCTTTCGATGTGTATGTGAGCGATTCCTTTACAACGAGTACCGTACATTTTATGATTCTATAGTTCCGCTCCTCATATGCTTATGTTTTTCGCAAAGGTTTTTTTTTTTTTGCTCGATGTGTCTTCGAAGAGGGTTTGAAAATTATAATGAGAAGAAGAGGGAGCTCGATCAAAAGAATGGTTTTCTACTTCTTAGTGGAGCGAAAGTAGGTTGCAAAATAAAAGTGGAAGGGTTCTCCTCGGGGATGGTTTGTTAGGAAGTAATTTATGAATCGATTAGATCTCCGGTTGGAAGCAGTGTGAATTTAGAGGACGGGAGGATTTTTGCTTACACTGACTAGTTATGTTAGATGGAGAAGTTGTTGGATAGGTAAGGGGCTTCTTTGTTACATTTTACTTCATTGATAATGCATAAAGAATTTCACTGGGAATCCTGAGAGGATTTTACTGGAAATACTGAGAAGGATTTCATTGGAAATGCTGAGATGGGATAAACTGTAAATCTTGAGAAGGATTTCACTGTAGGATTTCACTAGAAATCATGAGGATTTCACTGAGAGGATTTCGCTGGAAATCCTGAGAGAATTTCACTGAAAACCCTGAAAGGATTTTACTGGCAATCCGGAGAGGACTTCACTAGAAACCATGAGAGGATTTCACTGAAAATCCTGAGAAGATTTCACTGGAAATCTTGAGAGGATTCTACTGGAAATCCTGAGAGGATTTCACTGGAAATCCAGAGACGATTTCACTGGAAATCCTGAGAGAATTTTACTGGAAATCCTGAGAGGATTTCACTGAAAATCTTGAGAGGATTTCACTGGAAATCCTGAGAGGATTTCACTGGAAATCCTGAGAGGATTTCACTGGAAATCCTGAGAGGATTTCACTGGACATCCTGAGAGGATTTCACTGGAAATCCTGAGAGGATTTCACTGGAAATCCTGAGAGGATTTCACTGGAAATCCTAAGAGGATTTCACTGGAAATCCTAAGAGGATTTCACTGGAAATCCTAAGAGGATTTCACTGGAAATCCTAAGAGGATTTCACTGGAAATCCTGAGAGGATTTCACTGGAAATCCTGAGAGGATTTCACTGGAAATCCTGAGAGGATTTCGCTGGAAATCCTGAGAGGATTTCACTGGAAATCCTGAGAGGATTTCACTGGACATCCTGAGAGGATTTCACTGGAAATCCTGAGAGGATTTCACTGGAAATCCTGAGAGGATTTCGCTGGAAATCCTGAGAGGATTTCACTGGAAATCCTGAGAGGATTTCGCTGGAAATCCTGAGAGGATTTCACTGGAAATCCTGAGAGGATTTCACTGGACATCCTGAGAGGATTTCACTGGAAATCCTGAGAGGATTTCACTGGAAATCCTGAGAGGATTTCACTGGAAATCCTGAGAGGATTTCACTGGAAATTTTGAGAGGATTTCACCGGAAATCCTGAGAGGATTTCACTGGAAATCTTGAGAAGATTTCACTGGAAATCCTGAGAAGATTTCACTGGAAATCCTGAGAGGATTTCACTGGAAATCCTGAGAGGATTTCACTGGAAATCCTGAGAGGATTTCACTGGAAATCCTGAGAGCATTTCACTGGAAATCCTGAGACGATTTCACTGGAAATCCTGAGAGGATTTCACTGGAAATCCTGAGAGGATTTCACTGGAAATCCTGACAGAATTTCACTCGTAATAATGACAGGATTTCACTCGAAATTATGACAGGATTTCATTGAAAATCCTGAGCGGATTTCACTGGAAATCCTGAGAGGATTCTTACTGGCAATCATGAGAGGATTTCACAAGTGAAATACTCCAAGGTTTCAAATCAAATCAAATGATCCAATCTGTAAGTCAAATGTTGGCCATTTAACGCAAATCCACTCTTGGGCGCTCATTTAGTCTGCATAAACGTGTCATTAAAAATCTACAACGAAATACCCAAGAGGACATTTACAGCCACGTATGTAAGTTAATGGAAATTTATTCCTTCCAAGACAGTAATTTATTCTGAAGTATCCTGTCCCAGTCTCCCCATCGGTTCCTTCTTCCCTTCGAAGAAAAACTCCGGAAGCAAATATTTCAACTTTTCTTCGGCGAATTCACGCACTATCCTGGCGGCGGCGGCGACGACGACGACAGAACTCGACTGCATTGTTGAGAAAAAGAGAGAGCCAGAAGGTGGCAATGATGGCAACTTACGCAGAAGCTAGGGCGGAAAGAATTGCATTAGTTTAGTGTGCATAGCAACGGCACAAGAATGCCGCCCATTTGGCGACCGGGTGCACATACAACCGCACACATACACACGGACAGACAGAATGGGGTAAGATATAGTACTATTGCTGTTAAGTTTTAAAGTATGAGAAATTCTTTCAAGCAATTCGTTCTGTTTAAAAGTTGCCGATGTTGGGTGTCTCTTCTATGTCGGGAAGAACTGAAACTATGCATTTGGTTAAATTTTGGATGGGACTCACTTTAATATAATAATTTAGATTGTAAATAGTTATAAATACTCAATTTTATTCTATTTCATATAAGTACACAGACTATTCCTAGCCATAAAATTCTTCATCAGAAGAGATGCTGAAATGCACTCCGGATCTTATGATATCGTCACCCAGAGCGCATCATCGACCGATGACAACAATCTTCGTCTCATCCTGTTGGAGCCGCACTGCATGCCTGCACATACCTTCAATCTACATATGTCTAGAAGCAAGTATGCAAAAATAAAAATTGCAAAGTGCATTTTTTACCCGAAGCCATCTTCACCTATATTGCACTTTTTTGCACATAATGTGCGGCAAAAATTTATGGGACCCATCGGTGCCGGTCGGTACGCCGAAGAATCCTCAGAAATCACTCTCAGAGGATGACTCTGAGGTTGGGGCGTCCCATTTGGCAAAATATTCTTTCATCGAGTGCGACATCAACCGGGCTCCCGTCCTTGGTGTGACATCTTTTCGTTGCTGGGCAATGTGTGAGGTATTTGTGCGAACGATAGGCGATCTGAATACAGAAAACTGGGTCATTATTAAGCCAAATTGAATGTGAAATTGAGGTTAAGATTATCGATGACATTTTTACGAAATGTAATTGAGATTATTACCATAGAGCATAGAAGAACATATATCTCAAGAAATCGTCCAACATTTGTAGTTCAAAAAAGTTCACATTGTAATTTGAAAAAAAAACGTCAATCAAAAAAACAAGGGTGCATATCAGAAAACCAGTTCGTGTACCACCATAAAACATATGAAGTTATGACGGTTATGAATACCAATTATTTTTCAGGGAATTTATTATTCGGGAAATCCGAATTTTCGAAGATCCGTTCGGGCATCGACATTTGGTGAGTAATCGTATAGAATCTGATTCTGGTATTTGGATTTGAATATGTTAGAGCAGCGGTTTTCAGATTGTGCTCCTTGGCAGTACTCCGCGACATTTCATGATGTTTTCCAAAGTTATGGTGGATTACGAAACACATTCGCTCGAGTTTTCTACACACGGTGTAATTATCTGAATTTGAGGCACCTCAGATATTTTTATTAGTATGATCAGCATTCGGGCTAAGATTTTGTTATTGGAAGATTGAAAATTTCCGTCGGCAAAAATTGTTCCTAATATTTTATATGAGTTTTAGCTGCAAAATTGAGTTTTTTTTTGAATTTAGTATGGAAAACAGTCCTCAAAATTGAAGAAATTAAATTTTCCCCGACAGATAATATTGAAACTTTCAGGATGTGAAAGTTTTGTCGAGATACTTATCCTCTTTGAAAATAAAAATAAGGTGCATACAAATACGATAATAATCGAAATTTTGGCACCGAGCTACAACATTATATTCCTAATGTCACGAGTTTCATCAGAGTCATGAATAAATCCGTAAGTGCTGAACCATTCAAACATATTAACCCTCTGATACCCAAATTTTTATTTTGATCTAAATATATTTTTTTGGTATCTAAAATCGATTTAAGCACGTTTCAAGCAGCGACTTATTTTTATACGCAAATTTGCAAATTTTAGTTTCTGATTTTTCTGATTTTTACTTTTGAGCATCCTTATCTTTTTTTATTTGTTCCTTCAAGTCTCTTCTGGTTACCTAGTTTTGACAATAAAAAAAATTAAACTTTACAGTTCTTTTAAATGGTTGGGTGGAAAAACGTCGAAAGCCAAAACATCGAATTCCACAACGTAGAAAGGAGAAAACGTTGAAGGGACAAAACATTGAAAGGACAAAACGTAGAAAGGAAGGAATCGAAACGGAACGAATAGGGTGCAGAGCTACTTGGGCACTTCCATGATTCACTTTGGCATGGGGGGTTTTTCTCGGTCGAATTATCTGAAACTTTGCAACAAGAAGCAGTTAAGTATGACGCATATTGTGGCCAAATATGGGCTCAGTAGCTTTTAAAAAACCCCACTGCCGAAGTGAATCAAAAGTGCCAAGAATAGGATCCGGCTCCCTATTTCTTTAAAAAATGATTCCCTTCCGAAAGAATAACTAATTTGACGTTTTGTCCATTCGGCGTTCTGTCTCTTTGACGTTTTGGGATTCGACGTTTTGACATTCAACGTTTTAGCTTTCGACGTTTTACTTTTCGTGGTTTAGGAACAAAGTGTCAAAAGACAGAACGTCGAATGCCAAAATGACGAATCCCAAAACGTCGAAAGGGACAAAACGTCGAAAGCATAAATTTTTCAACACCGATTTGGAATTGTTATCCAGAATTTTTTTTCACATTGTGATCGATTCCATAAAGTTTGAATTATTTATTATTCCAGAAGAGAATCAGGTAATCCTCCTTTTCTTCCATGTTTTTTTTCCTTTCGAAGTTTTGTCCCTTCGATGTTTTGTCCCTTCGACGTTTTGTCCTTTCAACGTTTTGTCACCCAACCATTTTTTTACATTTTTATGAAAAATATATTATTTTCCAAGTAACTAAAGGAAACACAGTTAAAGAGCAAAATGATTACCACCAGGCGCTACTTCTGTGGGTTTAGGAAAAAATGTCGAAAGCCAGAACATCGAACGCCAAAACGTCGAAAGCAGCGAATTTTCAACATTGTTGGCCAGACTTCTTATTTTTAATCGGGGTCGATTAAATATGCTATGAATGAGGTTTGGCATATGCCGAATTATTTATTCTTTCGGGAAAGAATCTCTCTTCCAAGGAATTACGTTTCCTTCATTTTTTTTTTTTTACTATTTGACGTTTTGTCCTTTCGACGTTTTGTCCCTTCGACGTCTTGCCGTTTCGACGTTTTGGCATTCAACGTTTTGAGATTCGACGTTTTGTCACCCAACCACTTCTGTGATAGGTTGATCGAGAAAAAAACAAAATGAACGAATTTTTAGATTACACATCAAATGAGAATCAAACATATGTATGTTATAACAAATCAATAATAGGTACTCCGCGCAACAAATTTTATTTCTGCTCCGGGAGTCAAAAACGCTGAAAACCCCTGTGTTAGAATAAATTAACTAGATAAACAGCGTCACTTCAAAAGAATATAGCAGGTCTCGAAATTGGAATTTTTTTTTTTTCAAAATAATTATAAAAATTGTGAATATTTGCTCCTGTAGTAGTCCTTAAATTCGTTGCAACTGTTGTTTTAATATGTGCAAAACAATAAAACATAATTCCAACGGAAAATCTGTAACAATTTGAACAGATATCAAAACAAGAATTTAACAAGGATCTCAGAAATGATTTCGTTGGAAGTCCTCAAAGGATTTCATTGAATCGAAAAATTAGAAGGAGTTGGAATTTCTTTGTAAATCCTAGAAGGTATCGCTTGAAAATCCCTGAAGGATTTGCTTGGAAATCCTAGAAGGATTTCGCTGGAAACCCTATAAGAATTTCGTTGGAAATCCTAGGAGGATTTCGTTGAAAATCCTAGAATAATTTCAACGGAAATTGTAGCAGGATTTCAACGGAAATCCTAGCAGGATTTGAACGGAAATCCTAGCAGGATTTCAAGGGAAATCCTAGCAGGATTTCAACGGAAATCCTAGCAGGATTTCAAAGGAAATCCTAGCAGGATTTCACTGGAAAGCCTTGAAGGATTTCAATGGAAATCCTAGAAGGATTTCAATGGAAATCCTAGAAGGATTTCACTGGAAATCTTAGAAGGATTTCACTGGAAATCCTAGAAGGATTTCACTGGAAATCCTAGAAGGATTTCACTGGAAATCCTAGAAGGATTTCACTGGAAATCCTAGAAGGAATTCACTGGAAATCCTAGAAGGATTTCACTGGAAATCCTAGAAGGATTTTACTGGATATCTAAGAAGGATTTCACTGGAAATCCAAGAAGGATTTCACTGGAAATCCAAGAAGGATTTCACTGGAAATCCAAGAAGGATTTCACTGGAAATCCAAGAAGGATTTCACTGGAAATCCTAGAAGGATTTCACAGGAAATCTTAGAAGGATTTCACTGGAAATCCTAGAAGGATTTCACTGGAAATCCTAGAAGGATTTCACTGGAAATCCTAGAAGGATTTCACTGGAAATCCTAGAAGGATTTCACTGGAAAACCTAGAAGGATTCTAACTGGAAATTCGACAAGGATTTCACTGGAAATTCTACAAGGATTTCAATGGAAATCCTACAAGCATTTCACTGCAAATCCTAGAAGGATTTGACTGGAAACCCTAGAAGAATTTCACTGGAAATCCTAGAAGGAGTTCACAGAAAATTCTAGAAGGATTTCACTGGAAATCATAGAATGATTTTACTGGAAATCCTAGAAGGATTTCACTGGAAATCCTAGGAGGATTTTACTGGAAATCATAGAAGTATTTCACTGGAAATCATAAAATGATTTCACTGGAAATCCTAGAAGGATTTCACTGGGATTGTTTTAGTTTTAATCGATAAAAAAAAAATTTGTTTTAAACCCCGAAAATCTGGGAGGATTTTGTAGAAAATCTTGAAGTATTTCGTTGAATACCCAATTTTTTTTATGAAAATTCTAAGATTTTGTTAAAAATCGTAAGAAGATTTCATCAGATGGGATCCTGAGAAGATTTTACCCAAAATCCTGAGAAGATTCTATCGGAAATCCTGAGAGGATCGTAAATTCAGAATTTTGAAGCATTTCAGTGCAAATCCAAATCCTGAAAGGAGTCCATTGAGAATCCTTGGAGGATTTCATCGGACATCATGGAAAATCTTATATGGGTTTGTTCAAAATTTCGAGAAGATGTCAACGAAAATTTTACGACGTGTACAGTGATAATACTTATCGTATTTCGTCGAAAATTCTGATAAAAATTTACCGAAAATCTTGTGATGATTCTATCTATCTATCTAAGCGCTTGCACAGCCAATATTGAAAAGCATCCTGGAAATACCTGGTATTTTCTTGTCAGCATTAATATTTGCAGCATATCGGTAATATGATATGAATATTAAAATGGCAAGGCCCACTGACATGGTATTGAAGATAATTCAAAAGCTCACGGCGATCAGATTATTCACTTATGAATAACGTGATAGACGTAAAGTTTTAAATTGAACGAAAGAAGAAACGAGGACAACCGTACCAACTGTAAAGGAAAAGTTTAAATCGTTGGGAGTGGCGTTGCTAAGAAAGTTATTACACACTCCTTGGTTGGGATGGGACACAGGTATTTCTCCCGCATGTGCTGGCCTTAAAGCCTTGGCTTAAGCGCCATTACTTGCTCTCTGGAACGAAGTTAAAACTTTGCCCTCTACTATTGAAGTATTTTTTATTGTTTGAATTGATATTGAACTATAAGAAGCATCAATATGTGAAACAAAAGTATGTATCAGTTTATGCTCGAGAGTTGTGATGTAAGGAAAAGCTAGAAGATCCGAAGCTTGCTATCTGGAAATGCAAATTAGCCACTGAACTTATATTTCTATATAAGTTCAGTGGCTAATTTGCATTTTCAGATAGCAAGATTCGGATCTTCTAGAAAATATCTCACAGAATTTGTCCATGACATGGCTGGAATTAGATTGTATAGGTGGTGGCGAATGGTTCCGCTTAACCATTCGTCGATAATTACTGATGTATGAACAGCAGGAACATGTTAAAACGAAGCAAGGTATTATACTCCGAAAAATGACATTTGGCAGTGACGTCATTCCTATCGCAAACTCGAACGAGTGCAAAAGAAAAGCCTGCTCTCCTTTACTATCCTCAAGGCCTCATGCTTGACGATAGGAATGATGACACATGTTTTGATGGAAAATCTTGTTTACACGTGGGAATACCCTATCTTGTTGTGTATACCGTGGGCAGGAATACACTCAACAGGCACTGAAGAAAAAACGTTTTGATTCACAGTCATACCTTTTAGCACCCAACAGTTCATACAGCTCGTAAATCTACAGTTAAATCATATTTTCAATTTCATAAATCATTATTGAAATACAATCAAAAATTTAAATTCCAAGCGCAAAAATTTGACAGACGCACGAAAAACACAACCATTTGGTATCAACGCTTGCTGCGATCCCTAAAATCTTGAGATGATTCAAGCACAAACCCTGAGAAGATTTCAAAAGACATCTGTAGAGGATTCCATCAGAAATTCAGGAAGGATGTTGTAGTTAATCTACTCAAGCCAAGATAAAACCAATAACTGACAATATATTTGTTGTTTGGTTTCCATATCAAATTTATCTGAGTTTGCTAATCATACGTTTTTACCTGAATAGATAATTTGAATACTGTTTATTACTTCCATACATGTGTTAATGTATATTCTGAGATGATTACAACGGAGGATGAGAGGATTTACAGAGAATTACAGAGAGAGTTTACAGATAATTGCAGAGATAAAAATATTCAAACAAAAGGCCGGTTTGCTACTGACAAGAAAAGGAATCGCCTATCTCGATGCGTGGAAAATTTCTCCCAAGAAATGGTCAAGAAAATCACTTTTTTCTAATCGCAGTATGCAGTTGAGAAGAAATGTCACTTCAAAGGGGGCTCTCTGTAGGAAGTTTCTTGACCCTTTCAGTCAAGGAATTTCTTTACTTTTCTTGAGCGAAACAGCATACTTAGCTAAAAACTTTAAAAGTAATTCGGCGGAAATCTTCATAAAAGGTTTTCAACGGAAATCTTTAGAGAGTTTCAACGACAGCTCCCTAAAGAATTCAAAAGAAAGTACAATGAGAGATTTTAAGCGGAAATTCTGAGAGATGTCAATGAAAATTCTAAGAACATATCAACTGAGAAGATTTCATTCCTCCTTTTGAATTAAGGAGGAGAATTCATTGGACCCTGGAAGGATTCTATTGAAAGTCCTCTTTAGATTTTATGGAAAATTCTGAAATAATTTCGATGAATATCTTAAGAGTTTTCCCAACAAATTTTATTTCTTAGACCCTATACTTATAATGCATGAAATTATTCTGTATTGAAATTGATAATTTAAGGCCCTAGTAAAATTTCAGCAAAAGCTCAAAACTGAAAAGCAGTTTTTGCTTCGAAATCGAGAAATCAAAGAAAAAATTAAACAGCTCTTTTATTTGCAAATCTTTGCCATTACTTGGGGCTTAATTTAATGTACTTCCTTCATTTTCCTATTGGACTAGTACCTGATTTCGTGTAACATTTTGAAGAATACTAGACCAAGCAGCGATTTCTGGATAAAAGGACTGATAGAATGATAGACATATAAAACGGTTATGTTATGTTATCGTTTGAGCAATGAACTCATCGACGTTTTCAATAACTCACCATATGACATAATTGTTGTTGAAGACTGCGTTGTTACAGACTAAGAAAAAGTAGGACATACCTGGAAGGAAAGAAAATTAAGTATTAGTTGAGTGAAAGTATCGCTTAAAGACTTAATTAGTGATTAAATGGCGGTCGGGATATCATATTGGACTATTGGACTAAAATTCACGAGAAAGGCACAAATTATCGGCAACAATACATTGAAGTGATCCACTTAAAGTTCGCTTTCCTGATAGTTATCAATAATATCAAATCAAACTTGTTTCCAAACTTTTTCTCGTTCCGAAAGAAACGAAAAATTTTCTATTACCCCAAAATTTACATTTGAGTCTTTTTCCCCAAGGAACGTTGTCTAAAATGAAGAGAGCTGCATCTATCCTATGATAATAGTTTAACCCAAGAAACTAATTTTCGGTAGATGTATTTTTTACATGGTTGAGTTTTAAGCATTGATGTCACAAGTACAGATTTACTTGGAAAACATCCGATTTTTCAATCGCTCTCGTTACAGATTCTGTACAAATTTTCATGAAAATGTACAGATCGGCAGATTTTTGGAATCAACGATAATATCCTTCGACGAATTCTGAACTAACTTTCTTAAAAGTTTTACTATTTCTGTAGAACTTATGCTTCCCAACCCAGAGTCAATTAGAAAGAGAAATTACTTCAATACAACTTATGTTTCATAGTAACTGACACTGAAGTGGTAGTCGAAATACGCGTATCTGTCAAAGATAAGCAATTAGGGCGGAATGAAAGGTACAATTGATGATTCTCTATTGAGATTCTGCTCAGAAGTTTCGTATGTTGGTACAGATGATGAAGGTTTTTCAGCCTCTGGTGCAGATAGGAATGTGACAAACAGGGGTTGAACTCTGAGAAAATTGAGAGTATCTCTCACATATCGCTCTCTGTAATTATCATGATCCGCAACACGTCATGAGAGTCTGTTTATCGTCTACTGATCTGATTATCTCGTGGAAATGATAGTGCATGATTGCTATAGGTTGTTCGGGAATTGTTTATCATTCCAGTAAAGTAAAACACCCACCTCCAATGGTAGATAAGCGAGAAGAACGGGTTTTATCATTGCTCTCTCTTTAAGTCATGCTATCTATCGAGCTTGTTACAACTTGCGAAACATTGCCGATCATGGACCGATACAGATGCGTTGTTTTACTTGGCTTGCTTTGAGCGTGCTTCGAAATAAATTTAAAAAAAATTCTGCAATGCCTGGTGACAAAACTTGTTGTAACAACACAATTTTGCTATAAAACAATTGAAATTTGATTTAACTTTTCTAATAAAATCAAAGTCATACTACTCGGTGTCAATTTTGGAAATTGACCCAAAATTTTTACTTATTACTTATTATTGATTTATTACGAGCAAGTACGAGGTTGCGTTAAAACATCTAAGTTTTTAGTAGTATGACGTTTCCATGTATACTACACTGCATAAAATCGACAGTATAAACCAGTGAGTATTTAAATCAAACGAACTTAATACTCAAAATTATTCTTCTGATGAAGTATTCAACAGCTTAAACGAGAACGAACCCAAACAGAATTCCAAAAAAAAATCGCCAGATATCAATTTCACAAAAAAAAAACAACGTTGCATCCGTTACACAAAGCACAAAAAGGATGCAATCCGTGTTCTGGGCTTCATTTTTTCTGCATTTCATTCAGCGAAAACAGCAAAAAAAAAAAAGAATCACCCATAGCCATCATCATCATCGCACCGGCAGCAGTTTCTCTACACAGAACCCCAAACCAAACAGCTTTTTTTTCGCCGCTCTCTGACTGTGTGTGCTGCGCTTTGACGCCGTCGTCATCGTCGTGGTACATTTGGGGCGCAATCGCCCCCGTCGTCGTCCCCCGGTGCCGCCCTTCTACCCCACTGCGCTAGATTGGCTCCTCGCGCGACTGACTGCTCTAGATTGCCGCCAACAAGCGAACCGAGAACCGAACCGAAACCGAATGCGAAGCCGAAGTGATGGAAGAATGGGTGGCGAAAGGACCTACGACGAGCGAAAGGCGAAACTAGGTCACGGCGCGGTGCGGAAAGGCTCGCTGCATGTGGACGAGAGCAGCGCGGTGGCGACGGTACCTACCCCAAGCCACAGTCGGCGTCACCCATGGTCGGTATGGGCCCATAATGGTGGAACCGGCAGAAAGCGGACCCAGTGGCTCCTTCTCGTTCTTGCACTAAGCGCTGCACTGTCAGCTCCAGTGTGCGGATCCTTTTGGGGTTAGGAAATTCAAGGGTTCGCCTCGGCGCCACCGTCACCAGCGCCATCGAGCGATAGGTAGGGGAAAGTGGGTCAAAATGCCAATTGAAGATAAATTGCATTTTACAGAGAGCGAATAAATGTTTACTAGAAACTTGTAACGAAACACACTAGTATGAAATGTTTCTTACTATCGGATTAAACATATTTTTTAGAAAAACAAAAAATAAAAGGACCTGGTTTTTGTAGCGGACCACACGGAGGCCAGAAAATGATTAACGAGAGACCAAAAAGAGCCCAAAATAAAATGAACCAAGAAAAGGAAAAGAAATCAATAACGAATCAAGAGATTATAGCTCTCAAAAGAATTCCTCAAATATACCGACGAGACATCTCTAAGTATATTTCTAAGAGTTTTTTTTTTGAAATTCATCGAAACAGTGTAACAAGCATTACAGTTTTGTACAGAGCAAAATTAAGGTGTTTGGTCTAAGTTTCCTTGAAAGAGTTCATAAATTGCAAAATTCTTCTTCGAATTTTGCTTAAGATACCTTCAACCTGGAACCTGAACCTGGTTTTTTGAGGTATATTCCCAAAAATTACAACAGGGGTTCCCCTAAGAATTTTTAAGAACATTCCCTTCGTAATTTTTAGAAAAATTCTCAAAAAAGTCTTATGTCCTCCAGCATTTATCCAGTAATGCTTTCATCGGCTCTATTAGTATTTCCTCCAGGATTTCTGTTGAGGAAATTTTCAAGAATTCACCCATTAATTTCTCCGGAGCTGCCTTTAGGGAGTACTCAGGATTTTCTCAGGATCCTCTGTTATTCAAAATTTCTTTTAGAGGTTAAACTGCCAGGAATTACGGTAAGGATACCATTAGGAATTACTTTGATAACCTTAGCAACCTTCAATGCATTTATTCAGGAACTGTTTCAATTCTTCAATTGTTAATAGAGGAGGTCTTAAAGAACTAGTTTTCTATGGTCTTCTTCTTCTTCTTCTTTCTGGCGTTACGTCCCAACTGGGACAAAGCCTGCTTCTCAGATTAGTGTTCTTATGAGCACTTCCACAGTTATTAACTGAGAGCTTTCTTTGCCGATTGACCATTTTTGCACGTGTATATCGTGTGGCAGGTACGAAGATACTCTATGCCCTGGGAATCGAGAAAATTTCCTTTACGAAAAGATCCTCGACCAGCGGGATTCGAACCCACGACCCTCAGCATGGTCATGCTGAACAGCTGCGCGTTTACCGCTACGGCTATCTGGGCCTATTCTATGGTCACAATACATATTTATTCAGTTATTATTATATACATTATTGGCTTTAGGACACTTGGTCGAAATACATTTGGTCGATAGTGAATTTCAGCAATGTTTTTTCATAAGGGCTTATCTGCACTCATCGATTTCTCTTCATCGTTGCTCTCTTTGTGTTATTGCAGAAAACTGATTTTTTTTCGTATTTTTTTTTTGCTGTAGGATCAAGAATCACTATATCTTGCTTCATTAACAAGAAATATTTCAGATTTATCTGTTTTAGCAAAGTTATTAGCGAAAATGAGGATCGTTGAAGAAAAATCGCTCATGCCAGTTTAACTAGAAAATTGCAACGAAACACAGTAGCGTGAAGTATTTTCTATTGTCGAATCAAACAGATTTTTCAGAAAAACGAAAAAAAACGCCTCATTTCTGAAGAAAGGGATCAGAAAGGAATCAGACATAAGCCAAAAAGAGACCAAACATGGACCAAGAACAGAAAAAGGGACGAAACAGGATTCAAGAGATTAGAATTCTCATAAGAATTTCTCAAATAATCCGACCAGACAACTCCAAGGATAAATATTTCTAAGAAATTTGGGGAACTCTTCGCAACAGTGCAACAATCATTACTGCTAATATTACAATAATTTACTCCAGAAACTTCACCATAGCTTAAATACACATGGGAGTAATCTTTGCATGGACTTTCACTGATTACATATCAATTTGGATAAATTTACATCATTTCAATGTAATTTTACACATTGTGTAATATAAATTTGCGACAATTCTGATATTTTCCTTTTGTGCATTTTCCACGCCACACGTTTTTTTCTGTATTGGGTTTTCTGAAAAAAAAAAACAAATCCAGAAAAAAAATCTCTAGAAAAAACCCTGAAATAGTTATACAGCTTTTATCAAAATTCCGAATATTCTTGCATCCTCCATACAAAATTCGGTTTCTGTATCAATCATTGTCAAGGTTTATGGACAAAAGGTCGAAAGACAAACGGTCGAAAATGATTTGGTGGGAAATTTTACCATCTTAAAAAAAGGTATTCAACCTTTTGTCCTTTTTTATGTTGTTCTTCGACCTTTTGTCCTTTCGACCTCTTGTCTTTCGACCTTCTGTCCTTTTGTCATAGATTCATCGTCAAAAAGGACCTTTTAAGCAACGAAAGTTCGTACAAAATTCATTGATTCCTAATCTTCAGTACTTGAAAATTCTTTTCTGTTGTAAATCAAGGACAAACATTACAAGCTGATAAACTTGCATGCAAGTTGACCAAAATCGATAAGTAATGCATTTATTCAAATCAGTATCTCAAAACCAGACATGCTCTGCTATTTTTGAGAACGTAAATAAATTCAGCGACCTCATGTTAAGTAAATAGTGGTATTTTGGTACTTGAGACAAAAAATGTGTATGTAATTTTTGAAAAAAAAAATGTACGATCGAATTCCTGGATAATATTCTGCAAATTTATTGAAAAACATCCATAAAATGCATTTAAATCCATCGAAAAAATATGACTAAAAGATCTGCTTTAGTATTTTCTGCAGTGAATCCTTAAATTTGCTTTAGTAGGTTCCATGGAGATTTGGCTAGAAAAATTCCTCGATTTTTTTTTTAAGAACTGCAGAAGTATTCCTGCAGGTACTTCATGAGAAATCCTTGGTCAAAATTATTGAGGAATCCATGGATGAATTCTTCATAGATAATTTTCACAATTTTAACGAAAATCACTGGAAGAAAAACCTAAAAAACGATGTAGGAGAACTTGGCGGGATGTTGGCATGAGCCCTTATGGATTAACGTGAAAGTAACTGCTGTAAAAATCTTTCAAAGATCTCCTGGAGCTACAATTGGAGAAATTGGAGGAAAAATAAGTAGAAAAATCTCTAGAAGAAAAACTGAAACTGAAACTGAAGTTCATGGAAAAACTATAAGAGTAATCTCTGTGGAATTTACTTCAGGTAGTAGAGTTAAGGTACTGGTTAGGGTGCGGCTTATTTTTCTAAAGTTCTTAAAACCAAAATTTCGTGTGCTCTTATGACTTTGAATC
The DNA here is from genome assembly GCF_002204515.2 of Aedes aegypti. NCBI lineage: Eukaryota > Metazoa > Arthropoda > Insecta > Diptera > Culicidae > Aedes > Aedes aegypti. The sequence goes on along the minus strand of NC_035108.1, from coordinate 119,433,376 downwards.
ACATTAGAAGAAGAACCTCAATGTTTTAGTCAAAAATATTAAGATTTAGAGGTGGCGCAAGCGTCTTGAAGGCGAATTTTCAAGTTATAAAAAAATAGCCATCAGTGAAGTCACCATTACTTTGGTTATTTCCAACCAATTTTGAAACTTTAAGCATCATTATCTTCAGAATTACATTTATTAACACTTTGTAGAACATCTAATTTGTCTAAAATTGAAACTAGTCTATGTTAAAAGTAGTTTTCTCAACACAAGTTTGGGGTTTTGAGAACTTGGAAAATAAGCCGCACCCTAGTACTGCTGGATTTTCTGAAGCTAGAGAAATTCTTCTGCGCATTCTTTGAAAAGCTGCTTAAGGAGTTTCTTGAAAATAATCAGTCAAATCCTGCAAAAATTTCTAAAGGAATTCATTGATAAATATCGGATGAAATTCCTTAAGTATTTTTTTTTTGTAAAAATGACCAGAAGAATTACTGCAATAATTGCTGTTGTATTTTTGGTGTGAATCCTTATATTAGCTTCTGTAGGGTCCATGGAGATTTCTGCTTGAGAAATGTTTGAAAGAACTGCAGAAGTAATCCTGGAGGAACTTCATGAGAAATAACTGATCAAAGTCAATGGTGAATTTATGGAAGAGTTTTTAATATATTTCTTGGAATAATACCGAGAGGAATTCCTGGGAGAAACGAAAGTTTATGGAAGAACAGTCGAAAAAAATGGCGTCGAAGTTAAAGGAGAAATTTTGTAGGGTTTACTGAAAAAACTATACGAATTCCATTAAAAATTCTCAAATAAACCTTTGTGGACTTACTTGGACAAACTCCTGTAAGAAGTTTAACGACATACAACTGGCAAAACTGGAAGAAAACTTATTAGAAAAATCTCTAGAAAAATCCTACAATATTTCCTGGGAATACAGTTAGAGTAATCTTTTTGAAAATAACGATAATCGTAAAAGTACTCATGGATTTCCTGGAGCAAGTTCTAGTTAAATTCTTCAGTGCCCTCTTGAAAAATCACCAAAGCAGTTTCTGAGCGAAATCCAGGGTGTCCATTCAAAACATGTTCTCCTTTTCCCGGATGCCAGAAAATTAGAAATATGATGACAAAATGAGCATGTGATTTGATTTTTTTCCATTCAATATGTTCAAATTTGCAGGACTTGATCTAACTTATTTACTTTGAACTTCAAAATACTTTGAACTTAAAACGGTTCAATTTTCTAAAACTACAAAAAGATATAAACTGTTTGTTGAAAAATTTAAAAGACCGTTCATCCCCTTACATTCATAGAAAGTTCCAAAAGAAATTGGAAATATATAATCAAATTCCTGCTCTGGGTATCTAAATTTAGACCATATT